>NC_056744.1:400719159-401078326 GCF_019279795.1 Protopterus annectens
TTCCTTCACTGGTTCTGCTCCAATACCCTTAGATCAGAATGGGTCGCGGAGCCGAAGTGTTGGAGTTGAATCTGAGGGGATAGGTTCTGCTCCAGTTTTGGCAGACCCATCTCTGCCCCTTTGAGCTTTGGCCCTAGACAATTCTGATCTGATTCTGCCCCTGAGACTCAGATCCAAGGAGGGCTTACATCTACCTTCTTTGGGTGCTTCAGCTTTGAGGGGGCTGGTTGAAGCTTCTCCTGGGCCTTCGGCTTTTGAGATGGAGGAAAGGGATTTTTCTCTCCAAAGTGAACCATCATCTCATGTTTTGGATCTTACCCCTTTTCCCTCATTGGCTCTGAACTTTGAGTCAGTCAAACCTATTCCACAGGTACAGCCAGTTCCAATGAATCTCCAGCCAGTTCCAGTGGAGGAACTTCCCCTTTCTTCTGACACGTCTCCAAAACATTCCACAGAGGAGGTGCACCAGAAAAGAACATGCAAAAGGAGGCACATAGACTCACCCTTGGAGTCTGTCATGGTGGATACTGATTTTGAAGAAGGAGAGGGATCCCCAGGTTACCACCAGATGACATCTCCTTTGGAGATATTTTAGAGATCCTAAAACAGAAGGTTGGTTGGTCATCCCAAAATCCCTTGCCAGAAGAGTCGGTGTTCTTGGAGGCTTTTCGTTCTGGCCCTTCTACATTTTGGGTAACCCCCTGACAGATGAGCTTATTGATCTGGTTTTCCTCCGGGCATGGAAGGAGCTGGATACTGTCGAACCTGTCACCAAACATCCCAACATGTTTTTGGCCCTGCATACAGACAGACCCCACTAGAGCAAAGGAGTCCCACTTGATGATATGGTGGTGGTGGCAGCCACTAAGAAACAGCTGTCAGAACAGAGTGCTTCTGTTCATCTGCGTAGCAGAGAGTCTAGAGTGCTGGATAGATTTGGAAAGTGAATGTTTGCCTCAGCTACCTTCACTCTGAGGTCACTAAATTACCTAGCACATTTTACTATACTTCAGAGAGATTTTACCAAAGAACTATCAAATACTGTCTCAGAATCCATGTCTGTTGAGGATTTCATAAGGGCATCCTCTCAAATGGCCACTCTTTTATCTGTATCAAATCCTTTGATGAGGTCAATCTGTCACACAGCTGAAGGTACTGCACGAGCAGCCAATTCAAGCATCACCATAAGGAGATATGTTTGGATGCAGCTATGTGACTTTGCAGACCCTTTTAATATGTCCCTTATTAGCATCCTATTTGATGGCACTTCTTTGTTTAGGCCATCAGTAAAGGATATGCTTACCCACAGAGTACAAGATGGAGAAACCCTGTTTGCCATGGGGATCGTGTTTTCTATGCCTCAAAGAACCTTCTCTAGGAATTAGAGAGGTGATAAGAAAATGTGGTTCTATAAATCTCAGAGGTGTTTCCAAGATTTACATGGGGATAATTCCTCCAGAGGCAGAGGATGAAATTTTAATGGTAGACATCTCCCTAGAGGCAGAGGAGGCCCACAGAACTAGGGCTTTAGAGATTCTTTTTCAGACAGGCCCTTTCAGCACTCCTGAAGTGCTGCCTGACTGTCCAGCTCTGGACGTAGCCGGGGGTCAATTTTCTTTGCATCCAGATGCCTGGGTAAGTATAACACAAGATTTATGGGTGCTAAGAATAATATCTTGAGGCTATTACATACCATTTTCCCTTCTACATCATCGTCAAAGAAAGAAACTTAATGATGTTCCACCCAGTCAGAGGAAGGCCACAGTACAAGAAATCCAAAAGCTGCTAGAAAAAACAGTCATCCAGAAGGTCCCACCAGAAAAGATAATATTTGGAAATTATTCATGCTTCTTTTTAGAGCCACTTTGGATCTAAGCAAGTTGAAGGAGTATGTAAAGAAAGCAAAGTTCCAACTGGTCACAGTTCAGTCCATCCTGTCTTTTCTGCACAAGGAGAATTGGATCTATAGATATATCTCTAAACGATCCCTATAGATCTTCGGGATGCATACTATCACATCAAAAAAGACAGACGATCCAGAAGACATCTTCACTGTGGCTGGGAGACAGTCATTACCAATTCAGACCTCTGCCCTTTGGACTCCCCACAGCTCCCAGGGTGTTTACCAAATGTATGGCAGTAGTAGCAGCTCACTTGAGGCTGAAGGTATTCCAAGTGTTTCCATATCTAGCTGACTGGCTCCTCACTGCCCCTTCGAAACATCTGCTACAACAGATCGGTGACTGCTCCATAGTTGCAAAGCTTTGCAAATTACAGTAAAACTTGCCAAATCAAACCTTACACCAGTTCAAAACCTGGAGTTCATTGGTTCAGTTTTGGATATGACAACACAGGTAACACCTTTGCCTCTTCACAGTGTTACATCTGTCAGAAACCAGTATCAGACTATGCTTGCCCACCCATCTCCTCCAGCAAGGTTGGTACTTCAAGCACTAGAGTCAATGGCAGCAGCAATAGCTCTACTTCCTCTAGCATGCTTCTTTATGTGGGATCTCCGATGGACTCTAGCTATACAGTGGTCCATTCTGTATCAACCCCTATCCTATCCAGTAAAGCTCACCCCAGTTTGCAAGCAACACATTTGCTGGTGGATATAATCTGATGATCTTTTTCTGGGCAGACCCTTTTTTCTACCAAACCCAGTAGCCACAGTGACCATGGACACTTCTCTACTACTGTGGGGTGGGGGCATTTCTTGTGAAGAACTATCCAAGGTATGTGGTCTCCCCCAAGAGACCGTGTTGCATATCAGTGTCCTAGAGATGAGAGCAATCCTATTAACATTGCAGGCATTTCAAGATGCTCTTCCCGTAGGGACCTTTGCAGTTCAGACTGACAACGTGTCTGTAGTCTGGTACATCAACAAGAAAGGATGAACTCAATCTTATTGCCTTTGCAGAGTGGCCTTGAGGGTTTGAGAATGGGTGATTTCATTAGACTGCTTTCTAATTGCAACGCACATTCCGGGGAAGACCAACGTGCTCGCAGACAAACTAAACAGATGCATTCTGATGACTCACGAGTGGTCTCTCAATCAGTCTGTAGCAGAGATGATCTTCCAGCATTGGAGCTAACCTTGCTGTGACCTATTTGCCGCCCCTTTCAACCACAGTGCAACAAGTACTTTGCTATTATCCCCCCTCAGGGGAAGTCACCAAGAGATGCTCTGATGCACGCTTGGCCCTTGGGACTCTTTTATGCTTACCCTCCTATGCTCTTAATTCCCAAATTTCTACAGAAAGCAAGTCGGTTGAAGAGCTCAGTAATCCTAATGCCCCCTTCTGACTTCAGCAAGTATGGTTCCCTTTTCTACAGTTTCACCTTCGTTGTCCTCCATGGATACTGGAGCCTACTCAGTATTTCCTCTCTCACCTGTCAGAGATTCAACACCCCAACATTTAGGCCCTCGAGATAAACGCATGATCTGTCTACTTCCAGTAATAGTTAGACAGCCCAGTCTTTCTCTCGCTGCACGTGACATTATTTTTGCTTCTCAAAAAGAGTCTACCAAAAAAGTTTACAAGAGCAAAGAGAAGAGGTTGTCCATTTGGGCATCAGATAATGAAATTGACTCTTTTTCCTGCTCCAGTTTCTGCTATTCTTAATTTTTTTGTCAACCCTTTTTAAAGAAGGAGCAAATGTCTCTACAATTAAGCTTTATTTGGCAGCAGTTTCTAATTTTCACACAGGGAACAAATGTTTTTCCTTTGCTTCTTCTAGATTGTGTAAAGCTATTATGAAAGGCATTTTTTCTGAGGCTTCCAATAAAGGACCTATCACTGCTTTGGGATCTAACAGCTGTACTTGAGGATTTAACACAAAAACCTTTTGAACCAACAGACAAATATAATCTTTCAGTAGTCATGGACGATTATTTTCTTGGTAGCTGAACTGAGGCAAAAAGAATATCTTAACTCCAGGCTCTTTCGTCTAAAACTCCTTACATTATTTTTCATAATGATAAGGTTTCATTACAGACTAACCCTTCTTTTTTTACCTAAAATGGCTTCTGAAAATAACATCAACCAATCCATTCACTTACCAGTTTTCTTTCCAAAATTTTCCAATAAAGGGAATTACATGCTATACCTCCTTGATGTGCACAGACAACTGCGTTTTTACCTTCATAAGAGAAAGCAGTTTAGAAAATCAGACCAACTTTTGTGCCTTTCTCTCCAAATCACCTAGGTCATTCCATTTCTAAAGTTATCCTAGCTAAATGGATTACAGACTGTATTTCTTGTTCATAACTTTCTGAGAGTGTATCCAAGAAATACAGACTGTATTTCTTGGATATACTCTCAGAAAGGTAAGACATTACCTAAACCTCCCTGAGCTCATTCAGTCCAATCCATGTTTACCTCATCTGCCTTTTGGTCAAGAATATTGATCGATGATATTTGTGCTGCAGCTACATGGTCCAAGATTCATACCTTTATTTCTCATTGCAAGTTCTATATCATTTTCAGAAACAGAACTGCCTTTGGTTTGGCAGTATTCTGGAATATCCTTCCATGAGGGCCACCCAAGATCAACGTCGCTGGGCCTCTGTCCCAGATATTGAGGAAGAATGAAAAGGACAACATCAGATTTAAAAGTTATGTAGTCACCATAACTAGGCATCTGTGTTGTACATTTTTATTCTTCCTCAACTCCCCTCCCATCCACCCCCCATCCTTTTTCTTCTGGAAGGACCTATCAGACTGTGTTTGGAACCTACAGTTCCAGGTTTGAGCCCTGTCTTTTCTGTTTGTCTGTACCTATTTCTCTTTAACTATTGCGAAACAGGGCTGAAAATTTGATTTGAGGCAATGAGGATGGAGTAGGTCATTATGGGTAGAGGAAGGAGGTCAAGAGCTGGATCTGAAATTTGGCATATGCGTCCAGGTTGAATTCAAGGATCGGATCCCAACCCATATGTTGAGAAAAAATGAAAATGGGCAACATAGATGTCTAGTTATGATGAGTACATAACTTTTAAATAATTAGTATAACATATAAAATATACACAGTAACTATACGAATAAGTCAGACGAGGTTAGAAATGATTGGGAAGAGAGACTGGAAAAACAATGTACAAGGAAACAATGGGAAGACATATGTATAGTTTCCAAGTATGCAGAAAAGTCTAAAAGATTTAGTATTTTTGCTTGGAATTGTTTGCATTGGTATTTTTTACCCCAAGCAGACTAAGAATTTTTCCTCATGTAGATAGCAAATGTTGGAGGTGTGATGGGAAAGAAAGAGGTAACTGAGAAAGTACAGCTGTGCAAAGTCTTACCATAACAGTAGATGTCCTTTCCTACACTGCTGCAGTATTCTTTACATTTGGGATTGTCTGCCATGGAAGCCCAACGTCTGCCAGTATACCAAAGTCTACTGTTGCTTTAAGGTACATTGAATGTCACCAGTATGCTCTTCCCATAGCGTAGGGCTTAAAGTTGATGTCCGGACATATCATACTCAGAACTGATTGCCCTGGTAGGAACACCAGTCTATGGAAACCCAGGAAGTAACCAGTACATCCAGGACGGAAAAGGACTAGGGGGAAGGAGGGAGGAAGGGAGTGAATACTGTAGCAATGAAGGAAAGGACATCTACTGATATGGTAAGATTTTTACAGACCTGTACTATGTCCTTACATTCACTGCTGCAATACTCTTTATGTTTGGGAGAGTTCCAAAACTCAGGAGGAAACATGGGAGGAGGAAGGAGCAGTAGAGCTCTCTAGGAAGTCATGAAGAATGGCCCTAGCAAAACCAGCTCTAGCTCTGGAGATGTCATCCATCTTATAGTGCTTGGAAGTATGCACAGAAGTCCAGGTAGCTGCTTCAAGAATTGAATTAGTATCTAAGCCCTTGAAAAAAGTACCAGAAGAAGCCACAACTCTAGTAGAATGAGCCTTTGCAGGAGAAGGAAGGCTCTTAACCAAGAAAAGTATAACAAAAAGAAATAGCCTTTGAAAGCCAAGAAGAAATAGTTTGCTTGGAAACAACTAATCCTAAGGATCTAGGATGAAAAGAAACAAACAACTGATCAGATTTTCTAAAAGCCTTAGTCTTATCCAAATAAAATCTCAGTTGTCTGTGCACGTCCAAGGTGTGCGGCACCCTGCCACTGTCAGATTGCAGACAGGGAAAAAAGTAAGCAAATGAATACACTGATTGTGACAACTCATTAACCATCTTAGGCGTAAAAGACAGATTAGAATGTAAGGACACCCTGTCCTTATGAAATATCAAAAAAGAGGCTGAGCCATAAGGGCTTGAAGGTCAGATCCCCATCTGGCAGAACTAAGGGCCAACAAAAGAACAGTATTCCTAGAACAATGTTGCAAAGAAACTGAAGTTAACTTCTCCAAAACAAAATTAAGATTCCAGGAAGGAGAAACAGGCTTCCTGGGAAGTCTCATATGAAGGACGCCTTTGAGGAACTCTTTAGCCTCAAATCTAGAAGCCAAAGGAGGCGATAAAGGCAGACAAGCAGAGAGAGCTGATAAGTGGGCCTCAATAGAAGAATAGACCAGACCAGCATTGAGCCACTCATACAAATATGAGAAACCAAAGGAACAGCCACATTAAGTCGGTCCAGGTTATGAAGAAAAACACCAAATAGAAAACCTCTTCCACTTGGATAAGTAAGATTTCCTAGTAGTAAGTTTTCTGGCCTCCTGAAGGACCTTCAGCACATCTTCAGAAAAAAGTTTTCTATGTGGAATCAAAATCTTATCACCCACAGTGTTTGTTGAAGTGAAGCATGGACAGGTGGGGATGGATGAGAGATCCCTTGTCTTGTGTGAGTAGATCCACCCTGTGAGGTGATGTGTGGTGATTGCCATTGACTAAATGCAGAAGTAGAGAGAACTGATGCTGTCGCGGCCAAAATGGAGTCCCCAACAAGATTTTGGGAGCATCCTGTTGAATTCTGAACAGGAATTTTGGAATGAGAGGAATTGGAGGGAATGCATAAAGAAACATCCCCTTCCAAGAAAAGGATAAGGCATCTACCTTCCACACCAGAGGACCTGGGACTCTGGCACAAAATAGAAGAAGTTGTCTGTTCAGAGAGGAAGTAAATAGATCTACTTGAGGAGTACCCCACTGGTGGGTAATGTCCAGAAACACATCCCTGTTAAGCATCTATTCGTGGGATTGAGTTAAGAGCCTGCTTAGAGTGTCTGCACAGATTTTTGACCTGAAGGGATGTAAACTGCCTGAAGATTCAATTAATACTTGACAGTAAAATCCCAAACCAGGAGTGCCATCCGACAAAGAAGGTAAAACCTTGTTCCTCTTTGTTTGTTTATGTGGCACATCACTGTGGCATTGCATGTGAATACCTTGAGAGGTCCTCGAGAGAAAAGATGATGAAAAGTCTAAAGAGCCAACATAAGAGCTCTCATCTCTTTGACATTTATGTACTCCTTCAGTTGAAGAGAAGACCACACCCCCTGTACCTTTAGGGAGCCAAATGCTGCTCCCCAGCCTATGTCTGAAGCATCTGTGAACAAATCCTAAGAGGGAAGAGGGGGGTGAAAAGGGAGTCCTGGATTTAGAAATAACTGCTAGATCCACCAGTGATGTTCCTTCCTGGATCAAGGAAGAAGAGTAACTATAAAGTGTAGAGAATGTGCATGTTGAAGTCAAACTGACTTCAGAAACCACTGAAACTTTCTCATGTGGAGTTTGGCTGGGGGAGCATAGGAATGGTGGATGACATGAAACCCAGAGCTCTCAGAAACTCCCTGGCTGTAATGGAGTCCAGACGAAGAAGAGTTTGAAAGAAGGAGATGAGAGCTAAGGTCTTTGGAGGAGGCAGGGATGCCAGCATAGGCACTGCCTGAATCCTGTAACCCAAAAAGACATGAGCCTGAGAAGTCAGAGAAGACTTTTTGAAATGTATTGTGAACCCCAGGCTCTGAAGAAGGGTTATGGAAAAATGAAGATTTTGCAACAGAATCTCTGGAGAAGATGCCTGAATCACCAGGTTGCCCAGGTAAGAAAATATCTGAATACCTTGAAGCCTGAAAAAAAACAATCACAGGAGCAAGACTCTTGAAGAATACCCTTGGGGCAGTAGAAAGGCCAAAGTGCAAAGAAGAGAACTGAAAATGCCAGGAAGCAACAGAGAAACGCAAAAACTTCTTGTAATGAGGATGGATCGGAATATGGTGATAAGCATCCTTGAGATCCAGAGACACCATATAGGCCTGAGGGAGCAAGAGAGGAAACAGAGTCTGAAAGGACAATATCCAAAAGGTGGGCACCTTCAGTAAAGTGTTTAGATGAGAGAGGTCTAGAATTGGTCTCCAAGTACCCCCTTTTCTGGGCACTAGAAACGTTCTTGAATAAAACCCCTTCCCCCTCTGGGACAGAGGCACCTCTTGAATAGCACCCTGAGACAAAAGATCTTGAAGAACCTCTGGAAAAAAAGTTGTTCCCAAGGGGGCTGAGGAATACCCATAAAAGGGGGATGGAATTTCCACACCATGAAGTACCACTGGCGAAAATGGGCAAAACCCAAGAATACTGAGTAATCTGAAGCCAAACAGAAAAAAAAAAGAGAAAGATAAATTGAAAGTGGAATGTGGCTTGGAAGAGACAGATAGTCATACAGCACCTGGTTTATCAAAGAAAGAAGGCTTAGGAATCCCTGAAGTCTGAGTGGCCTTAGCAGGAGGAGCTCGCTTACCACTCTTTTTACCTTTAGTAGGAGGGTGAGATTGCCTACAAACAAAGGCTGGCTTATTGAAGTAGTTTCTTTGAAATTTAGGCACAGGAGAAACAAACACATGATGTTATGTAGTCCTATCTCACCATAATTCTTGCTGGATGGGTTCGGAGCCCATATTTGGCTCTGACTCGGCTGATACTAAAGCTCGAGAGCTTTTACTGGCTTGAGGCTAGCCCCTATCCCATGGTGCCTCGTGGCAATTCTCCAGATCTCGTTTGCCGTGAAAGCTTTGAGGTTGTGTCTTACTGGCTCGTTGGCTAAGTAAAACTTTATTTACTAAATTTAGTCTTTTTTCCTGACTTTTTCTGTCCTTTACATACTTTAATAATATTTGTCTCTTGTGTGACTGTTTTTTGAGAGTTTCTGACCCCTATTCTTCCCCAAGGACTGTATGGACCGTTTAAGTTAGAGGGCCATAGTGCCCGTTTAAATTAGAGGACCTTTCCTTCCTGTGTGTGTGTGTGTGTGTGTGTGTGTGTGTGTGTGTGTGTGTGTGTGTGTGTGTGTGTGTGTGTGTGTGTGTGTGTGTGTGTGTGTGTTAAAAAAAAAAGTTATATACTTCTTTTTCTGTACTACTTTTTGTCTGTAGTTAGTACTTAGTATTGCTGTTCTCGTTGTTTATCTAGCTAGTCTGTACCTTATAGTCAGAATGTCTAAAGATAAGGATAGAGAGCATAAGGATCATCACCCTTCAGGGTTTAAGAAGTGTGATAGATGTTCACAGAAAATGTCTCTTACAGACAGTCACACCAGTTGCGTGTACTGTCTAGGTGAAGCCCATTTGCAGGAGCCCTGCACTTTTTCCCATGCGTTTAGCACCAGGGTCTTAAATGAGAGGAAGAGAAAACTTATTGATAGGGGTCTTATGACCAGTTCCTTCCAGGAAAATCTGGAACTTGGTCAGACAGCTCCTAAATCTTCTAAGAGAAAATCTTCGGCCCCAGCTTCGGAGCCGACGAAAAAGACCAAAGTGTCGGAACCAAGAAGTTCTGGCTGCGATTCAGCTTCGTCCATATCGGTGCCGTCAGACTCCTCAGTGCCGAGGCAACCTTCGGTACCGAAAATTTTACCAGACATTGATGTTGTGTCACTCACCTTAAGATCTCCTATTTTGGAGAGGATTTCTTACAGGTTCAGCCTCCTCGATTTAGCAGAAATTGGCCAACAAAGAATTGGTCCTTTCCAGTCACAGAAAGACATCAAAGGGGCAGATACAGATGTCCAAGAGGTAGAGGCCAATCACAAGGTCCTTACAGGCCTCGACAATGGGGTGCATCAACCCAGAAAGAAAGGGAAGACAGGCCTCAACCTTACAAAAAACAGCCCCAATGACTTCCCACTATAGCTGCCAAGCAGTTCTCTCTTGTCAGCCCCCTTGGGAGGAAAAGTGGCACTTTTCTGTCACAATTGGCATATGATCACCAAAGACAAATGGGTTCTCAACATTGTATCTCAAGGTTACCGGTTCCACTTTCACACTCTGCCAAGGCTAAAAGGAATGCCAAATCTGCCACCAAATCAATGAGCAGAGGCTCAAAGACAAATTACAGCACTCATGGACATGAGAGCTATTCAAAAGGTACCAACACAGGAGCAAGGACAAGGATTTTACTCAAGACTCTTTCTGGTTCCCAGAGCAGCAGGTAGTAACCTCTTCCCCCCTGCCACCCCCACAGTGTAGGGAACCAGAGGCCCAAGTAGCCCCCATTGGAGGTGCCCCTCTTCCAAAACATCCCCAGATTATCCCACTGGAGAGCTTCCTCGGAAGAGGCTGTGTAAGAGGAAGCATGTTGACTCACCTGAGTCTGTCACGTCAGACACTAATTTAGAGGAATCAGAAGGGTCCCCTAGATCCCCCTCTGAGGATGTCTCCTTCTCTGACATCCTAGAAATCCTTAGACATAGGGGTGATTGGAAGACCTCTAACCCTACTGAGGATGAATCAGTGTATCTTGAGGCCATTGGTTCCTGACCTTCCACCTCCTGGGTGACACCGCCTTATGACCAACCCTTAGGGGTCATATCACGGAAAGCCTGGACCTCCCCAGACTCAGTGGAGCCCGTCCCGAGGAGGCCAAATAAGTTTATGACAGCACCTGAGGACAAGACTTTTCTTAGTAAAGGAGTTCTCATTGATGCTATGGTGGTAGCAGTGGCCACTAAGAAGGAGTTATCTCAAACATCTTCTAATATCCATCCTCCTAGTAAGGAGTCCAGGACGATGGATGGGTATGGGAAGCGTACCTTTTCTTCAGCAGCATTTACACTAAGATCACTGAATTACCTTACCCATTTTACTCGTCTTCAGAGGGATCTCCTGAAAGAGTTAGGAGATACCCTCCAGGGTTCAGTAGTTCCAGGTTCTATGGATAAGGTTTCTGCACAGCTCTCCACCCTTACATCCATAGCTAACTCCTCCATGAGGCTGATATAATACGCAGCAGATGGAGCGAGTAGGACAGCCACAGCAGGAATATCCCTCAGGAGACATTCTTGGATGTGTCTTTGTAATTTCACAGAGTCCTTCAAATCTTCCTTCACTAACGTACCCTTTGATGGTTCATCTGTTTTTGGACCCCAAGTGAAAGAGGCTTTGACTAGCTGTGAGCAGGAAGGGAAAACCTTATCTGCTGTCAGAGTCCGTTTCTCCCTCCCATCTAGACCCTATCCCAAGGGAAATACAGGAGGGAAAATGTGTTCTGTAAATCCCAAAAAGGTTTCCCTCAGGCACAAGGTCAAGCCTCCTATAGAGGCAGAGGGGGAGGATATAATGGAAGACGCCACCCTTGCGGCAGGGGAGGTCCACAGCATCAGGGAGAGAGAGAAACTTTCTCTGATCATCCCTTCCATCGCCCCTGAGGGGTTGCCCGACTGTCTGTCTCTAGAGGCAGTCGGGGGCTGTCTATCACTGTACCCAAGTGCCTGGCTAACCATCTCACAAGATCGTTAGGTACACACCATAATATCCAGAGGTTACCTGATCCCCTTTGTTTCTGAACTCCCAACAAACTGGTCTCTACCAGACGTACTATCCATCCAACTAGACCATGCAACATCAGAGGTCATCTAGTTGCTGCAAAAAAGAGTCATCCAAGAGGTCCCTGCAGAGCAAGTAGGATCCGGAACTTACTCTCAATACTTTTTAGTTCCGAAAAAGACAGGGGACTGGAGATCAATCCTAGATCTCAGCAGGCTCAACAAGTATGTAAAGAAATCGAAGTTTTGAATGGTCACTCTGCAGTCGATATTTCCCTTTATCGGAAAAGACAATTGGTTGTGCTCAATCGATCTCCAGGATGCGTACTACCACATTAAAATGGACAGGCGCTCCAGGAGACACTTACGTTTGCGGCTAGGAGCCAGTCATTTTCAGTTCAGAACACTGCCCTTTGGTCTCACTACAGCCCCCAGAGTGTTCACCAAATGCATGGCAGTGGTTACTGCTCTCCTGAGATGTCAAGGATTCCAGGTGTTTCTGTACCTAGACGACTGGCTCCTCACTGCTACCACCAAGCATCAACTCATCAGAACCAGGGATGAGACTCTATCCTTGTTTGCCAGTCTAGGCATCACTGTCAACCTAAAAAAGTCAGCGTTATCTCCTTCACAACACATTGTATACTTAGGCTCAGAAATCGACACAACCACCATGTCAGCAAGACTAACACCAGAAAGAGTAGAGTCTCTACGCAGTCAAGTCAGATCCTTGCTAAACAAACAAAAAGTTCAGGCCAGAGTAGTCCTTCAAGTCCTAGGGACTATAGCTTCCTCCATCCTATTAGCTCCTCTTGCTCATCTACACATGAGGATTCTTCAGTGGCTGTTATTTGCCCAATGGTCGATGCAAGACTATCCATTGTCTCACCAGATTTTTATAACAAACACCTGTAAGAAGGATCTGACATGGTGGTTGCACACAGAACAACTTCTTCTAGGTCGTCCACTTGTTCTTCCCCAAGAGAAAGCAGTTTTGACCACGGACGCTTCCCAGATGGGGTGGGGGGACATTATCTGGGAATGACAGTCCAAGGTACTTGGCAGAACCACGAGAACCACTTGCACATCAATGTTCTGGAGATGAGAGCGGTGCTGTATGCGTTGCAAGCACTTCACAGCTCCCTTCCCACCAGGACAATTGCGATGCAGTCAGACAACATGTCTGTCATGTGGTACATAAACAAGCAAGGGGGAACCAATTCTTACCTGCTTTGCAGAGAGGCCTGAAGAGTTTGGAAATGTGCGATGGATACTCAATGCTTCCTGATAGCAATGCACATCCCGGGGAAATCCAACATAAAAGCAGACAAACTCAGCCGAGCAATTCTGATGCCTCACGAATGGTCCCTGAATCCAAAAGTTGCGAAAGAGATCTTTCACAGATGGGGCCAGCCTTGCTGCGACCTATTTGCCACTCACCTGAACACCAAATGCAGCAGCTACTTAGCCCTCATTCCCCATCCGGGGATGTCACACAAGGATGCTCTACTCCATGATTGGTCCCCGGGACTTCTTTATGCCTTTCCACCTTTTCCTCTCATTCCGAAGGTAATACAGAAAGCAAAACAGTTGAGGAGTTCCTGATCCTCATTGCTCCTTACAGGCCTCGACAAGTTTGGTTTCCCTTCCTGTGGCCCTACCTCTTGGAGGAACCATGGATTCTGGACCCATCTCCAGACCTGATTCATCAATCGGGACAGTTCCACTCCACCATCCACACCCTCAAATTTAGAGCATAGCTGCTCCAGTTCCATGAATAGCCAGGTGTATTCCCCTGTCCCCTTCTGTCAAACACATTGTAATTTCATCCCATAAACCTTCCACTCAGAAACTATACTCCAGCAAATGGAAAAGGTTTTCGATTTGGGCTACGAACCAGGGCTTAGATCCATATATGGCTCCTATAGAATCTATCCTATCCTTCCTAGCATCCATTTTTCATGAAGGAGCTGCAGCTGCTACAGTTAAAGTTCAGTTAGCTGCCATTTCCAGTTTCCATTTTGGCTTCTTGGGAAATCCAGTCATGCAACACTCCTTGTGTAAAACGTTCTTAAAAGGAGTTCTTCTTCTCAGGACTCCAATCAAACAGCCATTAGATCCCTGGGACTTAAACTTAGTCCTCTCATCTTTGATGTCTGCATCCTTTGAGCCATCCTCTTCATCAGACCTAAAATTGTTGTCGTGGAAAACACTATTCTTAGTAGACATAACATCTGCTAGGAGAGTCTCAGAATTGCAAGCTCTTACTATTCGACCTCCTTACATTATTTTTCACAAGGATAGAGTCACACTCAGGACAAACCCTTCCTTTCTTCCCAAGGTATGCAAAGAGCACAATCCGAATACTACTATTGAGCTACCTGTGTTTTTTCCAAACCACTCTAATAAATCTGAGTATAGACTACAACAGTTAGACGTTCACAGAATTCTCAGATTTTATTTACATAGAACTAAAGAATTTAGAAAATCAGATCAATTATTTGTTTCCTTTTCTGACAAGAAGAAGGGCTTGCCTGTTTCCAAGGTTACTCTTTCAAAATGGCTTTCGGATTACATTTCCTTTGCTTATCAATCAGCTGGCAAACAATTACCCACTAAAGTCAAAGGCCATTCTACTATAGCTGTATCTACTTCATGTGCCTTTAGATCTAGGCTCCCAATTGATACATTTTGCACAGCAGCTACTTGGGCAAGAACACATACTTTTGTCACTCATTACAGATTGGATTTGGCCTCCTAGGACAGGTCTTCCTTTGGGTCTCTTCGCTTGAGCCACTTAGGATACAGGTGCTAGGGACGCTGTCCCATCCAGAAAGAATTACGGCGAGATAGGACTGCATAACATAAAGACGTTATGTACTTACCATATCATTCCATGTTTGTAGTCCATCTCGCCTACATTCTTGTGTCCCTCCCTCCAACCTCCTTCCTGTTTCTGGGGGGTCTGGTGGACTATACTGGTGTTGTCTGACCTGGTTCTCATTTGTTGTCCACCTGGAATGGATTATATTTCAAAATCCTTTGTATGTATATATGCAACTCTGATATTTCTTACCTGATAGGTACTTATTGCTTTCTTGCAAACTAGATCTGGGGAATTGCCGTGAGGCACCATGGGATAGGGGCTAGCCTCGAGCCAGTAAAAGCTCTTGAGCTTTAGTATCAGCTGAGTCAGAGCCGAATATCAGCTCCGAACCCATCCAGCAAGAATGTAGGCGAGATGGACTACAAACATGCAACGTTATGGTAAGTACATAACTTCTTTTTTAAGCTCCTGTAAGGCCTTCCCCTTATCCTGATGGGACTTAAACAAACCAGCAGCTGCTTCCCTAAATAAAAGTTAATTATCCAGAGGAGTAGCCATCAACTTAGCCTTAATATCATCAGGTAAAGGTTGAAGCCTAAGACAAGAATACCTCCACATCACTGAATGATGAACCACTTGAGAGGAAGTCCCTAGCAAGGAAAGAGCAGAAATTTTACCCTCACAGTCTGGAAGATCAGAAATAAGCTGACAGGCCTAAGAAAGGAGAGCCGACACATACCTAGACATATGGGTCTGATAATTAATAGCCCTCAAAGCTAGGGTAGCAGAAGTGTAAACCTTTTTACCCAGCCTTTCCATGGTTCTGCTGTCCTTGTGAGACGGTAGTAACTTGGTTGAAGGAAGCAATTGAGATGGCTTGTCAGAGGCTACTGACACCACAGAGAGGTCAGCAGTAGGACATTTGTACAAAAAAATTAAAATCCTCAGGCACCCTATAAAACCTATCAGCCTTCTTGGGAGCAGGGAGCAGAGAATCAGGCACTTTACAGGAACTGGAAAAAACATACAGTGAAGTAACCAAAGTAGGAGGGATAGCCACAGGTTTAGGATATTCCATCTGCAGTAACTCACAGTACCTCTTATGGGTATCAGAGACCTGAGCACAGTCCCACTTAAAAAAAATCCCATCATCCTAGAGATTGAATCCCCAAAGGAAATTTCTTCTAAAGGAGTATCATGACTATTAAATTCCTCCTTCTCTGACCCATAGTCCAAAGGAGAAGGAATTTGAGTAGAATAAGTGAGGGATTCCTCAACAGTATTCGACTGTTCCTCAGACGAATCCTGTTCCTTGGGCCTTTTACTGGGAGTAGAAGACCAAGGGGGGAGGAGGAACAGAAACCCCCTGAGGAGGTTTTAATGCCATCAATACATTAAACAACCTCTGAGTAAAGGCTTGCCACTCACTCTGTGGATCCCTAGGAGCAGGAGAAACCTGCTTCCTTTTTTTTTTTTTTTCCTAAAGGAACATCCACCCTGTAAAACTTAAAAGGCTCTGACCCAGGACAATATTCAATAACTGTAGTAGGAATTTTTTCCCTAACTAAAATCTGTGGCACACCTCTAGGCCCCTAGGAAAAAAACAGCTGTGGATGTTCATCGTGTTACACTGCTGCAGTCATTACACTTGGGTTATCCTGCCGTCAGGCGGGCCCTCAGTCGACCTGAGTTCCAAAGTCTTGGTCCGGCGTCGGTTCCTTTCGCCTCTTCCCTGACGTCAGTGCGACAGGGGTATATAAGATGCATTTTCTTCAGTCTTTCTTGCCGCGCGGTGCCCGAAGCAAAAGCAGTTTGCAAGTGACAGTCGGCCGACTCCTGAGATTTTCTTTCCGAATCCAGAACCAAAGTCTTCTACAAAGCTAAGTACCCCGTTGGGGAAACTTTTTCTTGCCTCAGACCGATGTCAGTAAAAGTTAATAACTGTATTTCTTGTGGGAAGCAAATACCTCATAAGGATTTCCATTCTTATTGTATCCCATGCCTAGGCCCAGACCAAGACATCACAGGATGTCGGTTTTGTGCTAGGTTTAACGAGCGCACTATTAAACATCGGTTTGATTTTGCCCGACATTATTTTGGCAGAAAATTCAGTTATACCATGCCATCGGAACTACCGACGACCGGAATACACAAAAAGCACAAAGACAAGGACAGGCATCCAAGGGCCAAAACTGACAACAAAGCCTCTTCTAGGCCAGTCGCCGGTTCTCCGGTTTTCAGTGAGGCGCCTTCGCAGCCCCTGACGACCGCTACTTTAGAACCTCAGGCCACCTCCGACTCCCACATGGAGATGGCTGGGCCTTCGGACACACCAGATTTACAGCCTACCGAGACTAACCTTTCAGTGGGATCCAGAGTAGCTGAGCAACCCGTAGCTTCAGAGGGTGTATTCAGACCTACTCAGTTAACCATTAAATCTTCTGCTAAGTCTAAAACTCCTTTAAAAACAAAGAAACAAATTCAACATTCACCAGGACAGGCCTCCATGCCTAAGAAACAAATGCTCAAAATGGCCGAAGACTTAATCTCAATGATTAGAGGGTCCCATCCCCCTCCTGATAAAAGGCCTAGACAGGATGCAGACTATGACTCATCCGACCAGGTATCCATCTCTTCAGATTCATCCTCAGACCTAGGATACTCTTTACCCCATGAGGATTCTGATGCTGAGGAATCCATTCCTTCAGCCTCTCCGCCAGAGGACTACTCCTTTGGGGAAACTTTGCATACCATGAGGGAGCATTTCCATTGGGAGGGCCAGGATTATTCAGAGTCCAAGAACAGGCTCAGAGATTTCCTTTTATTACCTCAACACAGACCGTTTGCTATTCCACCAGTGTTAGCTATTGTGGATGATGTGTATACTGAATCCAGTTTAAATCCTGATTCTTTACCTCCTGCTCCAGTTAAGCCAGACAGATAATACACAGTCCCTGACTCTCACAAATTTATTTATAAAAGCCCTGCTGCTGACCCTGAAACTATTTCTCAGGGCCCCAAAGGGGTAAAGGCCTCCTCAGCAAAGAACCCAGTCCCCTCTGACAGAGATTCCAGAGCATTAGACAGATGGGGGAAGAAAGTATACACATCTGCAACTTTAGCAATGAGGGCCTTAAATTGCCAGTTTCACATGCTAAAATATTGGCAATATTTGATGTCTCAGTTGAAACAAAAAATGCTTCCAAACTCAGATCCTCCTAATTATAAAGAAATGCAGGATTTATTGCATGCAGCTGAACAAGTGGGAAAACATACTTTGCAATGTGGTTTTGATTCATTAGAGGCCTCCTGTAGAGCAGCAGTTACAGGTTCTGTCATTAGAAGACATGCTTGGTAAAAAGAACAGACGTTACCAGATCATGTTAAAGCAAAATTATTGGGTGCACCTTTGCAGCAGGGTGTTTTATTTGGAGTTAAGGCAGAAGAGGTATTAAAGAAAATGGAGGATAAGGCAAAATCTATGCAAACCGTGAAGGATTTCTTACAGGTTCAGCCTCCTCGATTTAGCAGAAATTGGCCAACAAAGAATTGGTCCTTTCCAGTCACAGAAAGACATCAAAGGGGCAGATACAGATGTCCAAGAGGTAGAGGCCAATCACAAGGTCCTTACAGGCCTCGACAATGGGGTGCATCAACCCAGAAAGAAGGGGAAGACAGGCCTCAACCTTACAAAAAACAGCCCCAATGACTTCCCACTATAGCTGCCAAGCAGTTCTCTCTTGTCAGCCCCCTTGGGAGGAAAACTGGCACTTTTCTGTCACAATTGGCATATGATCACCAAAGACAAATGGGTTCTCAACATTGTATCTCAAGGTTACCGGTTCCACTTTCACACTCTGCCAAGGCTAAAAGGAATGCCAAATCTGCCACCAAATCAATGAGCAGAGGCTCAAAGACAAATTACAGCACTCATGGACATGAGAGCTATTCAAAAGGTACCAACACAGGAGCAAGGACAAGGATTTTACTCAAGACTCTTTCTGGTTCCCAGAAAGGACAAAGCCTGGAGACCCATTTTGGATCTTTCTTCTCTTAACACTTACCTGGAAGTTCCAAAATTCAGAATGTTGACACTACAGCAGCTTCTTCCCATGCTGGGCAAGAAAGCTTGGCTCGTAACTTTGGACCTCAAGGAGGCATACCTGCATGTCCCTATCAGACAAAACTGCCGAAGATACCTCAGATTCATAGCTGGTTCAATGCACTACCAATTCTCTGCACTGCCCTTTGGCTTATCTATTGCGCCCAGGGTCTTCACAAAGTGCCTGGCACCAGTAATTGCATTTTGCAGACAGAAAAGAATTCAAATTTATCCGTACCTGTACGACTGCCTGATTCAAGCAGACAGCAAGGACATTCTTCTAAAGCATCTGGCATTTGTAAAAAAATTATTAAGTTGCCTATCATAAACAGTAAATGAAAAGAAGTCAAAACTAGTGCCCTCACAAGAGGTAATATTCCTGGGTGCCAGCTTGAATACAACGGCCCAGATGGCTTATCTCACGCCAGACAAGCAAGGACAACTGACTCAATATTTTCAATTGATGGCAACAAAGACCCAACTCCCTGCAAGAAAAATTCTGCAGGCCTTGTGTTACATGGCATCTTGCATACTACTAATTCCATATGCCAGACTGCATATGAGGAAACTACAATGGTACCTAAAGAGTGTCTGGTCTCAACACTGTCAAAGTTTGGAAACAGTAATACCACTAATTCCTTGCCTTCAACAGGAGTTTCGATGGTGGGCTCAAGCATGTCACCTCAACAAGGGACAGCCTTTCACTCAACCCACAGCCAGGCAAACACTGACAACAGATGCATCGGATTACGCCTGGGGAGCACACATGGCAGGAAAATGTATTCAGGGTAAGTGGCCTGCAGAACAAAGGCATCTTCACATCAATCAAAAAGAGATGCTAGCTGTACAAAATGCCCTTATAGCTTTCAAGGACCTACTGCATCCAGGACAACTACTACTACAGACAGACAACACCACAGGTATGTGGTACATAAACAAGCAAGGGGGCACTCATTCTTATCCCCTCTGCAGACAAGCCATGACCTTGTGGAACACAGCTACAACCTATTAAGTTCATCTGCAAGCACAATTCCTGCCAGGAGAGAAAAACACACTGGCAGACGACTTAAGCAGAAACATCATGGATCATACGAGTGGAAATTACATCCACAAATACTCAGAATGATAACACAAAAATGGTGGAGCCCGGACATAGATCTGTTTGCATCCCCAATGAGCTTCCAGCTATAGAAATTCTGCACAAGGACTTACCACCCACAAGCATGGAAAGTGGATGCCCTCTCATTCAACTGGAAAAACCTACAAGTATATGCTTTCCCACCACTACCTCTCCTTCCAAAGGTACTCATAAAAGCCAGGCAAGAAAAGCCAAAGATGATCCTGATTGCCCCAGACTGGCCACGCCAGCACTGGTACCCAATCTTAAAGAACTTAGCACAAGGTCAACCCTGGATTTTGCCTCAAATCCCACATCTTCTGACTCAGCACAACAATCAGATACTTCACAGCCAGCTAAAGACTTTAAACCTGGCTGCATGGCAGATTCCTTAGTCAAGCAAGCAATGCCTCTCTCCAAAGCTGTTATGGATGTCATTTTGGAGGCCAGAAGGCCTAGCACCAGGAAAGCCTGTTCGGATAAATGGAAGAGATTCTGTGCTTGGAACCAGGCTCACAGCCTTGACCCTCTTGTCCCAAATATTCCTCAGATACTACAATATTTAACTGAGATGCTGGACAAAGGCCTCTCCTTTTCATCCATCAAGATCCACGCCTCTGCCATCTCTGCTCATTACAACATGGACCCACCTATTTTTTCTAATCCTCTGCTAAAACAGTACCTCAGAGGGGCTAAAAACATAAGACTGCCCAGTAGAGCACCAACTCCAACTTGGGACCTCAATTTCATGTTGGAAAAATTAACTTTACCTCCTTTTGAGCCAGCTAATGCAGCAGATTTAAAATATATCTCTTGGAAAACTGCACTGCTCCTGGCAATAACCTCAGCACGAAGAGTTTCAGAATTACAGGCACTAATGGTAGTGGAACCTTTCATCATTTTTCACCAAGACAGGGTGTCTTTAAGAACAAACCCTACTTTTATGCCAAAGGTGGTATCAAGTGTGGCTCTAAACCAAACTATTCACTTGCCAACTTTTTATCCAAACCCACAGAATAAAGGGGAGAGACTTCTGCATTCTTTGGACATACACAGGCAGTTACGCTTCTACTTGGACAAAACCAAAGGAAAACTGAGCAATTGTTTGTAGCATATGCTGCAGGAGCACAGGGAAAATCCATTTCAAAACAGACCATTTCAAAATGGATAGGACACTGTATACGTTTCTGCTATACACACCATGGGAAAACTGTACCTAACAGCATTAGGTCTCATTCTACCAGGGCAACAGCCACTTCAACTGCCTACCTCAGAGGAGTACCTACCAAGGACATTTTGGAAGCAGCAACTTGGAGTTCTGTACATACCTTCACCAAGCATTACCATCTGCCTCTTTACTCTAAATCCAGAGCTGGCTTTGCCACTGCTGTGCTGCAGGGCCTTATAGCCACCCCTAATGCCTTATAGAACCAGCCACCCTACCTCAGCTTTGGGATTCTACCCAAGTGTAATGACTGCAGCAGTGTAACACGATGAACATAGTACAGTCTTGTACCTACCATAAATGTAGATGTTCGAGTGTATACACTGCTGCAGTCCAGGTTACCCTCCCTCCTTCCCCTCTTACTTGCTGGTACATAATCATGAAGGGATTCACATCTAGATTAGGGGAGGTCATCGTGCCTCTTTGCTCATCCCTCATCAGGCCCATAATCGAGTACAATGCCCCTTTTGGGATGTACCTTACCAAACACCTGCAGCAACTGGAAAGACCCCAAAAGTACCTCACCAAGAGGATCAAAGGGCTCAAACAGATGACATATGCTGCCCAGTTAAAGAAACTCCAGCTCTACTCAGTGGCATACCGCCTGCTCAGAGGCGACCTGTGCCTGACGTATAAAGCCATGTCCAACCTGGAATTAAGGGACATGCTGCACCTCAAAAAATCCAAATCCCATCGAGCTACACGCTCGAGAGACTTGAACCTCAGCACTGAAATAAATAAGACATGCTGGAGGGACAGAGTCATAACCCAGAGGCTCCCTTCACTCTGGAATAAAATCCCAGTCCAGGTTAGGCAGAGTCCCTCATTGACTCTCCTCAAGAGGAATCTTGATGAGTGGATGGGAGATCGTAGGTTTACCCCGGGTATCACTTCTGTGTCACTGTTAGACAGAGGCATAGTATACTAACCTCGAAAAAGTGCATAGCAAAATTAATTTAAAATGGGTGGTGAAAGCCAAACATACTCTGGCTAGGCTTATAAATGCCCTAGGGCAGATAGCCTAGTATGAACCTATGAACCTAACATACCTAACTCTTCTACCCTTTACTACCTATGGGGAGTATTTGCTGGTAACTGAAATTTTTAGAATTTCTTTTCATATGTATGTTTTATTAGCAATTTGCATTGCCTACGTTTTTGGGGGCACCTGACATCTGAGGCAAGAAAAACTGAAGAAAATGGCATCTGCTGCATCTTATATACCCCTGTCGCACTGACGTCAGGGAAGAGGTGACAGCAACTGACGCCGGACCAAGACTTTGGAACTCAGGCTGACTGAGGGACCACCTGACAGCAGGATAACCCAAGTGTAATGACTGCAGCAGTGTATACACTCAAACATCTACATTTATGGTAGGTACAAAACTGTACTTTTTCCCTGAACATTCAAAAATTCTGCCTGCAAAGCCTCGTTGGACATGCTGCAAGCCAGATCCTTACCGGCCTCCAACTTGGTCACGGCAGAGAAATCAGACAGCAAAGCTGGGCGAGCGTCCGGGTTCTCACTGCCCTTGGGAGAAACATGCAGCAGAGGCTGGACAGTGGAAGAGTCCGGTCTAAACTTTGTCACCTTCTTCTTTCCTAACAGCTGACCCTTGGAGTGGGAAGTTCCTTCCATTGTATCTTTAGTGAGAAGCTTAAGTCTCTGATTCTCAAGAAAGGGAAGACAGCCTACTATGAAAGGTTTTCAGTATGAAAGCCTGACAAACTGAAGGGGGTGTATGGTCATGAGAAGCTCCTGAGAAAAAAGGACACTTATCGTGACAGTCTTTATAGGGAATCTGTCTCCCGCACTGGTATTTACCCTTCCTGGATAACATTAACCCCTAGAGCAACACAAAAACTAAGAAAAAACAAAACCTCACTGGGGTGCTTATCTGCAATAGCTCGGAACCAGCAAGAAGACATAGGCGTTAAACCGGTGAACGAAAACTTCATTCAAACTGGCAGAAATGATGTTAGGTATTCAGACCAATGATATGGAGATGTGTTCAGACTGGCGGCAAAGAAGTTCTGAGGATGGTACATCTGGACGTCAACTTTAAGCCCTACGCTATGCAAGGAGCATAGGGGTGGCATTCAGCATACCTTACAGCAACAGTAGGCTTTAGTATACTGGCCGATGTCAGGGTTTCACAGCAGGGAATCCCAAACAGAAAGAATACTGCAGCAGTGAATGTAAGGACATTATATGTTTTGGGAATGTAATGAGTTGACAGATTTCACAAATTCCCTATAGAGTACTCTGTCAGAAATATTAAGTGAGCAAATCGGAATAACTAAGGAAATTATTTTTTGAGCTAGGATACATGATCTGAATTTGCTAGACGTAGTAAGCCCTTGCCAAGTTTAATCGCAGTGGCTGCCAAAAAAGCAAGTACTAGAAAATGGAATTCGGAGTGTAAACCAACTGTATTTGAAGTATTCAATATTGTAACAGAGATAAAAGAACTGGGAGTGGGATCTTTAGAAAACTGTAGAACCAAATTACATATTAAAAATGGAAAATGTGGGAACAATAAATGCAGAATAATGTTTTGGAGGAGGAACGAGATTTAAGGGAAGGCAGAAACTAAGCAATTTATGCAGTGTTAAGTTGATGATAATTATGCAAAACAACATATGTGATGTATAATTTTTGTAACTAAGAACATGCTAATTTTGTTTGTTTTCTTTTATATAAATGTTTGTTTCCCTGTGTCTTAAGTGATAATTTAATAAAGGTGTTAAAAATGTCTTTGATCTTCCAAGAAAAAGCACTCTGAAGATGGTCTCCATCTTTTAATATCCTGCTTTGTACAGTATAATATCTGTAAGCTGTTTATTCTTCTGCACACAGTATATATTTCTTTTCAACAATGCAGTCTACAACACATGGAAAAACTTTGTTGGTGCAGTAGAATTAGATAACTTTGTTAGTGCAGTAGAATTAGTACATAATAACTTTTAGTGCAGCAGAATTAGTATAGAATAACTTCGTAAGTGCAGTAGAATTAGTACAGAATAACTTTGTAAGTTGTTGTTGTTGTCTTTCGGCTTTTCCCGGTTAGGGGTCGCCACAGCGGAACTCCGGTCCGCTAATGATTGGCAGTTTTTCACGCACGTCGAGGTGCCAGCTCGACATTCAACCTTCAATGAAGGCACGCCCATTCACGCATGTCTTTCGAACGCCCACCCAACCCCGGGGAGGACATGCAGACTCCACACAGAGGGCACTTCCCGCACTCCAGCCGGGAATCGAACGGAAGAACCTCTTGCTGTGAGGCAACAACGCTACTGCTGCACCATTTTGTAAGTGCAGTAGAAATAGTACAGAATGATTTTGTTAGTGCAGTAGAATCAGTACAGATTAAGCTCATAAGTGCAGTAGAATTAGTACAGAATAACTTTGTTAGTGCAGTACAATTTGTACAGAATAACTTCATAAGTGCTGTAGAATTAGTACAGAATAACTTTGTTAGTGCAATGGAATTAGTACAGAATAACTTCATAGGTGCAGTAGAATTATTATAGTATAAATTTGTAAGTGGAGTAAAATTAGTACAGAATAACTGTTAGTGCAGTACAATTAGTACAGAATAACTTCATAAGTGCAGTAGATTTAGTACAGAATAACTTCATAAGTGCAGCAGAATTAGTAGAGAATAGCTTTGTTAGTGCAGTAGAATTAGTACAGAATAACTTCTTAAGTGCAGTAGAATTAGTACAGAATAAATTTGCTAGTGCAATAGAATTAGTATATCCTTTGAATGCTATGTAGATGAATACTCAGCTGAATTGATTTGGATTTGAAGGTTGTATAAAGTCAATTGCATATTGACACAGTAGCACTTGTCAGTCAAGACCATATTATTATGCATTGATTTCTTGTAACAGAGTACACCAAATGAGATTTGCAAACATGAAAAACAAAGGGAAATACTCATCCTGCTTTCATGAGTAAAATCACATTATATATATATACATATATATATATATATATATATATATATATATATATATATATATATATATATATATATATATATATATATATATATATATATATATATATATATATATATATGTATATATATATATATATATTATATATATATATATATATATATATATATATATATGTATGTATATATATATATATATATATATATATATGTTTATATATATATATATATGGTTCTACCTGACATAATCGAAACCACACAACACCGACAACCACATCACCGACACCATATTGACAGTCCATAAACACGAAACCACACATAACCGACAACGAAATAACCGGCGGTACACAAACACGAAACCCCATACAAAACAAAACACATCCCCATTCCACAAAACACACACACAACACAAGCACACCAAAATCCTTACAAGCCCACACTAAACCTTACCCTAACCCTAAGGTCCGTCACTATTGCACACTTACCTACCCGCCTAACCCTAACTCACTTAACCCGCTTTATCGCCTAACCCTAACTCACTTAACCCGCCCGTATCGCTCCCTGACCCTAACTCACTTGACCCACGCCTATCGCTCCCTAACCCTAACGCACTTACCCCACCCCTCTCGCTCCCTAACCCTCACTCACTTAACCCACCCCTATCGCCTCCCTAACCCTAACTCACTTAACCCACCCCTATCCCCACAGACCGTCAATCTCCACACTTACCTGCCTCAAGACTAACGTCCGTCACTACCGTGATACTCACACAGCCTTTCCCCATGTCGGCATCCTCGGCGTTGGTGTTGTCATCCGTCGTGTCGGTCTTCTGCATTGTCGATGTTCTGCAACTCCCGATTCGCGTCGGTCTTCTTCCTTTTCGATCTTCTGGGGCTGCCGATTCCGATGTCGGTCTTCTCAGCTGTCGACGAAGTCAGGTAGAACCATATATATATATATATATATAGAGAGAGAGAGAGAGATACATTTTATATATTTATGTGTATATATATATATATATATATATATATATATATATATATATATATCTATACCTGTGTGTGCCTGTATTTGTCTTTGTTGCGTGTGTGTGTGCACTTTTTGTTAATATGTGAATTATATGTATAAATATATAATCAGATATGCCTGATGAGATTTACTTTATTCTGTACTGAGTATATTCACTTCTTTAACAATACAGAGTTCTAACTCTGCAGTACTTGACTGTTTTATGTGCAGAAAAAGTGAGTATAATAATAGGAAACAAAGCATTGAGATCTAACTCTGTATTAATGTCTTGTCTTTTTTCAGTTTTGCCTACTATTCAGTATGGCCCTCAGATATTTAGCACAGTTGAAGGAGTTTCAATAACTTTATCCTGCAAAGCAAATGGAGTTCCAAGACCTACAATTGCTTGGTCTAAGGTAAATCACAGTTTTTCTGCAGTGAATTCAGGTTTGCTTTAGATACATGCAGAGTACCTCATTGTTTTATTTCCATTTAATTGTTGTTATAACAAGCATTCGGTTTTTATGAAGTTGTCTAAAGTAATTAATCAAAAAATTAAAAAAAAGGTGTCTTAAGCAAGCCAGCATGGGAAGTTATGTGATGCAGGTACCTTTGTTATGGTACAGTGCAGAAGATTCATTTTTCAAGGCAGTTACCAATGTTTGTACTTTTCAAGACTCATTCATTTAATTAATTTTCTAGTACCCATGTTATCCTGTTCAGGATCGATAGGAGCAGGAAGATATCCAGCAACCAGCTTGTCATAAAGCAGAGAACCAGTGCTGGACAAGATGCCGGTCCATTACAGGATGTACAGTGCATGCACCCCTATGGGCATTGTGTAGGATCTCCAGTTCACCTATCTGCATATCTCTGACATGTGGGAGAATACCAGGCTACTGGCAGAAGCCTACATGGACACTGAAAGGACCTGCATACTCCACATAGAAGGTGGTCCATCCAGGAGTGGAAACAGAAAGCCAGAAGCTGTAAGAGAGTATTGCTCACCCACTGCTCCCTTGTGATCCCACTTTTTATGATTGCTGTGTGGAAATATCCAACTACAGAAAATGCAGGCATTGTCCAGAATGTATTGAGTAGGTTTGGCTAATTAACCGTTTATGTGATTGAAGACGTGTCTAATGCATGGAAAAGCATATGAAATCCTCAGTTAAATATTTGAGTTGTGTATGTATGGAAAAGTATTCCTACTACCAAACAACAGGCCTGATTTCCAGTCACTCCCAACATTGTAGTGCTGCAGATAATTGTTTCCCTTTTTTATTTTAACTACATAATTAAAAAAGCAATTATATTTTATGAGGAATGTGTTTTAGAAAAAGATGTATTTTATGATTTATGTAAAATTTGTTAACTGGAATAGAGTGCTGATCCACATGGGCCAATTTCAGTCTCAGCCAGGATGTACAAACACAGCAAAGTACAGAACATGACAAATAACAACATGGTACACAAAATGAGAAGCAAAGTAAAAGCAATAATTGCACAAGAAGGTCAAAGAAGAAATGTATATACTATATTTATTGCTGCAATTAGAGAACTGAAATGCTGAAAGTAATTTGTAGTAAAATGTTCTATATTGTAATCTGGGTGAGTGGGAGAGGGAGAGATAAAGACAAAGAGGCAGAATATAGAAGGAGGGGGTATTCAGTATTAGGCTCATTTGTTCTAGCTTTATGCTATATTACTCATGCACATTTGTCTACATAATTTAAGTAATTAGTGTAATTATAAAATTTAATTATCTAAACTGTATCCATCGTCCTTAGCTATAGCTATCCTGTTTTTTTTAAAACATAAAGTAATTTTTCTATTTTTCATTTGGTAAACTACCTAGCACATTAAGTACAGTGCACTAATAAGGGCACAGCACCATTGGGTGCTATTATAGAAATGACATAAGTAATTAGGTTGGTGTTTGTACTTTAGATCAGATATCCACTGGGAATAGAAGATCTGATGTTGTCTTATTTGTCTGACTCAAAGAATGCATTGTCTGATCCGATTGGATCCAACATAGGCAAAATTTTTCCATCTTTTGGATCTGAGACTTAGGCTCATCCTGTACCCATAGTGCCTTTCTGTTAACTGAAATACACCAGATCTCATTTGCTGTCTAAAGAGTCCAGATGTGATCTGCAAGAGCTCAACACTCAGCAGATAGCCAAGTTTTCAAAATTTAAATATTTTTTTGCGATTTCTCTTTTAGATAGCTAGTGCAGTATTTCCTAGGGACTGTTTTGTTCCTTTCTACTTGTTCTTTGCTGAACCTTTCTGTTGTGGGACGTTTCTTCCCTCCCTTTTCCCTACCCACTTTATGTATGTATGTGTGTGTGTGTGTGTGTGTGTGTGTGTGTGTGTGTGTGTGTGTGTGTGTGTGTGTGTGTGTGTGTATATATATATATATATATATATATATATATATATATATATATCTATGGGTCTATTTCTGTAGACCGAATTTACACTTAGCCGAATTTCAGTTTACCAATACGACAACACCAAACTTTTACAAAATCGAAACTGCATATTACTGAATTTTTTTACAGGGAATAGAGACACCTGGCCAACATTGAATCAAAAAAAAAAAAAACTGCAGTATGTCAAACCCACCTTAACTGCACCTCCCACACCCCCAAAACTAAATTTACCAACTCCGGGATTGCACTACAGCAGACCTATGTATGTATATATATATATATATATATATATATATATATATATATATAGGTTTACTGTCATACTTCTGAAAATCACTCAGTCGAGCGATGATTTAATAAAAAAAAAAAAAAAAACTTTGAAAATGAAAACATCGGCTTGGCAAAATGAAGAAAATGGTAATTTTGACGCGTCCATATTCAACATTGGGGACATTACCCAATGTACCTTGCAGTCCAGTGATTTCCAACTAATGTTTTGCAGGGGGCAAGCCCCCCTGCACCCTCCCATACCCCTTGCTACTTATATATACAGACTTCAAGATCGCACTACATTGAGTTAAAAGGTACATTTCCCAATCCCCACTGTAGAGTGATCTCCAAGCAGAACATCGACCTCACAACAGTGAATTCACACTAGTATTCGCTGTTATGGACTCGACAATTTTCATTTAGGTGTTACGTGAACTGGTAAACAGCCTTTTGACCATCCCAGTTTGAGTGACTTTCATTCGAAATGGTGATTGTAAGCCATGTATAGATTAGATAGATAGATAGATAGATAGATAGATAGATAGATAGATAGATAGATAGATGGATATAAAACATTTTCTGTCTGTTAGCTTTTCATAGCTTGCCATAGCTTTTTTTCATAGTTTTACAATTACTTGTTTGTGATTGTCACAGCTGCATACTCTTTCTAGTATGCATGTGAAGAAGTTTATCT
Source organism: Protopterus annectens (assembly GCF_019279795.1). NCBI lineage: Eukaryota > Metazoa > Chordata > Ceratodontiformes > Protopteridae > Protopterus > Protopterus annectens. The sequence continues at coordinate 400,748,539 of NC_056744.1, forward strand.
TTAGGATTCCAGCATGTCTGACAAGGACTCTGTCTTCATAAAATTCACTGAGCACAAGATCCCCAAAACCCACATGACTTGAGCATTTATTGCTTAGGGGCTGGCCATCTCATTGTAGAGTACAAGTCCTATGCCTCTTTTGGGGCAGGGCTTTAGTGGACTGCAGAAATAAATTGGTGTTAATGGGCCCAATTGGAAAAATCAACCCCTCTTGCTTCCTCTTTAGCTTCTTCTTCCTCCAGGAAAGCAGATAAACTAAAGGCTTGAAAAGATAAAGAGAAAGAGAGAGAAGAGTGAGGAGAAAAAGAAAGTAAAGGGAAAAAAAACAAACAAAAAAACAAACAAAAGGACAGACCAGAAAGAGATCTGTGGAGCCAACTCCCCAGTCAGTGCTAGCACCCAAAAATCTCAAGTTAATGGCTCCAACACCACGCCAGGAGCTAGAGAAATTGATCATAACTTCGTCTCCTCTCTGCAGCTTCTCTCTGGAGCCTCCATTCACCCATCCTGCAGGACAGACATTGATCTTCAAGACCACCTTCGGTGGCTTCCAACCTCAGGTCCTTTCAGTAAATGAGAAGTCTTTCTTAAGCCGATGTTGATAGTGTGATGAGTAAATTTCTTTGAACTCAGACCCAGATATGCTCCTCCAGAGTCACCTGGGCTTTGACAGTCAGTTCCCACTTTGATTGCTCCTTTTCCTGTCTGACTCTTAGTCCAGAGTTCCATGGTGCTGAACAACACCCGTGAGAGAAACTTGTTGGACCCAAGAATGTCTGGTTTGACTTCAGCTCCTTCCCCTTTTTACTCCAGCTGTGTCATATCACAAAAGGTCTTGTAGCTGAGAATCGGGGGTCGAGTTTGATGCTGATATTTTCAGAGCCATCTCTTCCCATTGGTGCCTTGTCCTTAGTTAGCTCAGCACTGACGTCAGATTCAGAGGAGAGCGAGGGATGTTCCTTCCTTAGGGTCTTTGGGTCCTGGAAGATCATCCTCAGTTCCTATTTCAACTTTGATGTTCAAGCATTTGAAAGGGTCCTGTCCAACTCTGGAGAGGAGATTCCTCACACTGGCTTGACTCCATCCTGACTTCCTCTTAATTCTGCTGCTTTGACTGAACATCCTATCTGTCGGGGATTTCCAACCTCATTTAACCTTGAGGGTCCTTGCTCTTGTTGAGTCCTCATAAAGATTCTGAGCACCTCCCAGAGGAAAGTCACAGGAAGTGTACCTGCAAGAGGAAGCATGTTAACTCCTCCCAGGAATCAATCACAGAGTATACTGACTTTGAAGAAGAGGAGGGGCCCCCTTGGTCCCCACAGAAGTCATCTCCTTTGGAAGGATCCAGGAATTGATGAGACAAAAGGGTGGTTGGTTGTCCAACCCCCTATCCCAAGAGTCAGTATTCCTTGAGGTTTTTGTTCTGGCTCCTCTACTGCCTGGGTAGTCCCGCCTGCTGATGAGCTCATAGACTTGGTCTCACAGTGAAGCTAGAAAGAACCCAACGTAACGGAGCCAGTACCTAAAGAAAACAGATAAGTTGCTATGTATCTCCACGGAACTGGTCACAGAGGAGCAAGGGTCCCCCAGTTGATGCTAAGTTATTGGCAGCAGCTACAGAGTACCTCTGTCCATTCCCCCTAACAGGGTGTCTGGTGTAATGAACAGTTAGACATATGCTTCAGTGATATTTGCAGTTAGTTCATTGAACTACTTGACACACATGACTTATGTCCAGAAGGATTTGACTAAATAACTTTCCAAATCCCTCTTGGATAATTTGCTTGTGGAAATCCAGAAGACACTGGAATCCCAGCTATCTACCTTACAATCTATGCCTAACGTGTCTGTGCACCTCATTTCCAACTTCGCGGATGGCATTTTAAGAGCAGCAGGCACTGGCATTGCTGTTCATCTGCATGCATGGAAAAGTCTCTGCGACTTTTCAGAATGTTTCAAGATGTCCTTCATAAATATCCATTTTAATGGATCAGATGATTTCAGACCCAAGGTTAAAGAGACACTCACCAGAATCCTCTGCCTGCCATAGGGATACATTTTTCAATCTCTCAAAGGACTTTTTCTCAGAACCAGAAGGGTGGAAAGAAGCTCTGGTTTTGAAAATCTCTGGTTATAGAGCCCCCTGAAGTGGAAGGGAGTACATCTTCAGTGGACATCACCTCAGGAGAAGAGGCAGTCTATAAAATCAAGAGCTTTGAGGTCTCTTCACCAAGAAACTCTTCCAGCACTTTTGCATGGTTGCCTGACTGCCACACTCTGGAGTAAGACCGGGTCACTTATCTCTGCACCTTCATACCTGCCTAGGCATCATTCAAGATTCTTGGGTGCAGAAGATACTCAGCAGAGGCTATGTTATTCCCTTTTCTTTCCCTTTGGCCAAAAAAAGGATGTAGTAACAGTAGAGATAGCAAAGCTGCTGGAAAAGAGTCTCATCCAGGAGATCCCAACAGACCAACAAGAGTTTGTAGTCTATTCAAGATTCATTTTGGTTCCAAAAAAAAAAAAAAAACACAGGGACCTCAGATCCATTCTGGACGTCAGCCACTTAAATCAGTTTGTCAGGTAGACAAAGTTTCAGATGGTCACAGTAAAATCCACCTTACCTCTTCTGAGGAAGTATGACTGGTTGTGTTCAGCAGACCTTCAGGATGCTTACTAACATGTAAAGATTGCAAAGTAATCTAGAAGGTTTCTCCACTTTTGGATGGGAGTCAGTCACTTCCGAGTTGAAGCACTACCCTTTGGTCTCACCACAGCTTTCAGAGTGTTCACCAAATGCATGGTAGTTGTAGCAGCTTACCTGAGACTGCATTGGTTCTGGGTGCTCCCATATCTAGTCAACTATCTGCTTATCGCTCCCACAAGACATCAGCTGATTCACTTTAGGAACTTCTTGCTCCATTTCTTTCAACACATAGGAATCGCTATAAACTTGACAAAAAGCCATCTGACTCCAAGACAGGCAAACAGAGAATAACTTCATAAATGCAGTAGAATTATAGGGTGCCTCCTGGACATGACATCCCAGATAGCCAAGCTCCCACAATCTTGGATCCCTTCTGTTTATCTTCAATCCTCACAAATTCTTGCTTCACAAAGTCTCCCAGCAAGACTAATTATTTGTCTTTTGTTATGGATGGCTGTATCAGTTACTGTGGTCCTACAAACAAGGGGTTACAAGAGAGAACTGGAGTGGACTCTTTCAGTTTGGTGGTCATTGTTACATCAGCATCTGTATTTTTCAGTATGCCTCTCGCCAGTATGCAGGTATCAGATTCTGTAGTGGTCAGTCTCCTCTTTTGTCTTCTGGGATCGACTGTTCTCCTGTCCACCACCAATGGCCACTGTGACCACTGATGCCTCCTTCGGGGGTGGGGTGCACCAGATAGGGAAGACTGTCCATGGCACATGGTCTGCAACAGAGGCCAACTTCACATCATTATTTTATAGATGAGAGCAGTCCGGCTAGCATTACAGGCATTTCAGGACTCTCTCCCCAAAGGAGTAAGTTCCATCCAGGCAGATAACATGTCATTAGTCTGGTACATTAACAAACAGGGAGGGAACCCTCTCATAACCATTATGTTGAGTAGCTGTGAGGTTTTGGCAGTGGGCAATGTCTTCTCAAAGCTTTCTGGTGACAGTACACATCCCAGGGAGTTCCAGTGTCTTAACAGACAAACTGAGCAAGTGTATGTGTCTGCCTCATGAGTGGTCCCTCAACCAAGCAGTGGCATCAGTGTTTTTCAGCCACTGGGGCCAGCAGTGCTGCGACCTTTTCACCTCCCACCTAAACATCAAGTGCAGCAGCTACTTTGCAGTGATTCCCCTAGAGAATCGGTCACTGAGGGATGCTATGGTCCACAGCTAGCCCTTGGGTCTTTGGTTCACCTTTCTACTCTTTCCCCTCATAACCAAGTTTCTACAGAAAGCCACCTGGTGCAAGGCAGTGGCACTTCTCATTGCCCCCTTCTGATCTCAGCAGGTTTGGCTGCCCTACCTTTGGCTTCATTTGAAACAACCTACATGTGTGCCAGATCCTAATCCAGATCTTCTCTTCCATCTGTCTAACCAGCCTCACCAAGACCTGGAGGCTCTAAAACTAACCACATGGTTCCTCCAATTCCAGTGTTGTCCAGGCATGTCATGCTGTCTTCTTCTTGTGTTACCCACATGTTGTTGTCATCCCAGAAACCTGACAAGAGGAACTACTTTCTCTCTAGATACCATTTGCACTCTGTATCTCTCTGGGCTCACAGCTGTAGCACCTGGAGTATAGTTATCTTTAAATATGTTAATGCCTAACTACAGGACGTTACATGGTATGTGCTACCCTTCATCCTAGAAGGTAGTCAGAGTGTAGATCAGAGAGCACGGGCTAGGTGCTGTATCTTTAAGAAACACATCAAAGACTGAGTGTGCACGTATAAATGTTGAGCACGTGTCATTCCTAGTGTCATTTTGAGAGTGCAGCCAGAGAGTAAGCATGTATGATTACAACAGTTAGTTTGTATATAAGTTACTTAAGTTAAAGTCATAAACTTGTATCGTAATGTCTTTGTATAAAATAAAGATGCTTGAGCAGGAGCCATGAAGACTCTTCTATTGTGCCCAAAGTAGGAGAGTGACATGGTGTTAGAACTGAGATTGCAGAGAAAAAGATATGGAGCCATGAGGTGCAGAGATTACCGTGAAGGTAAACTAAAAGAAATGAGCATGAAAGAGCCAGAAAAGAAGCAAAGGTAATGAAAATATGTACAAACTACTTATTTCATACAAAGGACAAAACGGGGCATTACAAGAGCTCAAAACACATTATTAAACAAGTGGGAGGCATAAAAGGCTTATTAACTAAAGGAAATGTTTAAAGTTAAGGTGTCTGATGAAATGATTAACAGAAAAGTAAAACGGGCATGTTTAAATGCAAAACAAGCATGTTTGAGGTAAAATGGGTATGTTTAGAGTAAAATAAGCACAAGAAAAATACAATGGGCATGAAAAGAGATTAAACGAGCAAAACAAATGTAATAAGGGAAAAAAGGGGCACATTAAGTGTAAATTAAGCAAGGCTACTGCATGTTTTTTGGCAAAGTGCTGTGTTTTGGCATAACTACGGCTTCGTATTGTATTAAGGCACAACTAAAGTTATTCGAAGCATCTCAAAGTGTGTAAAAGTGCTTACAGTGTATGCTTATTACTGTGAATGTATTTCAGAGTCATTTGTGTGCAAAGTGCCGCCATTATAGTTTTCCTTGCACTGTAGAGAATTGCACCAGTATTTTGGGGAAGATTCAGTGTGTTGTGTACTGTTTATTCACAAAGTGCCATTACTTTGAAATGTTTTTGCTGCTGAGCTTCTCCTGCCCAGTTCATTCAAATTGTGCAGTTATTTGAAGTGTTTCTTAAAATGATAAATTACTTTAGCAATGCAATAATTTCAGAAGCGTTATGGCGCCCTAAAAAACTTATTTTGCAAAGTCCAGTTACCCAGAGGCTTGCATCGTGCAGTTATTTGACATGTTTTGACATGTTTCTTATACCACAGAAAAAGAGACGCTGACAGCTAAAACCACAGAAAATTTGGTGTGGATTCTACTGGCAACACTTTTTTATTCTTTTTTTATTCTTACTATGTTTCTTATACTGTTAAGAGGTGATTTCATGCAATACATTAATTTCAAGAGTATTACAGTGCCCAAGAGAGACTTATTTCATAAAGTTCTGTTATACAGAGGCTCGTTGTGCTATTGAGCAAAGTTACAAGTACTGGCATAATTTTCTGGCACATGTGTATGCGTATGTGTTCTTGCTTATGTGCAAAACCCTTCACCAGTATGTGTTAGTATGGCAAATGGATTTGAAAGCCCTTACCTCTTGTATTTGATCAGAATATTGCGGAGAATTGAAGAATATTTGAGCAAGAATATGATATTTTTATAGAAGCTGCTTATTCATATAAAGATGCATGCACCAAGGAATTCATTTTACTAAACTTAGCTGGGTCAGAGGCCGTAGAAAGAGAGCGTTGATTTGTGTATGCACTAGCAGTGTATGAAGTAGAAGCTGAAAACCATCGTATTGTTGTACAGGCTGAGTCAAGGGAAAACCCAAGTGTTTGAAGTGCAAGTTCTGAGAAATGTTTAACCCCCAGACAAATATTACACTGGAGAGGCATTTATTTTACATGAGATCAGACACCAGGGGAAACTTTTGCAGCTTATATAACGGATCTGAGAAACAAGGTTAAAACTTGTCAGTTTCGTGACTTAAAAGATGAGTTAATAAAGGACAGGCTTATATGTGGTATTAATAGTGCTGCTGTGAGAAAGATCTTGTTGCGTGATAGTGATTTAACATTGAGTAAAGCCATAGAGATTTGCCAAATCCATGAAGTGACAGAAAAATACACATGTATGCTAGCAAGTGACCGGGGCACTGTTTCAGCAGGCTCCAGAGCAAATGTAGACAGCATGCAGCACGTGGCAAACAGAAATAGGCCTACTAAGCACATGGCAGCCACAACCCCTGCTGGCTCATCAAGAAAACTGTGCAGTTTTCCTGTAAATTCTAAGACCAGTTCAGTTAAAGCAGCATGTTCGTCAGTGCAGTACAAGCATGAATCAGCAAAACCCAAGTCCAGATATATTGTTAACTGTCGCAATTGTGGTGCAAATCATGAGTCTAAAAGAGAGAAATGTTTAGCATTTGGTCAGAAATGTCACAAGTGTAACAAATGAAACCACTTCCAAAAAGTTTGCAAATCAGGTAAACCTCACACAGTTGTAAAGAAAGGTCACACAAAAAAATCAAGTTGACTGAGTAGAGATGCAGCAGTCAGCATTCTATGTGGATGTTGTATCAGTAATTGGTGAAAGAGTTGATGCAGTGAATTTATTGGCAAAGAGCAAAGTGTTCTGTACTGTCCGGATCAATGGTAAATGCACAGAGCTTAAAGTAGACACAAGTTCAAAGTGTAATGTTATATCAGCAGACACATTTGCTAGAGTGAGAGCTAATGAGAAACTCAATGTGACCAGTAGTGCAAAACTTGTTGCTTATGGAGGTGAAGAGATTCAAATTGAAGGCTCAGTGTTGCTTTTGTGTTATTTGGCCAAGAACTGTTGCAACTTGTTATTCTATGTAGTAAGAAGATCAGAACAGTCTTTACTGGGTCTCAAATATAGTTTGAGAATGAATCTGCTTTTTTTTACCAAAGAAGTTCATCACATCAGTGCATCTCCTAGTTCTAATTTTTCTGAAGTCATTTTCGCAAAGTATGCTGATTGTTTTCGAGGATATGTAAACTTCCAGTAGTGTATTCCATGAAGTTAGACCCAGAGGTCACTCCAGTAGTCAGACCAACAAGAAGAGTTCCAGTAGCTATGCAGGACAAAGTTAAGGCTCATCTGGACAAAATGGTACAGCAAGGTGTAGTTTGTCCAGTTACAGAACCAACCGAATGGTTGTAGTCTATGGTAGCAGCTCACAAAAAAGGCTCAGATAAAATCAGAATATGGGTTGACCGAAGAGATTTGAACAAAGCATTGAAAATACCATATAATCCAATGCGCACAGTCGAAGAGGACGCAGCCCTAACACCAAATGCCACTGTTTTTTCAGTCTTGGATGCAAAGAGTTCATTTAGGCAAGTGATCCTTGATTGCAAATCCTCATTACTAACCACATTTGGTACTCTGTTTGGCAGATACAGATTTCTAAGGATGCCATTTGGAATAAATTCTGCAAGTGAAGTCTTTCAGCGTGCAATGGAGCAAATTTTTTCACGTTATCCTTGTGCCATAAAAGTCGATGTATTGGTTGGAGGCAATGGTGAAGCAGAATATGACAGAAACCTAAAGAAAGTTCTAGACAGAGCACGTGAAGTGAACTTGAAGCTTAATCCTCTGAAGTGTAAATTCAGACTCCCAGAAGTTACATTTGTAGGTTATTTGTTTGCTAGCACTGGCTAGAGACCAGACCCGACCAAGCAAGCAGCCATTCTTGAGATTTCAGCACCAGACAATGTGCAAGCTCTACAATGTTCCTTAGGCATGGTCAACTATTTAGGCAAGTTTATACCAGACTTCAGTTAGCTGACAGCACATTTAAGAGAGCTAACATGCAAAAATGTTGCATGGTCATGGTTAGAACAACACCAGAAGGCGTTTGAAGAGCTCAAGCAGAAAATTGCCACCCCACCTACATTAAGATACTATGATGTGAACAAACCAGTTACTCTTTCCTGTGGTGCTTCAAAATTTGGTCTAGGTGCAGTTATACTTCAAGAGGGCTGACCAGTAGCCTCTGCATCTAGAACACTTACCCAAACTGAGATACAGTTTGCTCAAACTGAGAAAGAACATTAGGCAATAGTATTTGCATGTTCCAAGTTTCATGACTATATATATGATCGAGCTATTCAAATTGAAACTGACCACTAACCTCTAGTTACTATTCTAAAGAAGCTTGTGCATTCAACTCCAGCAAGATTGCAAAGATTGATGCTCAGATTGCAAAAGTACAACTTCAAAATGGTCTACACAAACTACTCCATCTGCCTGATACCTTATCCAGATTGCCCAGGAATACAACAGAACAGCTTGATGGAGAGACTTTTGACTTTGATGTGATGGCAGTGCATAATATTTCTACCACAAGGCTTGATGAGTTGAGAGATCACACTAAGACCAATCCAGTTTTGCAAAAGCTCAATCACTACCTTAATACTGGATGTCCGTCACATCAATCTAGTGTACTACAAGAAGTGCAAACCTATTTTACCTATAGAGATGAAATGTTGATGATAGATAGCATTCTTTTCAAAGGTCCTAAAATTGTTCCTGCTTCTTTACAACATAAGTGTATCCAGATTTTGCATTGTGGTCACCCAGGTTTCGCTTCTACTAAGAGACGAGCAAGAGAATTAGTTACACTAAGCCATCTGAGCTGCATTTTGGCCTTCATTACTAAAAGACATTGATAAAGTACTTCTTGTTCAGTACGCAATAGTACTAGATCGCACTTGCAAAGATAACTGCTTCACCTTCATCCAGTTCCTGAACTACTTTGGTCGACAGTAGCCACTGATAGCTTTGAGTGGAGCAATCAGTACTACTTAGTATTAGTAGACTCTTATTTGAATTGGTTTGAGATTGATCTGCTACCTAATCCAACATCTACTACTGTTATTACTAAGCTGAAATATCATTTCTCAGTCCATGGTAGTCCGCACAAAGTTATTTCTGGCAATGGTACTCAATTTACTAGCCAGTTGTTTTAGAAATTTGCAAGAGAATGGGACTTTCTACACATTACCAGCAGTCCTGAGTATCCTCAGTCAAATGGGCTGACTGAGAAAGCTGTGTGGACTGCGAAACAACTACTTGAAAGGTCAAGATGTGACAGTTTAGATGTTTTCTTAAATCTCCTTATCCTTAGGAATGTACCACATGATGATGTACTCGGATCTCCAACTCAACGACTTCTTTCCAGACAAACAAGAACTACGCTACCTATTACTACCAATCTGCTAAAGCCTAAAGCCAAGAATAATAAGACCATCAAGGCTCGATTACTTAAGAAGTGTTCTATCCAGAAGTGATCGTACAAGTCGAGCAAACTTCTTTCTCCATTAAGGGAAGGAGAAATGGTCAGACTTCAAACAGAAAAAGGTTTCGACTGTATAGGACAAGTTATTGGAAAAATGTCCTGAACTGAGATCCTAGCTTATAGAATCAGAAGGTACGCAGTACAGGCAAAACCGTAAACATCAGTTACCTGTACCAGAATCATCATCACAGCATTGTTATAGCGATTTAGACTCTAAATCTCAGAGTGAACCAAATGTTGTTTCTATCCCAGAGGGTGTTCCTACCTCTGATTCCATTCCTGAATATGTTCCAAGTAAATCAGAGATCGAACATTTTTTCAGAGATAGTTCCAATAGTTAAGCCCAATTCCCAATTTTACAATTTTATGTCACACGTTATGGACGAGTATCTAAGCCCAGTGTGAAATATGTAACAACATGGACTTAGCTGCGTATATATGTATTGTATCTTGTATAAATGCATGACTAATAATTGTCTGTGATATCTGCATACCAGAAAGTTTCATAACATTGCATGTTTTGTTTTCAAGAGGGAGGATATAGATCAGAGAGCACAAGCTATTTGCTGTATCTTTAAGAAGCACATCAGAGACTGAGCATGCAGGTATAAATGTTGAGAGTGTGTCATTACTAGTGCCATTTTGAGAATGCAGCCAGACATTAAGCATGTATGATTACATCAGTTTGTATATAAGTTACTTAAATTAAAGTCAGTAAACTTCTATCGTGATGTGTTTGTATAAAATAAAGCTGTTTAAACAGAGCCCATGTGATGTGTTTGTATAAAATAAAGCTGTTTAAACAGAACCCACAAAGACTCTTCTATTGTGTCCGAAGTAGGAGAGTGACACAGAGTAAAGAGCTCATGGAGCTAGTAGAACATCCACACCGTGTACATTCTTTGTTGAGCATCCTGACAAGCATCCACATATTTTAATTGATGCCAGAAGTGAAGAAATTGATTTTTGTTGAGAGTTTATTTATTAAGAAGTACAGAAGTATAATTTGCAGTCAGATAAGTTGCACAACTGCTACCACCAGATATTCTCTCATTACAAGGAAATTTACCAAAAAAAATTAAAATCTTCAGATCCACAAAACTGATTTTTTTTTCTCGCTGCAAGCAGAGTATCTAATAAGTCATAAAAGCTACATTCCTTTGTATCACTAGGGAAGGAATGTTGTATTGCTCAAAGAAGAGAAAAATTAAAAGCAGTATTTAAAGTGAAATTCAGAAATCACTGTGGCAGAGGAGGAACTTGCAGTTTTTCCATTCATTCTTTACAAAGACACATCCTGCATAGTCTTGAGGTACTCATGTTAGTGAGATAAAGAACTGAGCTATTGATTGAATTCAGTGAGTTAAGTGATTCTTTAGTAAAGAGATAGAAAAGCTTGTGATATAAGAAATGGGGACAGGCTGTTAAGAGAAGCAGACCTGCCATTATGATAATAAGTAGATAAATGCAGAGCAACTAAAATTACAAGTACACAGTTAAAGGAGTTAACTGAACAAATGGAATTATACAAAACAAAACCAAAAGGTGAAAATTAGAATACAGTGATAATGCATTGCAAAATAATGGTGATGACAGATTAACTATTTGTATTTGTTAACCAGGTAGATAAGTTGATCTGAAGACTATTTTTAGTCAAAACCTGGTTCAAAAAGCAGAGACAGTACATACAGCAGTAATATAAAGCTAAAGGATAAGTTATATACAAAGCTTGTGAGAGAAAACTTTTAAAGAACTCACACTGAGTAGTGCTATAAACAGACAGAATCACACAATATATAAGAAATGCTTACATCAAAGATTTGTACAGCAGTATATTGGTAAACAGTGCTCTTTATACACTGGTTTGATACTATAATTGCAGAGAGGCATACAGATTATGTTAAAACAGAATGATCAAATGGATAGCAAGTTGAATATAGGTAGTGGTTAACTATGATCTTCAAAGCAGGTGCATCTGTAGTTTTCTTTCATTGGTATAATGTGACCTAACAGGCTTAGTCTAAATAGTTGGCTAAGTATATAATCTTTTGCTACAAGAAACATAAAAAGCCATTGAAGGGCCTCAGAGGTAAAGGCAAATTCCACCAGGGGGCGTCCATGTTAGTAGTCTTCTTCAACCATCTCTCGGTGTAGAATATCTGTGAAACAGTTACTTCGTCCTCCAGCCACACATTTGTCAGAGTAGTACTTGGATACACTCAGCCTATTCCAACTTAAACAGGGACATATGCTAATGGTGGGAGGGGTTTATGTGAGCCTATTGGCTAGTGTTTGTACCCACCATAAAGTCCAACAGCCATGGTTCAATAACTGAATGGCTGGCCAGTGTCCATTTCCCCAGCTTGGTTTATTTGGATTAGCTCTGTTGAGTGAAAAGTTGAACATAAAACCAATCAATCTGCCAGACATGAACTAAGAATTGCTAAACTCAGTGTAGGTTCACTGGCAGGATGCAACTTGGAAGTCGATGACATGATGGTGAGTAGTAGAGTGGACATTCTTTGTATCCAGAAAACAAGATGGAAGGGCAGTGCAGCAAAGCTGCTTGGCTTGAGATCCAAAATGTACTACTCAGGAGGAAGACAGACTAGAAATGGTGTGGGAATTGTGGTGAGGGGAAAGGCTTCAGAAAACAGCGAGGGATGTCATGAGAATTAGTGAGAGACTCATGGCAATCAGACTCCAATGTAAGGATGGGACAGTATTCAAAATCCTATGTCCCACAGCAGGGTTGTGATAGGGAAGAAAAGAGCACTTTCAGGCAGCAGTTGTGAGACCTACTAAATAAAGTTGGACAACATGAATTGATGTTGATAATGGGTGACCTGAATGCACGTATTGGGATGGGCAAAACAGGATATGAGGACTGTTGGGTGGGGCAACAGGAATAAAAGAGGAGAGGCCATTCTAGACTTCTGACTGGAAAATGGCTTGATGGTGGCCAAAACATGGTTCATCAAGAGAGACAGTCAAAAGATCATGTACAAGAGTGGCCAACATATAACTCAGGTAGACTTCCTCCTCGTAAGGAAGGGGCACTGGTGTAGAATCACTGATTGCAAAGTTATCCCCAGTGAAACAGTCAGTCCACGGCATAAACCACTGGTTGCCATAATCAGTTGCAAGTAGTGGACAGATAAGGTTTTAAAGTCAGCAGAGACTAGGCTGAAGACCTGGAAGTTGACTGGAGAGGAAGCACGGAAGTTCAAGGAATTACTCAGGGTTCTAGTTCCTCAGAAAGAAGATGAAATATGTGGAGATGAAGAAGAATGGCAGTACCTCAAATCAGCATGTGTGAGGACTATTTAACAGATATGCCAAGTATGGAAATAAGGTGCATAAGCAAAGCTGGTGGTGGATTGCAGAAGTCCAGAAAGTCATCAAAAGAAAGAAGGAATTCAGAAAGAAGTGGGAGATAGAAAAGATGGACCAGGCTAAGAAGGAATACTGGTTGGCTAACAAAGAGATTAAGAGAAGGGTTGTAATAGCAAAGAACAAGTCATCTGTGGCACTCTACCATCTTCTAGAAAGTGACTTGGTAGATGTTTGCAAGGCAAAGACAGAAAAAAAGTAGGTAGTCAAGACTCCCTTTGTAAGAGGTCCCAGCAACAATCTGCTCACTAGTCCACAGAACATCAGAGACAGATAGAAGGAGTACTTCCAGCAGTTTCTGAATGAAGTAACCCCACAGAAGCTGTAATATCCCAGACACAGCCTATGATGATAGAAGAGAAAGAGCCTACTGTAGAAGAGGTAATTACAGCAGTAAGGATAATGATGTCAGTGAAAGCAACAGGCTCAGATAAAGCACAGCAGAAATGATGAAGATGTGCATAAGCTAGCGAAAAGTGGCTCCTGAGGGTACTCGCAGCAATATGGAGAGAAAGCTGTTTCCCAGAAGACTAGAGAATAAGCATACTAGTGCCGGTGTACAAGAAAAAACAAGGCATCCACGTCTGTGGGCAGTACAGTGCTACCTAACTTCTGTTACACTGCATGAAAGTAATGGAAAAGGTGTTTGATAAACAAATATGCAGATTAGTAGAAAGTAAGATGGGAAGAGAGCAGTTCAGATTCAGGTCAGGATGCACCACAACTGACCAGATGCTTGCAATGAGACAGATATTTGAGAAGAAACTAAAGATAAGGAAAGAGTTCAACTGAGCTTTCCTAGACTTGGAGAAAGCATATGACAAGGTCCTAAGAAATCTGATTTGGGAAGTCCTGTGGTGGTTTGAAGTCCCAGAAACATTGGTAGAATTAGTGCAGGCTATATATAAATACCCAAAGACTTAAATATGAATAGTGTTTGATCTCACAGTGGGAGTAGATATGCACTGAGGTTCAGCTGTGAGCCCACAGCTGTTAAAGGGGACAGGTCAACAATGTTGCTGTATGCAGATGATGTGGCATTACAGGCAGAATCTGAGCAAGAACATCAGCAAAGAATAGGGGAATGAAATGCAGACTGAAGGCACATGAAGTGAAACTGAGTATAGATAAGACAGTTGTAATGGCAGCAAATAAGGGAAATGAAAAGAAGATGAAAACTGAGATAGAAGAGAAAATAGTGGAACAGTTTAACAGCTAGAATTATCTGGGAGAGGGGTGGGTGAGGAAAAGGGAAGTTTGAATGTGGAGTTCAAAGCTAGAATCAGGGAGGTTGTAGCCAAACTGGCACAGAGTGTCAGGGTATGTTTCACAGAATAGTGGCAAAGATGCTGAAAAGTAAAGTGTACAAAGCAGTGGTGCAGCCAATACCATTTTATGGTATAGAAACATGAGCGGTAAAGGATGAGCAGTTGAAGAAGCTGATGGAGATGAAGTGCCTGGGATGGGTGGTAGGATGCACAGTGTGGGACAGATGAAGAAATGAGGACATCAGAAGAGAACACAAAGTAGCTCCAATTGCAGAGAAGGTGAAAGAGAGCAGATTGCTGTAGTTCAGGCACTTCTGCAGAAATGTAGAAGGCAGTCTGATGAAGAAGATTTGGGACAGACAGGATGATGGCAGGAGCAAATGAGGGCACATAGCAAAGAGGTGAATGGATTGTGTGAGAGAGGACATGCTACAGTCAGTCATGACTGCTGAACAATGTGGGAAAGTCGCATTGATTCGAAAAAGATGGAAACAGTTGACACACCCCTTCCTCATGTAGAAAATGAAAAAGGGGGGTTGATGATGATGACAGCAATGATGATGATTCTGGCTGTATATAGAATTCAGAAGCAGAGCCTCCTCTAAGAAAGGGATTTTGGAGGAACCACCACTGTGCCTTCTTACACTTTGGAATACCACTTTTGGAGAGCCTTCATATTTATCAGAATTCTACTGCAACAGTATTCCATATGAAGAACATAGCACAGTGTGTGAGAGACTCACCATAACAGTAAATATTCAAGTAGCATTACTATTGCAGAACTATTTCTCATCTACCTTTCCCTGCAGGAGGCTATCTTCTGCAAAGATCTTCTTTATAAATACGTTCTGATGTGGTGACAGAAGGGATGAGTAACCCAGACATCTTTCCTTTACCTTTGTCTTCATTACCCTCTCACCAGAAAAGTAATGATGGCAGCAGTTGGGATTCTTTACATAAGGTCAGGGATTTCATACCTTTTGTTTACCCCCAGGTTTCAGTATATCTTAACAGAAATTTGCAAAACTAGTGAGGTTGTTCCCTTCAGTAGACATACCAGGATACCCACAAAACCTTTGGGAGTATGGCTGGTCAAGATGACTTCTACCTATAGCTACTTTCATTTTGTCAGGAATTGTAATGTAATGGTGATCTTACTCATTCATCTACTATTATAATGAATTTCCCACACAACTGTACTTCTGAGAAGTAGAATGGATTTGGAATTGAAGTGAATGTAAAGTTTAAGTGTCGTTAAGATGCAACAGGAATCAACAGAAAGAGTGAATATTATGGTTACTGCTATAAAGCAGGATACGTTTTTACACCTGCATTATGTACAAGATCTGATCTGAATAAGTGATTAAAACAGAAAATTGAGCATTTCTTACATTTGAATTTTTTTCTCAGCAATGCCAAATGCTAAGTTCATTTTAGAACTAGGAGCAAATTAGGAATTCTAATATGTAAAGCCAGGTGAGGAATCTTCCAGATTGTGTGACTTTAATGTGCTTTTATGAATCTACAAATTCTTTGGACTTCTTTTGATATTTCTTCAGCAGTTGTTTTCCAAAGAGCTGCTCCTCAAGTAATCAAAGGCTTGGAAGATGCCAAAGACATAACTGATGGCCTGTTAGTGTGGGGTCAGCCAAAGGAAGTGCGTGATGAAAGACAGATACAGCTGTTGAATAGCATTTCAAGTTAACAGTAGCAGATGGGTCATAACCTAACATCAAAGTGAAAGTCTGGTACAGAAAGAAAATAAGAGCAGTCCTATGTATGCATATCCAGATATCATGTATGTATTGCAAATGTTTTTGAAAATGATAAATTATCTTGGAAAATTTGTATCTAATTTGTGTGAGGTAACTGTACTTCTAATGACGTTTTTAGAGTAAGCTGAAGAAGTTACAAACAAGAAATGAGTTATGAAATGCTCAAGAAACTATTGGCAAAATACAGGTATTACACTAAACCTAAACCTAAACCAGGGGATAAAGCCTTTCAGATTATGGGATTGATATATAATACCATATCCACAAGGGATCTTTCTATTTTAACAAGTCTGTATTCTTCATGGATTAGATCAGTTTTAGAGTTTAATCCAAATGTTAGTGTGTATACTAAATGTGAGTTAAATCTACTTGAACAAGTCCAGAGGAGATTCACTGGGAGGATTCTGAAATGCAGTGGCATGGCATATATTACAGGATTAAAATTACTGTCACTTTACAGTGCCTGATGCAAATACTGAAGGGGCCAGTTTTGTCTGGTGTGCAAGGCATTTTTATAACTCTCTTCTGATAGTGTCTCTTGGCCTACATTTATATTGCTGTGACATATCCTTTTGGGATGGTAGTTTGTTTTAGCCTCTGTTAAAGTAAGTAAGAGGAGAAGTTTTGTAAACCAGTTTATTTTCTGTCATCATCATTTTCATCAACTTCTATTTCTCATTTTTACATTGGGGTGTTACATCAACATTAGTTAATGTGACCAAATCACATAGAGCCAGTGTTTACACTGCTGAGTGGCTAGCCCTGACACATCATCTGGAATAAATGTCCCTAAATATTAGGCGATATAAACATTACATTGATTTAAAAGTTAGCTAGATTATTGGGTAGACAGTGGAACATTTGCTACATATATTATGGAGTCTGTGTTCCTAGATGGCCTTTGAGACCTCAATGCAGGTACATCCAAACTTATGAACATATGAATCTATGTGAGTAAGCCAGTTCTTCTGCAAGTAGATGTCATTCAGAACAGTACAGGAAAAGTGGTCCTACAAGAGAAAAGTCCATTTGCCTAGTTGTCTTAAAGTCAAGACTATTTACAAAGATATGTTCAAATAGGAAAGAGAATGCTAACAGTAGTGTATAGGTATAAGAAATTCCATGGGGCCTTACTGAGAATGTTGTTTAATCAACAGAAGTATTATCGGTATTTCTGTATGCTTCTTTGCCTCCTTGCCTGGTGACAATCAACACCCCCTCCAGTGCATCCTAAGCTCACTCATTCCCAGGGAAAAGTAACCCAGTCTCTCCTGAAGTTAGAGATTAGTGGAAGGTGTAATCATACAGGCAGTCATAGAGGTTACTTGTGGCCCAATATGCCTTACTGTTTCTACCAACTCACTTGGACTGGAAACACTCTCTTCCAACTTGCCTGAAGGCTTGGCCACACATTCCCCACTCTGCTTGTCATATACAAGGGTATGCCTTAATTTTCCCCAGGTGGGAGAACTACAAGATGCCCCCAACCATATCCCGCATCACTTTTTGATGCCAGATTCAAGGATTTTTCTGAATGGCCTAACCCCCATCCCCTGACACATGAAATGTGCATCGACACTGCCTCAGTTGTGGGCACTGCCTCCTATTTGTGTATGCATGCATGTAGTGGAGGCCACAGTCGCTAATTTGGTGGAACAAGCACACATTCCCAATCTGGTGCCACATACCAGGTGCATGCTGAAGCTAGGCAGTGGTACTATAGTGATTAAATGGGGATTGTATTATGTTGTCAAAAAACCTCTTCAGCAAGTGCCTGTTCGCCGACCACTAAACAGCGAAATCTAACAAACAGCCATTTCAGCGAATATTTTCGTAGGGGAAAAAACACTTGGCCATCGTCGGGAATTTGCCCTTTTCCCCACTGTAGTGCGATCTCGGAGTTGGTATATTTAGTTAAATGGGGTGTGGGGGGTGAAGCCCACCACTTTGATGGGTTCGAAAGTTTGACTGGTTTTTGGTCGGCCAAGCGATTTTTTCCCCTAGGAAAAAATTAGCTGAAACAGCCATTCAAAGAAGTTGGACTTCACTGTTTTGTGGTCGGTGAACAGGAGTTCACTGAAGAGGTTTTTTGACAACGTAATATAGACCCGATTAAACCACTCTCCTAGATGGCTGAGCCAGTGTCATCTACTCACTGCCCATTTCCTCCACCCATTTTTCTTAAGCACCTGAGCCACTACTGGAACTAGTGTCACCTGTGTCATAGCCAGGGCTTAAAACCACTGTGCCATGGGATTCATGATGATAGGTCAAATGACTGTTAATTCAGAAAAAAATCAACATTTTTGATATACAGTGATGGAATTAGTAGTATTCAAACAATTTTGTTTTCGCTGCAGAAGCAATACCTGGCACCTTCTTACACTGTCAATATCACACTGTAGTACTTTTAACTTTTCCATGACAGATTTGAGATTTTGTTTCTGAACCACTTATCTGCCAGTGATATGTGCACAATGCTCTCTTGTTTTTGCCCTTAGTATGCTGAACAGAGGGCATCTCTGAATCTGGTTGCAGAGATCATTCAACCCAAACAAAAGAAGTTTAGCACTGAGAAAAAATAAGTTGGTTATTTTCCCATTGTGTTTTTCTCAACCCCACAATAAGCAAACCAAGAAGAGAGATGCAACAGGTAGTTAAAAAATTATATATATATATATATATATATATATATATATATATATATATATAAACACTGCGTTGGCTGCCTGAATCAATGGTAAATATTTCATCCACACTACAACCTGCAAAGTTTTGAAAAAGTTTTATTGATTTCTGCATAGCAGTGACCCTCACCTCAGTGAATTACTTGAAGCTGTAGTGTAGGAGGAAAGAACTGAAACCTTATTAGGGTGTGTTACGTCCTATGCTCAGGTGGTAAGATGGTTGTTCAAAAATAGACTTAAAAATTGAATCTGAATAGAACACTTGAAAAGATTGTCTGCTGTGAGATGTAGTTCTGCATGTGACACACTATAAAAAATAAGACAGTAACATCACATTCATTTTACCATCTAGCAAGAAAAGTCCATTACATAAATAAAATTGTTAAAATGATCTAGCATGCAAAATAAAGACATTTCTTGTCTGCTGCTCTGAAAGTATGTGCTCATAAAGAAAAACATGTATTTATTTTTTCATTGTCTGTCTTATGTATCTGTATTATCAGATTTCTGATGTTACATATCAATTTCTGAACTGTTAAGAATTTGGCAGGATGTGAAGATGTGAAATAACAACTGTCATATTGTGTTTGTTCATTCTCCTGACAGAGTTTGAGCTAAAGAAATGTGACTGTAAGGGTAGAGTGCTACTTATGATTTGGCAGCATTTCAGCATTTTTATTTCCATGTTCAGCTTATTTCTGTGTTCAGAGTACACCCTGTTATTGTTTTCATGAAACCACATGCATTTTTAAAAGAGGTCTGAACCCAATATTTAGTCTGTGTGTGTGTGTGTGTGTGTGTGTGTGTGTGTGTGTGTGTGTGTGTGTGTGCGCACATGAAAGAGACAAAGTGTTTGCTTTCTTCTTCTTTTTATATTTATTTAGTTATTATTTTTTTTCAGAATGGTGAGTTAATGAGCCCCATCAAGGATACTTTTGAGATGCTGGCAGATGGAAGCTTATACATAGTTTCACCAAGTGGTGACGACACTGCAGAATATGTGTGCACTGCTACAAATTCTGCAGGTCATGCTACACGCAAAGTTCAACTAACCGTTTATGGTAAGTATAGTGTGAGATGTATTTTACACTGACTTTTTCAAATGTGTGCTATCTGAGTATTTTACTAGTAAAATGACTTCAGCTGCATCACATTGCAGATCTTCATCACAGTATTAAAAGCATGCGTATTTCCTGATGAAGGTTATTATAAAAAATATATACTTTTTATAGAAGAGTGGTAATCTTACTAATAACTAACCAAGCCATTAACAGGGCCATTGTAGAATTATGGTTCCAAAGATCATAAAATTGGATGTCTTAGAAGCTGTCAGGAGTTTCGTCTATTACCTTTCCTTTTTGTCTATTATAAAAAAAAATTCCTTGCAGTTTCACAGAGTAGGACCAGAAAGAACAGTTCCTTATGTGAATCTGTAATCAGCAGATGCCATTTAGTTAGTGATACAGAATCTGTGCGTGTGTGTGCGTGTGTGGTAATAATTTTGTGTGCCATAAATAGCTTTGACATATAAAAATTGTACATGAATTAAGAAGCAAGTAAAAATTTCAATGTAGAAATCACAGCAGTATGCATAAATCACATCAGCTAAAATATACATATATTGTTTATTATGCTGTTTCTTGTTTTTTGCCTGATTATTGTAACTGCTAGGTAAGAGAAGTCTTTTGTTTTCCTTCTTGGTGTTTTGTTTACTTTTACCTACCTATTGTTCCGTGTAGCAGTGTAGATATGTATCCTTCTGTCTTCCTGTCTGTAGGACTTAATGTTCTGATGCAATGTCTTGAATATGCTGCCTCCGTAGTCATTTTTATTTTATAGTACAATACTTTCTTACTATATACCATGGAAAATAAGAATTGTATTTTTTCTGTCTAGCTAATGACAGCAGCATTATCAGTGCATCTCCAACATTAACTGGATGTTTGTAATACCATGGGCATCACTTTTATTTGACTTCCTTCAGTCCAAACTCCTGTATTTGGGCTACTTATCCATTTCTTCTCAAATATCAGCATAAAAACTAGTCATATACCATTTGGTCAACCAGATTGAGGGCTATGGCATACAGACCTACCTTAAATCTAGCTTTGATCGGAAAGGATATTCTCAAAGATGTTTTCAGCATTGTGGAATAGCCTTATGAAAGAATTAAGAATGGTTAAGGACTATATCAGTCCCAGAGCACCTGAAAGAAGTATGTAAATGTATCTGTTATCACAATAATGGTTAATTCTGTCAAAGTAAGCCTCCTTTCATCTGTAGATAGTATGTGTTTATGTTAGTTCCATGCTGTTAAGGTGTCTGTAACTCTTATCTGCATAAAGTCTGCTTACCTGCTATCATAGCTTAACTCTGTTGCTAGTTATCTATGCACTGCTGATGTTATTCATTTAGTAGAATAGCAGTTTGCTAGGATCTGCCCAAATCTAGCATTGCCCTAACTTGTATATTTTATGAGTTGCTAACTGTAGTGGTAGATTCTCTTTTAAGTTATTTTTTGTATGGTATTCCTGCTGTTTGTCGATGTTCTGTTAAGAGCTGCCCAGAATGTCATAACAGGAAATTTGTTGGGTTATGGGCGGTTCTAGAAAGGTCCAGTAGCTGTAATTATTCAAAAGTTGTAATAAGTAATGCAAATTTCTTGCCAGGTAGTAGCAGCAGCAGCAAGACGAACAGCTCAGCACAGAAGAGCTTCTTCCTCTCATTTTTTCATTCCCAACAACAGTAGTCCCTTGAAAAACATAGTCTGGGAATAGCTATACCCTTTCTTCCCTATTTCAGAGATATGCCTCTGAGCCAGCCCAGTTTAGATAGCCATATTAGGACTGTTGCATGCTACAGAAAAAAAAATGGAACATTTTACTGCTAATAATCTTGGAGATTCAGGGGCTGTTTTTGACAAAGCAGCTCTTGTAGTGCGTTTCAAGGCATCTTGAAAGCATAGCACATCAACTAGACGGATTGCTAACATTGCAGTGCAGCCTAAAGGGGGTGCTGCAGTCCTGAGTGTGTCATCCTTTGACTGTAACACTAAACCAAGGTCCCATCTGTGGCAATTGATGATAGCTCAGGTGAATGTAAAAGATGCCATGGCAAATATCGAAGTAGGGGTACTTTATTTATACTTTCACAAGAAAAAGAACAATCACAGAAACATCACAAAAGTACAGGCATCTCAAAAAAGAACTTCAAATAACAGATAAACTACTTTAAGCTATGTTCCCCCACTAGTTTTCCCATAACCATTTTTTCAGTTTACTCAATATTAAATAGCAGTTCCTGAGTTTGTTGTATAATAGTTCATCACATCTGGTGAGCCAAAGCATCCAAACAACACTGACAATAAGTCTATCATATTTTTCCCTGAGTTCCCTCTGTTGTTTACATAAGTTAGGATATGGACTTTACATTAGTATTTCTAAGGAGTCAGTTTGAAGTTTAGTCAATGAAAAAGCTGATATAACAGCATTCCAAACTTTTTGTATCCTTTCACAAGAAAAAAGAGCATGTTTCATGGTTTCCTCACAATGACATAAATGGCGAGTCTCTGCTCTTTAATTTTGTATTTCATTAAACCTTTAACTGGTAGTTTACCCATTATCAGTCTCCATAGAAATCTCCACATTCCATATATTATAGCAGAATTAAGCTGACATTCTGCAGTTATTTGCAAAACAGTGGTAGAAGGAGTAGCCCATAGTCCAGTATAATAGTAAAACATTTTAGAGAGATTTTTCCCTGCAAGATAATTTGAATGGTATTGTTTAGCAATATAATTTACTGCAATTCTATGTGTCTTTATTGAGGCAGAATCCCATACAGTGTTGTATCTCATCCATAATATCCTCCCTCTTATGTAAATATCTTTAAATGAGACTTTCTGTAATTTGCAATAAAAATGCAACAAAGTACGACACACAACAGGGATATACATACATAATCCACCATCATGTAGTTTGCAATATTACTTTTTAAGGGATTCAATCTACAGTCTCATAAAAGAACTAAAAACTATGTGTAGTAGCCATTTTCTCTTCCTTTTGGAAAGGGATATACTTTACTTACATAGCCCAGTTTGTCAAGAATAACAGAATGTAAAAAGTGTACATATATGTACCATTGGGACACTGTACGCAATCTATTAGGGCAGTCTCTTTCTTGATATTCTTAATATTTTTACTGAAAAGAGGCGGATATGTCTGCTTTTGTTCTTCTGACAACATATTCTTGTTTAATAGTAAAACTTTTACTCTGTCTTCTGTGATGATTTTCAGATATTTTTCTAAAGAATTAATGTAAAAAGTATTATGGTGCAAAGAATGTGCATAATCTTTGGCTATCTTAGCAAATCATCTGTCATTGTGGCCATTCTATTCTTTACTTCAGTCACTGTTCATAGTTTATCTTAGCATATTCCTTTTTTCTTTCTGTTAAATAAATTTGTTAAAGTCAGACTGTAAAAATCATCTGGCATTTAAAAACAATGACAGTCAATAACAAACAGTAATGCAGGTTTTTCAGGTATCAATTATGCATATGCTCTAATGTACATTAGGAGGCAAAAAACCATACACAAACTTGTACAGAATTTTGTCTAGTTTTATTAGTGAAACACATGTCATTTATATTGTTTGCAATCAGCTTACATCATGATCATTCATAGAAAGAATGCTGATATTACAATTTTAAAAAGTTACTTTCCCATGAGAATATTACATCCTTGCAAGCACCTGGTCAGTCACAATGTCCTTCCGAGGATGTAGCCAATTCAAGGCTCTTAGATTAGTTCGAATACAATGGGTGCATGTCTTCTTTAATGCTTCTCTTTGTCTCTTTCTTGTTCACCAGCTGGACATTATCTCTGATAGCCATTCTTCTGGTGGAAGCAGGAAAAGATACACATGCACACAGATTCATTATTTTCTAACTTTGCAAAATAATCTTTCACTGACAGACATGAGCCAGGCCCAAGTTTCTAATTATACTGCAGCTTATGCTTCAAGCAATAATATGCGAGTTTATTTCTACTATTATTCTAGTAAAACAGAATTAAATGCATTACATATTATACTATTTTTCAACCTTTGCTCTCCATATAGATTTGAGCACATTTATTCCTGTCTAAAGCACACATTTCTCTATATATCTGACCACACAACTTATATATGTCTGAATGTTTGAATACATATTTTCCTAAGCAGCATATATGTGAATATATATTTTTCTAACATTCTCCCTCCTGTTAATGCATTTCATTCTATTTGAAACATAAACAGTATCATTTCATTTCTTAGCCTTTTTCTTTTAAGGACTTTTAGCTAAGTAAGTCATTTGTTTTATATTTCAGATAGGCTATCAACAAATTCAATTCCATGTCCTGGTACATAGTTTCAGTTACTGATATGTCAACTAGGTCTTTAACTAATTTTGCAGACACATGCTCCAATTATGAGCAGTACTACACAAATTGCAATCAGAATATTCATAGGGACCGACCCCACCCCCAAATAGATTCTGGAAAACAGTGGGTTTGGGCCTGGTTCTGACTGTTCTCATTGCATTCATTTCATCAGTCACAAGTTCAACAAGTCCATATGAGTCAGTTTTCGAATGATCCTTCCAGCTTGCTTTAATCTTACCCACTGGATTAGCAGGTTTTCTGACTGTATTCTCGGCTTGCTGAGCTACATTCAACTGCGGACCAATTCTCAGGTAACCATTTATAGGCCTTTTTCCCACAAACAAAATAACAGTTTTCTACTTTAGTACTGATGCGGGTTAACCCTGAATGAAACATTTTTTATCTATAACAGATAATTGTCTATATATTTCAGGATTTTTGCACATCTCTCAATGTTGTTTGGTTTTATATAACATTTGTAAGACACAGTTATGTTACAGTTACTCCAACCAACCTGGAGTGTATCATTTTAACAAAGCAAACAATTCCTTTCTTAAATATAATGCCACTTTGTCTTGTGATCTCACAGTACCCGTGTCAAATAATAGGTTTTCCCAAGTTTCATTTATCCCCAGGGGACAGCAGACATTAAAGTCCTCCATATGCTGTGGTATTGCAGTACAAACCCAGCAGCCAGTCTATAGCCAGTCCATCATCACGTTTATCAATTTCACTTCTGTAGTTATATGCAAGAAAAACCATAACAACAAAGGTCACTACAAACATGGTTAATAAATGTATGATCAGTAGGCCAGTGAACCAATGTCTTTGGGGTTGTTTAGCATTTTTATTCACTCTGCCTCTGGCCATCCTGTATCTGTGGTATGTCAGTTAAAAATGTTTGTCAGATGATCTCAGTTCTTTTTGATGACTTTCTTTTGCTTCTTGTTTGTCTGAAAAGAGTTCAACTGCAAAACAGTCTTATTTGTTAACAATTTCTTCATATAACTAGCTAATGACATTTGGAACAGTTCTCATGCTCAGCAGTGCTAAAGGCAGACAGCAAATTCAAGTCTTTTGAGTCTCACTCATCAATTTTCTCAACTTGTTTTTCAAAATTCCATTGTACCTCTCCACCAGTCCTGCTGACTGAGGGTGATAAGCACAATGGTTTTCAAAATCTCCCAAGCTGATGTATTGTCTGGTTTACAAAATGTGTTCCATTGTCACTATAAATTCTTTCGTATGCCAAATCTAGGAATGATTTCTTTCACTAAGGCTTTGATCACTAAACAGTATTTTTCCCTTCACATTTATTCAGTTTTATGAAATCCATACAAATAGTATGGAGCGGATAGGCTAAATAAATTAGATGGCAATATTGGCTTTTGGAGATTTTACAGATAGCTATTCTAGTGGGTAACTGAATAGAATCTAACAGGTTCAAATGTCAGTATATATGTTAACACATTTGTCTTTCGCTAGATGAGCTGACAGGTTATGTTGCAGGGGTTGTGCTTTTATGATTTTCGTTATCAGTCACTACTGCATAACCCACTAGGTTCTTGGACCCATCCACATAAAATGTCACCTCTGCATTGGCTAAAGGCATCAGTAAGATCTTTTGTTCCATTTCCTGTAGGCAATTGTGTGGTATGCCATCTACAGGAATCGGAAGTAATGTCGATGGATTTAAATGTCGTGCATCGTTCAATCGTCATGTGAGGTTGACTCAAAAGTATGGTCATACAAGAAAGATGTCTGGCAGGGGACAAAATGCTATTTTTCTTGCAGTAAAATTATTGCAACTGCATGAGGTACTCTCAACGTGAGAGGATGGAACAATACCACTGAGGCGAAGCTTGTACTGCCATAGCTGCTGCAACAAACAATCTACAGTCTGGAAAAATCTCTTATGATAATTTGGAAGTCCTAAAACTAACGATGAAACTACCAGTTGTTTTAGTCTGCAAAAAGCTGCTTCTGCTTCCGATGTCCAATGCAGTGTTTCTTGTGCTGCCATTGGTGTTTTAAATATTAAATCAGCCAATGGAGCCGTTTCTAAAGCATAATTCGGTATCTAACTTCGACAAAAATTAGTCGTTTCCAAGAAGGACATCATTTCCTTTTTGGTAGTTGGTCTAGGTGCTTGTAAGATTGCTGTTTTCCTATTTTTATCTAATGTTTTACCTTCTTTGGATATCACATATCCCAGGTATTTAACCTGTTCTTTCCAAAGTTGCAATTTATGTTTATTTACTTTATGCCCTTGCTCAGCCAAAAATTTCAACAATGCTATTGTGTCTTCCCTACATTGCTGCTGGGTAGGAGCTGCAAGCAAGATGTCATCTACATAAGACTGCCCCTGGTGGAGAAAACCCGCCAGGTTGCTAGCCATCTCTTGTGCGAATATTGTTGGACTTTCACTATATCCCTGTGGTAGTCGGGTGTACGTATACCTTTTGCCCTGAAATGTGAATGCAAACCAATCCTGGCTGTCAGGGTGGATAGGTATTGAGAAACTAATATCTACCACGGTGAAATATTTTCTTCAAATTATTTAACAAGGTATGTGGGTCTGGCAATCATTTACAGCCTGTAAATCTTGTACCATCCGCCATTCCCGTTTGCTTTTTAACAGGAAATAGAGGAGTATTACATGGTGAATCCAAGGATTCTACCAGTATTCCTTTCTTAAGTAATGCCATTATGATAGGTTTGATTCCTTGTTCAGCATCCTTGCTCAAAGGATATTGTCTTTTCTTGGTCTAAAGGCCGATTTTGGTGTAATAACTACTGGCCCTGCTGTTGAATAAGCCCTACATCCGATTTCCTGTTGACCAAAGAACATCTGGTATTTTACTCAAAGCTTTTCTTCTTCTTTTATCAAAATCAGCTGTCTTTACTCTGTCGTAAGTGTACAGCTGGGCAATTTAGTTTTGTTTCTGTACTCCTAAGTCCGATAACTCTAAGTCAGTTAGTTTCTCCCATTTCGTCACTTTGTCACCCAAGTCTACCCACCTAACATTCCTGTCCTTGGTTAGGCTAACATGCGGTAGTTTATTGGATTTGTACAATTCCAAGAACTCCTGAGGTAATGAACAACTCACTACACTATTGCCCTCAGTGTCCCAGTATAAAGTCCGTAGTATTAGTCTGTTGGATTCCTGAACAATTTTTGTTCATATTCTTTATCAGGTCCTGATGTGCTACAATAATATAGGGTACAATGTAACAAATGTTGTTGATCAACATCGAGGAAGCACCTTGCTGGTGGCTACATTCATCAGTTCCTTGGTCACTGCCCCTGGACCGGTTGTAACCAGGTCCTGGCTGTACCAATAATAGGCCTCACCCTCCGATCGTACTACAAAAGCATCAGTTTGTCTCTGTGCCTCCATACCATTCATGGTAGGGACTACTGCTATGCCAAAAGTTGCATAAGATCTCTTCCTAATAAGTTCATGGGTATTTGGCAGAAAGTACTATTTTACTTCTCTGGGTTATACCGAGACAGGGTCAGTTATTGCTATATCATGGGAAAGTGGTTCCCTGTACAGCTGTCCGTTTGCTGCTTTCACTAATATATAATCGGGTGACTCAGAATGCTCGGTAACTTTGAAGGGTGTATCAAAGTTCGTGATGCTCCTGAATCACACAAGAATTTGATTTCTCTCCCTTCCACCAGAAGTGTAACTTCCGGTTTAGTGTCTGCTAAATAGAGCTCCAAGCTCAGTAGTGCCAAGTCCAAAACTTCACTTTCCCCAACTTCTACATCCGGTTGCATATCATTTGTTTCTTCTAAGGTATTTACATTATTCCCCTGCTCATTAGTCTCTCCTAATGACTGCCGAGCAGTATAACTGCCATCTAGTCAATCCTCATCATCCTTATCCTTTTTTCCACAGGTGCCTTGCTCCTGCAATCCCTTGCCAAATGTCCAATTGAAGCACTCACCTCTTTTTTCCTGTCCTCATAAAACTCTGAGTTTCTGTCAGAACGTTTGTTACCCTGAGCATTTCTTACCCTTTTGGCTGTTTGTACTACAAAACTTCCGCACCGTCTTCAGCTGTGAAGACCTGCGTTTTCTTTTCTTTTACTATTAAAATGTTTTCATGCCTAGCATACTTTAACAAGGCTTGGAGCCTATGATCTATCATATGCTTCGTGAAGCTATTGATAGGGGAATACAACCTTTTAAAATGCATTCTTCAACTGCTGTTCATATGGGCTATCATTTTTTGATTTTTAGGAATAGTCATACCACTATGATTATTGAAACATTCTAATAATCTACCATAGTATCGTCTACTGTTTCATTATCTTGTTGTATGCATTGGTTAATACAAGTCCAATCTGCCCTAGGTTTCCATTTTTTAGTAATGCGGTCTGTAAGACCCTTCAATCTAGCATCTAGTTCTGCGTCACTATGTGGGAGTGGCCTACGGGCATTCCAGGCACCACAAATCATATGCCAGTCCGGACCCAAAATTTGTCTAACTACTTTTTTTTACCTCTTCCCCATTCAGGTGATAACTCAATCTCATACCCTGTAAATCTTGTACAAATTTCTCAAAGTTAATTATGGGAATTCCTCTGTAGCTTTCGGATGTCTTCCGGTGTCGTCTATACACTAAGAGAGTTGAGGCCTGGCCCTCCTGTCCTGCCTGTGGGTTTGGTACTTCAATTAATGGACAGATTTCCTCACTCTCATCTAATGAATTTCCGCTTGGTTGAACATCTATAAATGTTTGGGATCTAGTTCGATAGGTTCTCTTACAAATGGTTGTCTTAATACCCTGTTGTCTCCGGATACTTCATATTCTAAGTAAGGCATCGGAGGAGGTGGTAGGGAGGGACCGATGCTACTACTGTATTATTATCCTCTTTGTCTAAAAATAATGCTTTTGCATTTTTATTTTCTGTTCCTTATTCCTCAATCCACGCCTGACCTTCCAGATTTTAACTGTTTCAAAAGTTTTATTAGTGATATTTTATCTAATTTACCATCAAATTTATACTTATTAACCCATTTTGAAAAATGTCTCACATTATCTGCTCTTTGCAATTGCATATACTTTGCGTCTTCTGTTAGTTTAGTGCATTCATTTCCCATGTCTCTAAAAAAAGAACTGTTACGTAACCCTTTCTCTTGTACCACGTGGTATCTTATTCCCCCTATTCACAGTACTGTCTAGAATGACTGTTTTACTTTGCTTTGTTTACTTCCTGATCTATGACTCAAGATACATACCTCTCTCCCTGCTATCACAAACCTTAGCAATAGCACAGTGTAACCTGGTCCCTGATCTAAAACAAAACAAAGAGAGGAATTCTGCTTACGAGCCTCCCGCTTACTGTTATGCTTCTTTTAGGATCCAGTTTTCATCAGACAAGTGGACAGCCTCTTTAGATACGACAATTCAGTCGGAGGTCTTTCCTTCTTCTTTGGTGCCACCTATATGCCCTGACCTGCAGCTGGATAAAATGTTAAATAAATTTGTTAAAGTCAGACTGTAAAAATCATCTGGCATTTAAAAACAATGACAGTCAATAACAAACAGTAATGCAGGTTTCTCAGGTATCAATTATGCATATGCTCTAATGTACATTAGGAGGCAAAAAACCATACACAAACTTGTACAGAATTTTGTCTAGTTTTATTAGTGAAACACATGTCATTTATATTGTTTGCAATCAGCTTTTGCCCACCTCACTGGCGTGGTCAGTGACAGGGTTTACATCATGATCATTCATAGAAAGAATGCTGATATTACAATTTTTAAAAAGTTACTTTCCCATAAGAATATTACATCCTTGCAAGCACCTGGTCAGTCACAATGTCCTTCCGAGGATGTAGCCAATTCAAGGCTCTTAGATTAGTTCGAATACAATGGGTGCATGTCTTCTTTAATGCTTCTCTTTGTCTCTTTCTTGTTCACCAGCTGGACATTATCTCTGATAGTGCGCACAAGGCCATTCTTCTGGTGGAAGCAGGAAAAGATACACATGCACACAGATTCATTATTTTCTAACTTTGCAAAATAATCTTTCACTGACAGACATGAGCCAGGCCGGGCTTGGCTGCCAAGGCCAAGTTTCTAATTATACTGCAGCTTATGCTTCAAGCAATAATATGCGAGTTTATTTCTACTATTATTCTAGTAAAACAGAATTAAATGCATTACATATTATACTATTTTTCAACCTTTGCTCTCCATATAGATTTGAGCACATTTATTCCTGTCTAAAGCACACATTTCTCTATATATCTGACCACACAACTTATATATGTCTGAATGTTTAAATACATATTTTCCTAAGCAGCATATATGTGAATATATATTTTTCTAACACTTTCTGTCCACATATCTTTTTTCCATAACACAATAAAGCTTCTTATATTTAGTTTTGTATCTAAGCCACCATTCAGTCCATGTGGTACAATAGTTAATTAGTGTACAGTGCTGATGCCAGAGTCTTATACTTTCCAATCTCCGTAAAACTGTGTCTATCAAATATCCAGTAAGCTTTTCAACTCCTTTACCTACATTTGTGCATGATTTATTCTTAGACAAATAAAATATTGAGGCTGCATAGTCTGATATCAAAAATTTAGTTGTTTGGAAATCTTGCAAAATAGTCTATTTCTGTGATCAGTGTCCCTCTAGTATAAGTAGGCCCTGAACTAGGGTTCATTGTTAATCAACCATGTAAATGGACATCTCTGAAGATTCTAATTCCTTATTAATCTTTCCTCATGGTTTTCTAAATCACCCAATGAAACAATAGTCATAGAAACAGAAACATATATAAGAAACAGTTGTTCACCATTTTTCAAGTTAGTACGTGTGTGTATAGCAATAAAACTGATGAGGCAATAAGGGCCTGTGAAATCACATATAAGAAGTCTACCAGGAATAGAAATAACTGAATCTAACAATGTTAAACTATTTTTTAATAAAGTATGAACATGCCACTGTATAAATCTTGGCCAGAGGATCAAATAATTTTATAATTCCACAATACTTGTGTCTGCTGCTGTTGGCTAGGAGTCAGTAAATGAACATCCAAAAGACAGCAGATGTCCACACAAATAGTCTTACAAACTTTCCAGTACGGTTGAACACCTTTTTATAGTTTCATAAATTCATATGTAAGTACTAGGTTAGTTACCCTTGTGGGACATTTTGAGCCTAGACAATTTCCTTTTTTGTGCTTTAATGTTTCCCATTTGGTTATTCATTGGTCTTACCAGTGTTATGGTTGATAATTATATAGTAGCCCTAATGAGAATAAATGGGATCATGTCCGTTAGTAGTATAGGGGGCAGTCCTGGGGTACATTTTCTGTTTCCCCACCATAGCTCTAAGTTATGCTTGAATATGGACAGGGATGAGCTTTGTTTTATGTGAATGGGGAGTCTGATCCGCAGCAGTAGTATCCTCTGCGAAATATACCTGTCCTTCTAAACCGTTCTGTTGATGATGCAAAAGAGGTTTAGATCACTAAACCAAGTGTTTCTGATGCCTTTCGAATTGCTGATGAACAGTAAATCCATCAGTAAAGGGTCGAAGTATGCCATGTATGCCAGAAACAGGTCACGACTTAGCAGTCAGTAGGATACCGAAGAATTCAAACCTGAACTTACATACCCTTCAAATACAACTGTAGTAGGAAAAACTTCTCCCCTGATATATTTAATCTACTACTACAACATTATGATTGGTCTCCATTAAAAAACTTATAACAGGACCTAGCAGTGGAATTCTTTAACAACAAATTTCTTGACATCTTAAATAATCTTGCCCCACCAGAAAAATACGCTCCATATCCAAACAATTACCATGGCTTTCTAATGACACTAAACTTCTAATTAAACAAATGGATAGCGCCTGGTCTCTACACCATTCCGCAAAAGACAAAATCAGTCTTACCTCATATCAGCAATTAAGAAACCAAGCTAAGAAAAAAATCAATAATGTTAAAAAAGCCTACTTCCAAACCTGCCAATAAAAGAACCCACACAACCCACAAAAGTTCTGGCAAAATATTAACTAACTCCTTAACCCTAGTAAAACCTCTACCCCCTCTCCTTCCACATCCAACACTTCTGAATCCTTAGCCTCACAGTTCAACTCTCACTGTATTAATTCTATCACCTCCCTCCTAGACAACTACCAAAACCTACCACTCATGGTCCCCTCCCCTACCACTAAGAGTGCAAACTTTCTTCTTTAAACCCATTCAAACTGCTTACATAAAAAAAACTCCTAAACAAAGTAAAGCCCTGCTGCCTTGCTGCCGACCAACTACCCAACAAATTCCTAAAAGTATCTACTCCAGCCATCGCCTACCTTATATCTATCCTAATCAATCACTCTATCTCCGGACAGTATGTGCCTCACCTCTGGAAAATTTCTCACATCATTCCCCTTCACAAGGGCGGCCCCTCTAGAGATATCACAAATTACCACCCCATTGCCATCCTCTTTCCCATAGCCAAAATCCTATAAAAATGTATTCACCACCAACTGCTGAATCACCTCACCACTAATAACTTACTATCCAGCTCTCAGCATGGCTTCAGACCTAAACATAGTACAAATACAGCATTAATAACCTTTACCTATATTATTCATCACCTCAAGAATGCTGGACAACTAGTCTCAGCAATGTTCTTGGATATGTCAAAGCTTTTGACACTGTATCCCACCAACTGCTACTCAAGAAACCTGCTACTTGCAATCTCAGTTCATCATCCCTAACATGGTTTTACTGCTGTCTGTCAAATCGTCAGTAGGCTACAAAATAGGAAAACAATCTCTCCCCACTAGTACCAGTATCCACTGGTGTACTCTAGGGATCCATACTTGGCCCCATTCTCTTTGTCAATTTTACCAACAGTCTAAATTTAGCAACCCAACTTGCCATGATCTTACAATATGTAGATGATTCCTCTCTTTTCTGCTCTGCCCTTTCCCCCAAGAACTTCACGACAAAATGCAAAAATTATTCCAGGACATGAAACTTACCTCTCCAACCATCAACTCATCCTAAACCCAAATAAGACTAAGTAAATGATTTTCAGAAACAAAACTTCCAAGCCCAGCTCACTATCTCTCTCCAGTCACTCCTCCAGTGGAACGAAAATTGAGCCTACAAATCTGACCAAACTCCTAGGGGTTACAGTAGATGACAGGCTAAAATTTGATATACATATTTCTGTAACAATCAAAAAAGTCTATGCCAAACCCGGCACTCTGTATAAAGCCAAACCTTTCCTAAGACACCAAGCCAGACTAGCCATGGTTAGATCTCACTTACTGTCTACCCTCCTGTACTGCTCACACATTTTCACCAGCCTATGTAAGGCTGACCTTAATAACCTAGAGTCCTGCTATAACAAAATAGCTAAGTTTGCTACCAGTCATCCCCATAAAGCTTGTCATTGTGCCATTATTCAACAACTTAACTGGCTGGAACTATCCAACCCTCAACACTAAACCAACTTACCTTTGCCAACAAAATCATACACAACCTCAGTAACTGCCCTGCACTTTCAAACCTGGACCAACCTAACCTCAACAACAGGTCCCTTAGGTCATCCGAAAGGCTATTGCTAAAAGTTACCCAGTCACACAACTATCATGGTGACTCCTTCTATTCCAGTAAAATAGCTAAGACCTGGAATGCTCTTCCTCAGCACATCCAAAACAAACCCAACAGTTCTTTAAAAAAAAAAAAAAAGATTAAAAGAATATCTCGACAACAACTGTCTGTGCCCCTCTAATTCTCCTGGATAATTCCTCTCTCCTAGTACTTCACAACTCTCTTCAAAACCTTTAAATAGCTAATGTTTGCCTTCCATGTTTTATACAGATTGGTTTGCTTCTGATAGATTTTTGATTATTCAGTTATCAATATCTCTGTGTTATGCTGTGCTCTATGTTTGATACTTAAATAATTTTGTTATTTGCTTTTTTGTTAATATATGTTTTTCATATCTCCTTGTTTCCTTAACTAGTTGTAACAAATTGTTTACTGCTACTGGAGCTTTTCTCCCCGGGTCTCGGCTGAAAACTGTCCCAGTCAGACACTACCCGGTTAACAAATGTAAATAAATAAATAGTGACAAATCTTTGAGTCAGTTCATGTCAGACATGTTGTTTAGGCCTTGTATCCTTTTAGTTAGGTATCTCTGTTGGCCTTCCAGTTGTTGCACGTGTCTGAGGGTCTACTTTTAAAGCTTGAAGTTTCAAAACTTCCAATTTCTTATGGTCAAGAGCATAAGATCGAAGTTTTGAAACTTCAAACTGTTTAAATGGACATTGCTGTACAGCGCAAAATGGGAAATGAATAATTTTCCTCACTGTAGTGCGAACTTGGAGTTGGTATATTTAATTAGCAGGGGTGTGGGGGTGCAGGAGGGCTTGACTCCTGCAAGAACGTAAAAAAAATTGTTTTTATTTTTTTTTCCAAGTTTCGAAGTTTCAAAACTTCGATCTTATGGTTTCCACCATAAGAAATTCAATGTTTTGAAATTTCAAGCTTTAAAAGTAGACCTATGTCTGGATAGATACATGCCAAAGGGAGCATTATATTCAATGTCTGGCCTAATGAGGGCTGAATAAAGGTAGACAATGACATCTCTAATTCTAGACACAATCCCTTTGTTTATAAGCTGTGCAACATAGAAGGACTTTATTGCAACAACAGAAACATTTATGTAAACAAGCGTACCAGGACCAGGACAAAATCCAAAATAAACGATATACTAAGTGAAAAGACATCCACTAGGCTTAAGTAGGGCTAAGATACACTTTAATTAAAGCTATAAAACAATAACACAGTAGAAATAGGTAAGTGCTTTCGCGAAACTACCGCTTCCTCAGACCATAAAAACATACACTCTGTTAAAACACATTTAAACACTTTACTACCAATCAAATACAGGATAAAGTCACATGGTTTGTATTAATGATGTAAGCCTCTCCTTTTTAGAGCCAGCTTTAAAGAGACAACATTAGTAAGTCCTGGATATGCATCTGCTTTAAAGTTCAATATCCATCTTAATTCCATAAACTCAGTCTCATTAGCAATGTCACCCTCTCTTATGTTGATGTTCACCTGCTACAAAACCAGAAATTTAAACTGGTGGGTACCACCTAGTTCTAAAGCATGTTTGGCTAGTGCATTATTAAGTTTACCATTACGTATTTCATTCACATGTTCAGGTATCCGCTCCTTCAAAGTACGATTGGTCTTCCCAACATAAAACATTTGTCAAACAGTCATACAAATGTCGGTTTTGTAAAACAACTGGAAACAGTCACACATTTCATTGCTGGGTATGGTACACTAAAGGCAGAGGGCCTGTATACTGAAAGGCGTAATAATGTGGCAAGATTATTGCATGGGGATTATGCAAACATTAAAGTATTGAAGTAGTTGAGAAACATTGGAAACATGAGCCACAAAGCATTATGGAAAATGACAATGTTTATATCACATGGGATCACCCATCACCAACAGTTCAAAAAATAGATGCGAGAAAACCAGATTTAGTAGTCCATAAAAAGAAGACAAACATAGCATTGACACTGAAATTGCTAAACCCAGTGATTACGGTGTCTTATGTACAGAGAGACACAAAGTCATAAAATACCAGGATTTGCAAGCAGAAATGATGGCAAGGATACCCAGAATGTTCCAATGCGTCTCATAAAAAATTATTTACAGTCATATTTAGATATGCCACCGTTACATGCAACTCCATATGACTTGCAGAAGAAGTCAGTTGTAGACGCATTGTGGGTGCTGCAAAGAGAATTTTTGGCTAACATCAAAGATTGAAGCAATACTTATTTCATGAACTTTAATCATACTTTGACTTAGGAATGGGGTCCATTCCTGTTATGGTATTAGGAATCCAAAAGACTTGGAGAAATTAAACCATGGCTATCACTGCAACTTCTTAGAAGAAGTAAATTCACTTCCCATTCAAAGTAGTGCCAACCTTCTTCTTGGCTTCCTTCTTTTCAAACTCCTACACCAGAACGCACCATCCCCCCAACCATGAGACTATCTACAACCAACTCAGGCCACAACCCTAGAAGCCAATCTAATAATGACCCTACTCTCATAACTCCATCAACTAAACTTCATTCCACAGACTGCAGCTTCTGTGCTCTTGCCCTTAAACTTTGACAGTGTTTGCCACCTGATCTTACTGAAATCACAGACTACAAACAGTTCAGACCACAGTTTACACAATATCTAACTGAACAATGTAAGTGCACTTGTCTGAACACAAGCTGTATCACCTTTTTCCCATGGCTGCATTATTACATTCATCCCAGAAATCATTGGCTGCTTAACCTTGTAATCTTTCCAGCATAAACACGTATGCCCACTGCTCCCTGATCAGCCCTTTCCACTTCCTACAATGTATGAAATACCCACTTCTCCTGTTATTAGCTCTTTTATTACAGTTCTTCATGTTCTACAATGTCTATCTTCACTGCTAAAATTTCCCTTTGCATTTGTATATACTATGTACATTCTTTTGGCTGGACCACAATTACCTCACCTATTAACAACTGCATTATGCACTGCATACTCTGATTCTATGCCTTTTTAAATTTTCTAGTAAATATGTATATATTTTTTATATCTGTTATATTATGTCACTATACTGTATAATTTAGTTATACCTTTACTGTTGTTACTATGTATATAACCTTGGCTGAGCCTACAAATGGTCAAATTTGATAAGTGCTATACCCCAGTAAACAAAGTTAAATAAAATAAAATAAGACTAAAATAATGAGTTAGGGGTTACAGTAGAATTCAGTAGGATAAATCATTTCTTGTAGATTTCTGTCTTGCATTTTGACTAATTCCTGTTTTTAAATATTGTATTTAATCTTTTTGTATTTTTAATTTATTTGCCGCATTACATACTTTAGTATATTACACTGTTTCTATTTGAATCCCAGCAGCGTCTTTGTGGAATTTCTTAAAGAAAAACAAAAACTGATAACCGTTTGAGATATGCTGTTTTTGCGAAGTACCCAGAACCATCCACTCATAGTTTCATAGTTTTGTATTTCTGTATAATGCCCTCTGTAAAATGTCAATCTTAACTTCCACAGAAGCTTAGTACTATCCAACTTGGTATTTCACTTAGTGACTTTGTTAGTTGCACTGAAACGCAAATCAGTGTAGCTGCTGAAAAACTGTAAACTGAGAAACTGTAAAATAAGTGCCATTTCAATAAGGCCACTTTGCTCTACAAATAATAATGTTGTTACAAAACTCCTGCACACGCCCTTTCTCTCCCTATATATATATATATATATATATATATATATATATATATATATGTGTGTGTATATATATATATATATATATATATATATATATATATATATATATATATATATATATATCAAAGATATGTTATTCACTCCCCACTTCCATTACAGAAACAACATCTCCCAAGACCTTCAAAGAAAAACTAAAAGATTTTCTGTTTGGCTCCTGGCTGTGTTCCTGTAACTGCTCCCAAGATTAATCCAACTTTCCTATAATGTTTCTCCTCTTTTCCTGTTCTCTTCATATTTCACTGAAATTCCTTCTTTTTACTCCCCACCCTCCCTCTTCGTCTTTCTTTATCTGACCGACTACACTGTACACTAGCTTACCTCCTTATTCATTTAACCCTTATTTTCCTCATACCTCTTTGCTTACTTTGTTTTATCTCTAACACTAATATTTCTTATCTATTTATTATATTATTTTATATCACTAGATTTTCTAGTTTAAACCGTGTGTCATGTCTTTATATTTGTAATGTGCAATGCACTGTATGTCCTTTACTATTGATTATCATAATATATTATTATTATTGATGCTGTTATGTACCTCTGTTTTCTTAAATAGTGCCATTATATAATAGTAGTAAACCATGGCAGAGCCATGGGTAATTATTACTTGCCCATGGTTGGAGGCAGGAGATTCTAGTTCCATACTTACTCTGTGCTGTCAGAATCAAGCAATGATTCCCAACCTGGATAAGATATGAATTACCCATTCTCTGCATGGTTTATTCATGTACAGAGAGAGAAGGAGAGAAAGCTGCCTGTTTCAGTCATAACCCATAGAAATATTTACCACTGGGTTTAAGAGAGAAAGCTGCCTGTTTCAGTCATAACCCATAGAAATATTTACCACAGGGTTTTTTTGTTATATTTTGAACTCTGCCGTTTTCCTTAAGTTTCAGTGTTATAGCCTATTTTCTTTGGGTAAAAAATCAAAACTGTTATGCTTATATCATTTTTTATTGATTCCTAAGAGGTGTTTGAATAATTCTTTTTTGAGTGTATGGGGTATAATGAGGTATATCCCACTTGTGTTGCTCATAAATGTATATGGTGAGCTTCATTACCTTACTACCATATAATTTCTGATTTGTGCACTACAGTCTTGTAGAAAATCGTGTTGACAAATCCGTATCAGTGAATCAACAAGTTGTATACTAACCTTTGATATTATAAGATACTGAGTTTAGGCCCCACAACATTGCATTGTTGCCTAATGGAGAACTGCACTGTTCAACTGTCATCCTTTGGATGAGAAGCCAAACTGAGGGTGTCAGCAGGTGATACTTCTAATAATGTATTAAGCATCCAGGGACAATTTCAGTGTATATTATGTAGAGAGTATTAACATAAATAATTATGTACGTATTTACAACAGCTTAAAAAACAAACAAAATTGTGATACACAATAATCATAAAAAATATGCACCACCTGCGTTACCTTTATCATTTGGCTCCTGTAGATTATTTATTATTTTATATGTGTGTTGTTACATCTGTATTATTATATATATGTTTTCTGCTTATCTCAGTCTTCAGTCATTCTCTTAAAATAAGGAAAAAGAAAGCTGTACAAAAAAAGTAAAAAAAAAAAGCATACATAACTGTAAGACAAAAGGAAGTATAAACTGTGGCTAAAAGTCAGTTCAACATATCAAAAAGTAAAAGCATACATAAGTATCTTTGCCCTGGTTCTAGTCTGGAAAGTAGTGTATTGTTTTCTGAAGATGAGGTCTGAGTAGGTACTGCAGATGAAGGAGTTTAAACATCTTGGAGGTTTATTCATGAGTAAAGGCAGAAGGGATCTGTAGACTTACCAGAAGTGGAACTCCAAACATTTTACCAGAATGCAGAGGTAAATCAGGAATTAAGTTACATGGCAAATCACTCAATTTACCAGTCAGCTTGTGTCCACATCCTCACCTATGATCATGAGCTTTGGGTCGTGCCTGAAAGCACGAGCTTATGGATACTGGTGGCAGGACTAAGGTTAATTCGTAGGGCAGCTGAGCTCACTTTTCATGTTAAAGTGAGGTGCTTAACCATCTTTCAAGATTCTTGTAGTGTAGCTACTGCTAATTCAAGTTTTAAAGAATTAGTTGAAGTAGTTTGTTGCTGGTCTAGTAGCGCAGACAGATAAAGGCCTGACTGCATCCAGACAGTCCAGGAACAACTAGCAACTCAGGTGCTAGAGAAGCTGCTTGGGAAGAATGGCCAACGAATAGGATAATCAATTACAGGAGAGTTAATGGTCAATAGGCATGAGGAAACAAAATAAACTAGAAAATTTTAATTTATGGTAGGCATCTCTATGGCATAAGGGATATAAAGACTTTGCTATAGTCTAGGTGCTTCAGTTTCCATTATCAACCTGGATACTGGATGTGCTGGCTGAGGGGAGAGAGAGGAGTGATGGGACAGTGCCTGCTAACCTTTCTTTGGAGGGTGGGCGGGTGTCAGGGAACACATGTCTGTAGTGCTGACTCCATTCTATATTCCTCAAAGCCAAAGTTGATAGAAGGCCCACTGGTATCAGGTACTGAAATTCTCATCTGCAGCCATTGATGGTATCACATCAAAAAGTCTCATTGAAAACCATCTGCCCAACACGACACAATGCAAACTGGCTTGCTGGCTTCAAACTCATCACTACAAAACCCGTGGCCATTCATGGAGTACCAGCCTGAGTTCAAAGCCCTGTACAGGGCTAAGTTCAGGTGTACTCTCTCCCTCACAGCTACAACTACACTCAAGTGGGACATCTACTGCAGGGAGGTTAAAACTGCAAAAGTTTGCAGATGAGATGACACCACCCATATGCATAATCTGACACATCACACACGACAGATCTCAGATCCAGGGATTCAGAAACGGATAACTGGAGCCATCCAAAAAAAAATAAAAGTTTCAAAATGTATAGTCATAATACTACTTCCGGGACCCAAAACCAAAGGTTACCTAACTAGAAACCAAATCCACTGAGGACAGAAAGAGTCAGAAGACCTGGGGACCCATAGTAGTAGTAGTTCGTCATAAGTGTACCCATGTAGCTAAAGTAGTGCCCAAACCTATTGCCCACCATTCTCATCTTCATATCAAATCAAGGTCATCTCATTGTCAGGGAGGCAGTCTCTCAACAATATCCACATCAGATGACAACAATGCCCCATTCGAATGTATTCGACCCCAGCACCAGCTGAGGGAGGAGAAAAAGCCTCACCAAAGGCCAAAAAACAAAGGTCTCAAAAATATCCATGCTATGCTGCTGAAAAGAGAGACTGACTCTTCATCAGTGTACCGCTTGCTCATCATCTACTTTATTACCCCTAACAGGCAAGGCAAGGTCAAATATGTCACCAGATCACTATGCTTCACCTCAAAAATCCCCAACCGTCAACAAGGGAGAAGACGCCAACGGAGGCTATTACCTCGACACGGGCGAACGTGGATTATAGACCAAAGAAGGATATATCATCCAAAGACCCTATGTGGAATAAGCGAGCGGTAAATCTGCTATTGAGCAAGAGAGATGTTCGCTGGCCGAGATTCGAGAAATGGATGATATGGATAGGGAGACCCCTAGATGTACCCCAGGATTACCTCTACAGCAAAATGCACACAAGGCACAGCAAAAATAATGTAGTATTCCCCATATACTAAAGGTGTGGCGTAAACAAAAACCATGGGCTAGGCTGTAAAATGCCCCTCGGGCAGATAGCCTAGTATGAACCTATGAACCTATTATCAATACTGGGAATCCACCGAGGAGCTTATTTTCTAGTGAGCTGATGATATGGCAGTGCTAGTGGAACTTGGAGACGCACAATCCTAGACAATCGCTGTACACTGCTCGTTGGGCCATAAATGAACATATGCAGCAGGAACAAGTAAGGGGAAGAGAAATCCTGTGATTCCTTACAGATGACAGCATCACTGTTGTTGCTTGCCCCTCGACCTAAGTGGAGCAAATAGGTCATAGGACTGTCACATCTGAAGGAAAAGAATGGACCAGATAAAGCATATGGGAGGGAAAGGTTGATGATTAGGGAGAATCAGATGAGAAAATGAAAAAAATATATTATGTAGACACAGATTTATGTATGTGTAAATATATATATATATATATATATATATATATATATATATATATATATGTATATATATATATATATATATATATATATATATATATATATATATATATATATATATATATATATATATATATATATATATATATATATATATATATAGAGAGAGAGAGAGAGATCAGTGTGTGTGTGTGTCAATACATAATAATGTCATTTTTTTTTTTTTTTGGTTGTAGTTAATCATGCTGAGGAAACCCGAGCAACAATTAAATTGGTCTGTGTTTCTTTTATTTACTGTCTGGATGTCACAACTAAATTACATCACACTGCTTCAGGTGCTGATTCATTGTTTAGGGTTAACCCGATGTTCTTCGTATTTCACTGTTGCAGTCATTACATTTGGGTTATCCTGCTAGCAGGTTGCCCTCAGCCGACCTGAATTCCAAAGTCTTGGGTTCTGCGTCGGCTGCTGCCACCCCTTCCCTGACATCAGGTCGTCAGGGGTATAAAAGAAGCAGCCAACGCCATTTTTTTCAGCCTTTCTTGCCGCGCGGTGCCCGAAGCAGAAGCAGTTCGCAAGTGCCGGTCGGCCGACTCCTGAGATTTTCGTGTTCGAATTTCAGATACGAAGTCTTCAATAAAGCTAAGTACCCCGTTGGGGAAACTTTTTTCTTGCTCCAGACCGATGTCAGAAAAAGTAAATAATTGTATTTCTTGTGGAAAGCAAATACCTCATAAGGATTTTCATTCTTACTGTATTCTTTGCCTAGGCCCTGATCACAACGTTTCTGGTTGTCGGTTTTGTGCTAGATTTAACCAACGCACTATTAAGCGTCGGTATGATTTTGCTTTAAACTATTTTGGACGCTGGTTTAATTATCCAGAAATGTCATTGGATAGCCATCCGACTACCGGAGTTCACAAAAAACGCAAAGAAAAGGAGAGAGATAGACAACCAAGAGCCAAAACCAACAATGAAGCTTCTCCTAAGCCAGTCGCCGGTTCGTCGGTTCTCAGTGAGGTGCTTTTGCAGCCCCTGCGCCCGCTACTTTAGAGTCGCAGGTCGCTACTGACTCCCACGTGGAAACTCAAGGTATTAGAGCCTCGGATACTATTCCTTCAGATGGGTCCGGAGCCGCTGAGCAGGCACCGGCTTCTGAGGGTGTATTCAGACCTAAACATCTTTATATTAAACCGACTTCAGCTACAAAGGCAAAGACTAAAGCACCTTCTAAAGCAAAGAAACAAACTCAAGAGCCATGTGGTCAGGCCTCTATGCCCAAAAAACAGATGCTTAAAATGGCCGAAGACTTGATTACCTTGATCAGGGGTTCCCAACCCCCTCCTGATAAGAGGCCTAGGCAAGAGACTGACTATGAATCTTCAGATCAGGTTTCCATTTCTTCTGATTCCTCTTCTGATCAGGAATATTCTCTTCCCCCCTATGAGGATTCTGATGCTGAAGAATCTATACCTTCAGCTTCTCCTCCAGAGGACTATTCTTTTGGGGAAACCTTGCATACCATGAGGGAGCATTTCCACTGGGAGAGCCAAGATTTTTCAGAATCTAAAAAGAGGCTCAGGGATTTCCTTTTACTACCTCAACACAGGCCACTAGCCATTCCACCTGTGTTAGACATTGTAGATGATGTGTTCCATTCCACCTGTGTTAGACATTGTAGATGATGTGTTTTCGGAGTCTAGTCTTACCCCTGACTCCTTACCTCCAGCTCCTGTTAAGCCTGACAGATATTACAGGGTTCCTGACTCTCATAAATTCCTTTTTAAAAACCCTGCTGCAGACCCAGAAACTATTTCTCAGGGTCCCAAAGGAGTTAAGGCTTCCGCTGCAAAAAACCCTACCCCCCTCTGAGAGATTCTAGGGCACTGGATAGATAGGAAAAAAGGTTTACAAATCTGCTACCTTGGCTATAAGGGCCTTAAACTGTCAGTTTCATATGCTCAAATATCAGCAACATGTCATGGCATTGCTTAAACAGAAAATGTTGTTAAACTCTGAATGTGCAGAAAACAAGGAAATGCAAGATTTATTGCATGCAGCTGAACAAGTTGGAAAGCATACTTTGCAGTGTGGTTTTGATTCTTTGGAGGCCTCCTGCAGGGCTGCAGTTATGGGCTCTGTAATTAGGAGGCATGCTTGGTTAAAGGAACAAAATCTGCCTGATCATGTCAAAGTTAAATTATTAGATGCACCTTTACAGCATGATACTTTGTTTGGTGTTAAGGCAGAAGAGGTGTTAAAGAAAATGGAGGACAAAGCTAAATCTATGCAAATGGTCAAAGATTTTTTGCAAGTACAGCCACCTAAGTTTAGTAGACACTTGCCAACAAAGAAATGGTCCTTTCCTGTGTCATACAGACCTCAAAGGGGCAGACCCAGACGCCCTAGAGGGAGATCCCAGGAGCAAGGTTCATACAGGTCAAAGCAATGGGGTGCTTCTACCTCCAAAGTTGGAGATGACAAATCACAACCATACAGGAAACAGTCCTAATGACTTCCCCCTGCCTGCACCAAGCACTTATCTCCTGGCAGCACCCTTAGGGGGAAAATTAGCAATTTTTTCTCAAAATTGGCACATTATAACCCAGGACAAGTGGGTTATAAATATCGTGTCACAAGGCTACAAGTTCCATTTCCATACCCTGCCAAAAACAAACGGCTGGCCAGATCTGCCAAAAAATCAATGGGCAGAGGCACAAAAACAAGTCTCATCCCTCATGGACATGGGGGCCATTCAACAAGTACCAGAGCAAGAGCAGGGACAAGAATTTTACTCAAGACTGCTCTTGGTACCCAGAAAGG
This sequence comes from Protopterus annectens, assembly GCF_019279795.1. NCBI lineage: Eukaryota > Metazoa > Chordata > Ceratodontiformes > Protopteridae > Protopterus > Protopterus annectens. The sequence goes on from NC_056744.1 coordinate 400,793,014, forward strand.
ACAAGGTCTGGAGGCCAATACTGGACCTATCTATTCTGAACACATTCCTGGTTATACCAAAATTCAAGATGTTGATTTTCCAGCAGCTTCTGCCCATGCTGGGCAAGAACGCTTGGCTTATGACTTTGGACCTAAAAGAGGCATACCTGCATGTCCCACTCAGACAAATTTGCAGAAGATACCTCAGATTCAAGGCTGCCTCAATGCATTACCAATTCTCTGCACTGCCCTTTGGCTTATCTACTGCACCCAGGGTCTTTACAAAGTGCCAGGCTCCAGTAATTGCATTCTGCAGACAAAGAGGAATACAAATATATCCTTACTTGGACGACTGTCTAATTCAAGCAGAGAACAAGGACATTCTTCTACAGCATCTGGCATTTGTGAAAAGACTTCTAACATGCCTAGGGTACACAGTCAACGAAAATAAATCAAAACTAGTACCCTCTCAAGAGATAATATTCCTGGGTGCAAGCTTAAATACAACTGCCCAGATGGCTTATCTCACACCAGACAAACAAAGGCAACTGACTACCTATTTCAAAATGTTGGCAACAAAGGCCCAGTTATCTGCAAGAAAAATTCTGCAGGCTTTGGGCTTCATGGCATCCTGCATCCTACTAATTCCATATGCAAGACTGCATATGAGGAAACTTCAATGGTACCTAAAAAGTGTCTGGACTCAACATTGCCACAGCCAGGAAACTATAATTACTCTCATTCCCTGCCTGCAACAGGAGTTTCGATGGTGGGCAAAGGCTTGTCACCAAAACAAGGGACAGCCATTCACATTACCGCCAGCCAGGCAGACACTAACAACGGATGCATCAGCTTATGCCTGGGGGTCCCACATGGCAGGAAGATGCATTCAGGGCACATGGACCTCAAACCAAATGCATCTACATATCAATCAAAAAGAGATGCTAGCTGTTCAAAATGCTCTGACAGCCTTCAAGGACCTACTTCATCCAGGACAACTACTGATAAAGACAGACAACGCCACGGTCATGTGGTATATAAACAAGCAGGGGGGCACACATTCTTATCCCCTTTGCAGACTAGCCATGACTTTGTGGGACACAGCATTGACTTACCAAGTACATCTGCAGCCATAATTCCTGCCAGGAAGGAAAAATACTCTGGCAGATGAACTAAGCAGAAACCTCATGGATCCCCACGAGTGGCAGCTGGATCCACAAGTCTTCAGCATGATAACAAGGAAATGGGGATGCCCGGACATAGATCTATTTGCCTCCCCTCACAACAACCAACTAAAAAGATTCTGCACAAGGATTGATCACAGACAAGCATGGAAAGTGGACGCCCTATTGTTCAGCTGGAAAAACCTATTAGTATATGCCTTTCCCCTCTGTCTCTCCTCCCCAAGGTACTCCTAAAGGTCAGACAGGAGAAGCCAAAGATGATACTGATTTCCCCAGACTGGCCTCGCCAGTACTGGTATCCAATACTAAGGAACTTGTCTCAATGCCCAGCTTGGACCTTACCTCAAATACCTCATCTACTGTCCCAGCAAAACGGTCAGATCCTACTCAGCCAGCTCAGAACTTTAAACCTGACAGCATGGCGAATAATGTAGTCATACAAAGCACACCTCTCAGTAAAGCTGTGATGGATGTCATTTTGGAAGCCAGAAGGCCTAGTACTAGAAAATCTTATGCTGGAAAATGGAAGAGATTCTGTGCTTGGAACCAGGCACAAGGAACTGATACAGCTGTGCCAAATAATCCTCAGATTTTGCAATACTTAATTGAGATGCTGGACAAAGGCCTATCTTTTTCATCTATTAAAATTCATGCCTCTGCCATTTCAGCTCATTACAATGCAGACCCACCACTTTTTTCTCATCCTTTATTAAAGCAGTACCTCAGACAGGCCAAAAATTTAAGGCTTCCAAGGAGATTACCAATACCTGCATGGGACCTCAACTGTGTGTTGGAAAAGCTCACTCTGCCTCCTTTTGAGCCAGCTGCTACTGCTGATATAAAGTTTTTATTTTGGAAAACAGCTCTGCTCCTAGGAATTACTACAGCAAGACGAGTTTCAGAGCTACAGGCGCTCATGGCTGTGGAACCCTTTATCATTTTTCATCCAGACAGGGTCTCCCTGAGGACAAATCCAACATTTATGCTTAAAGTGGTGTCCAGTGTGGCTCTAAACCAAACTATTCATCTGCCAGCTTTTTACCCAAAACCACAGAACAAGGGGGAGAGAATTCTGCATTCTTTGGACGTACACAGACAGCTTAGATTGTACTTGGACAGAACCAAAGTTTTCAGGAAGACAGAGCAATTACTAGTGGCATATGCTGCAGGATCACAAGGAAAGGCTATCTCAAAGCAGACTATTTCCAAGTGGTTAGGCCACTGCATTCGTTTCTGCTACTTACACCATGGCAAACCAGTGCCTAAGGGCATTAGGCCATATTCTACCAGAGCTGCAGTCAATTCATCACCTTTCTCAGGGGAGTACCAACCAGGGACAATTTAGAGGCAGCTACTTGGAGTTCAGTGCACACCTTTACAAAGCATTATCATTTGCCACTCTACTCTAAATCCAGGGCAGGCTTTGCCACTGCAGTTCTGCAGGGCCTCATAGCTGCTCCAACTGCTGTCTAGCTCCAGCCTCCCAACCATAGTTTTGGGACTGTACCCAAATGTAATGACTGCAACAGTGAAGTACACTTACCATAAATGTAGATGTTCGAGCGTATTCACTGTTGCAGTCCAGGTTACGCACCCGCCATCCCTCTTTTTTCTGTAGATCTTATCTTTCCTTCTCTGATTTATACAACCTATGTGGTGTATTTGCTTATAGATGAAGGTAAAATTTATATTGCTGCATTTATTGATATATATATATATATATATATATATATATATATATATATATATATATATATATATATATATATATATATATATATATAAAGTTTGGCTACCCTTTTAGGGGGCACCTGACATCTGGGGCAAGAAAAACTGAAGAAAATGGCGTTGGCTGCTTCTTTTATACCCCTGACGACCTTACGTCAGGGAAGGGGTGACAGCAGCCGACGCAGGACCCAAGACTTTGGAATTCAGGCCGGCTGAGGGCAACCTGCCAGCAGGCTAACCCAAATGTAATGACTGCAACAGTGAATACACTCTAACATCTACATTTATGGTAAGTGTACACAACTGTACTTTATCTGGACCACAAAAAAGTGCAGCAGAAGTCTTAATCCAGAACCTTAACTGCCATCCAGTGTAGCAGTTAAATATTTACGTATGTAGGTCTGACAGGATATCAGGTAGCGCTGTGAGTGTTAGGCCCTCTCTCCAGAGTATTTCAGTAAACTTGGACAGCTCTCATCTGTCTTTGTTTGTCTACATGTCTACTTATGTGTTTTTTTAAAAAAATATTTGTGTTGAAGGAACTTGATTCAGACATCTCCGTTACCCCCACTGTTTTCTTTGTTTTTAAGCAGTAGATCACTGCTTCTTCCACTCCCCATTCCCTAGCTGTAGCTGAAATGCTGAATCAAGGAGCCAGCCCTTGTTATCTTCTACAGTCTTTATCCATATGTTACAGCAATTGTGTCACATTTTAATCTACTATATGTAATGTACTACAGAAAGTCCAGATTTTATTTTTTAATCACATTAGCAATATTTTATTCACTATTCTTAGTTTTTATTATGTTCTTCACCCTCATCAAAGTATCTCTTCAGTGTGGGCATGCTGTATGTCTTAAATGCTGACTTTTTTTCTGTCCAGTCTTAAGCGCTGCTTGATTTCTGTTCTTTCCCTGGGGACTTGTTGGAGTGATAGGATAAGTACTGTCTACACCATTAAAAAAATCCACTTTGTTGACAAATTATTTTTTTCATACTTTTATTTTATTGTATTTTTCAACATTTAATATGCAAAAAACGTATAACATGACATATCTTCATGAACAGATTAACCTTAAACTATCAATTAACAAAATAATGCCTGAACACTAAAAATATCCTAAAGCTTCCATTTGCCTACTTTGAGACTCTGAGCAAATTACTTAACCGGATATGGATCCCAAGTCACCAATGAAAAGAGACTTGTGCCTAGCAGGTTTACCAAGTGAACAAATTACTTCACTCTGTGTTGCATTATATACCTGGAGTAGGGTTATAACACTCAGCTGAACATATGAAATATTATGGGACTGGTTGAAAAGCATGAGGTGCTTATCAGTCTTAGTCACTTGCACAATTCTGAGTCCTGGCAAAGAGTGGGTTACCTAATTTGTTGCACAGAAGGAGTTGATTTGGGGTGGGCGTCTACCTCACTCCTTTGGTTTAATTTTAAATGAGAGGGTTATGTGTGTGTTGGGGGAGGGTGACCTGTTTTGAATAGCAAACAAGTCTACCGTGCACATTTGTTGTTTTTCATAATATATTCTACACTCATCTTATTCATTATATTACTTTCATTAAGTAGTTAGTTAGCATCGTACTTCCAGAGTACCATGAACAGACCTTCAGTGCATCTGCTGGCACCATTTTTACAGCATTTGTGACTATCATGTTTCAATGTTTCAGTGAAACCAAAGCTTTCCAGTGGCCATCCAGGAAGTGTTACAGGCTCAGAGGCTGAACTTGTGGAAATTTCAGTGATTGCAGGAGAAGATGTTACATTGCCTTGCGAGGTGAAAAGTTTCCCTCCACCAATAATTACTTGGGCCAAGAACATGCAGCTTATCTCTCCTTTTTCTCAGAGGTAATCATACTAAATGCATATTATAGGAGTGAAAGTTTCTGAGCATATTTAGAATGATAACACACAAAGATGGTTACACATGTACTAGTGAAGCTGTGCTTTCTTGGTAAAAAACTGCTTTGTTTTAGCTGGCATTATACAAAGCTGCTTCTGTATGTTTTATTAGTCTTTTAAGTTATTTAATTTTTATTGTTTAAATATCTTATATTAATATATACAGTGTGTGCGTGTGTGTGCCTTCTGTGGAAGGTTGGGCGCCGGGCTGGCAACTTGACACTGTAAAACTCCACTGCCAATCATGAGTGGACAGGTGATCCGCTGTGGCGACCCCTAACCGGGAAAAAGCTGAAAGAAGAAGAAGATACAGCTTATTTGATATGTTTCATTAACATTTTAATTTATGTATTGTGTGTTGTTCTTCTTACATTTAACATACTAATTGGACAGTTTTTCTATTTGTAGGCATTTTCAGTATGCAGTAGTACTTTTCAGTAGTGTACATAAATACAAACGTAGGCAGCAGGATTAGCTGAATGGGTTATATACTGCTAAGGATATAAGAGCTGAGGGGGGGTTATATCCTGCCAAGGATATAACAGCCAACTAGTTTTCTGTGAATAATTTGTGTTTATTTTACTTATTTGGGACTGGCAAAGTGTTTTAAAGTACTTTTTACTATGTTTTCTGTGAAAAAGTAACTTTTAAAGACTTGTAGTTTTTACTGGCATTTGCTGCTCTTTTTCTGTGGGAAAAAAGCACTATTTTCACTTACCATGGAACAGTCTTTCATTTCTGTGGTTAGTCCTTCTTAGAGCCACAAAAAAAAAAGTTAAGCAAGCAAACAACCTTTGCCATTACAGCAGGCTAACAGTTTGCCTCAGCCACAGGTAGGTGACTCTGTTGTGGCCATTAGTTAGTTGTACCTCAGACCACTCATCTTTTACCTGGGATCTAGCTGGTGTAGCACCTACAGCCACTATGGACTGGGAGTTTGCCACATCCTCTGCACCTGTGTCGGTCCTCTCGGTGGGCAAGGGAGAGCCACTCTTGTCACTCCTGGGAGAAGAAACAAGGAAGACCTCCCTATTTTGTCAGAATGTTGTGCTGGTGGTGCAGCGGTTAGCATTGTCAACCCACAGCAAGAGGTTCTCTGGTTCAATTCTCAGCTGGGGTGCCTTCTGTGCGGAGTCTGCATGTCCTCCCTGCGGTCGTGTGGTTTTCCACCGGGTGCTCCAGTTTCTTCCCACAGCCCAAAGACATGCTATAGGTGGATTGGACATTCTAAATTGGCCATAGGTGTGAGTGTTTGTGCTTTCTGTGGAAGGTTGGGTGCCGGGCTGGCAACTCGACACCATAAAACCCCACTGCCAGTTGTTCTGCGGACTGTTCTGCTGTGGCAACCCCCAACCGGGAAAAGACGAAAGGAGAAGAAGAAGTTGCGCTCATCCTTGAGAAAGCTGCTGCTACCATTAGTAACACTGTTGGCCCAACTTTTACTGTCAAAAATAAAAAACTAAACATGTATCTACTCATCCTCAAATATCCTTAAACAGGAGTAGTTGGTTGGTTGTGGCTCAGTGTTTAATTCAAGCTATTGATCCTTCTTATAAAGTAATTTCTGGTAAAAGAAAGAGGAATATTTCCTTTCTTGAAGATATCAAAAATTCTGAATCTGGACAGGAGGGTGAAAGGGCAGATACTTGATTTTTTTTTTTTTTCGCAGATTTCTGATTCAAACTCTGAGGAGAGCTCATTTTCTGACACTCCCTGTGGGGGTTCTCTTTCTTTGAGATAATTTCTAGAATGTGCCTGTGTTTTCAGTGGGAGAACACTGAGGTTTCTCACTCGCTAAGAAAATATTATGAGTGTTATAGAAAGAATTTTCATAACCACACCCATTCCTCCAGTTCTGACAGTTTTGGAGGATTTGTGTGTTACTGTTTGCAGTTTTCCTGACAGTCAGCCAGCTGTCCCTAAAAAGGCAGATAGGATGTATAAAGTTCCTCAGTCTTTTTTTACACTCTTCCCAAACCTGATCCATCAGCTGTAGCTTTAGTTAATTCTTCTGCTGCTAAACACTAAGTTAATTCCAGTCCTACTTTTTCTGATAAGGATGGGAAGATTATTGGTAAGTATGGGGACAAAGTGTATGCTTCTGCAACTTTAATTTTTAGAATTTTGAATTGTTATACTTAAATGTTTGTTCTAATTGTGAAGTAAGAGGAATGTTTTGTTTGTAGTTTTTTCTTGTAAACCTCCCAGATGATGTTGAAAATGAGATTTTAAATTCCCCTTTGGATAGAGATTCTGCTGCAGACATGATCAAAATGTGTGATGAAAGGGGTAAGCTGATTCAGAGAATATGTAAGATTTTTCAACCCACCTTTTCCAAATTTTCCTAAGGATTCTCTAACTCCTGATATGATTTTGGTAAGAAACAGACTCAACAAAATGCAGGCAAATGGACATTTGCAAAGAAATGGCTAGAGGGTTCAAAAAAAAATTCTGGAAAATCCCAAAACCAAGGACAGTCCAATTAGACAGCATGACTGTTTAAGGGGCTTTTCCCCTCTCCCACCATGGCACCCCCATTTTTCCTCCAGAAAGTCTGAATCTCGACTTTTCCCTTTAGCAACAGATAGTTTCAGAAATGTGGGTTTTGAAGACCATTCATCAGGGTTACAGACGGCAGTGGGAGGAAATTTCTCCTTTCCAGGGGGGTCATTCCTCATCCTCCAAATCAGACTATTTTGTTTTCTCTGGTTCTTCATTACATGCCTTCCCAAGTAGTGATAGAACCAGTTCCCTGTTCCCAGGTAAAGAAGTTTTTTTTTTATTCAAGAATGTTCTTGATGTCAAAGAAAGAAAATGCTTGTAGACAAGTTCTGGATCTTTCTTTCCTAAAACTGTTTGTGATAGTGCCAAATACAAAATTAAATTCTTACCCATTCAAGTTTCCTGGTAACACTAGATTTATAAGATGCTTATCGTCACATTCCAATTAATCCAGACTTCAGGCGTTTCTTAAGGCTTTGTGTGTCTGGGTCACATTATCAGTTCTCTGCCTCACCCTTTGGACTATCCACTGCACTAAGAATGTTCATAAAGTGTCTGGCTTCAGTTACAGCTCATTGCAGGCTACAGGGTATCCACATTTTTCCATATTTTGACAACTTGCTTATTTTTGTACAGTCTTTTTCAAAGTGTCAGAAATCTCTCCCTTGGGTGAGGTGAAAGATCTTTCACAAAAGCTGGGATTCCAAGAAAACATTCAAAAGTCTTTCTTGACTCCTTCTCATAGGATTGCATTTCTGGGATATCATCTAGACTCCACAGTTCAAAGATCTTTTCTTCCACAGGAAAATAATAAATCTATATCTAGATCTAGGATTTTCCACTCAGACTTTGGTCACTGCGAGGGAATACCTCAGGATTTTGTATCTTTTGGCTTCTTGGATCCTCATGATACTCCTGCCACGACTCCACATGAGAAAGATACAGTGGTATCTGAAGTCTCTTTGGCTTCAGTACCAACACCTCTTATCTTTTCATATCCCAATAATGGTGTTTGTCAGAAGAGAAATCACTTGCTGGAGGTAACAGATATCCCTAAATCTAGATCTTCCATTCTCTGTCCCTGTTCCAAAGCATTCATCACCACAGATGCCACAGACTTTGCTTGAGGAGGAGTTTCAGGAGTGTTAAAGTACAGGCATATGTTGGATACTATGGACAATTCAAGTACATAAATAAAAAAGAGATGCTTGGCTTGATTACGCCACTCCATTCCCTGAATCATCTCTGGTTCCTTAGACCTCTTCAAATTGTTACAGACCATATCACACTCATGTGGTACATCAACAAGCAAGGGTGAACCAGGTTGTACCTCTCTGTAGAATAGCCATTTTAGCTTGGGGTATAGCTTTTCCACTCATTACACTAATATCCATGTCATTTCTGAAGATTCAGGAGGAATCCCCAAAGATCATTGGGGTGACTCCCTTCTGGCCCAGGTAACCATGGTTCTCCCTTCTTTTAGAAATGGCTAAGGACAATAACCACAAGCTTCCTCACACACTGGATCTGCTCACATAGAAATAGGGGTGTTTGATACACCAGGACATCAATCAACTTCAATTGATTGCTTGGATGATAGGGTGCTCATTTCTTTTAGGCACGTGTTGACTGAAGATTGCAGCAAGTACTAATGGAGGCAAGAAAATCTGCTACTAGAAAATCATGTATTACTAAATAGAAAATGTTTTCTTGTTGGTGCCAGCAACATAACCAGCACCCATTCAGTGCTAGTTGTTCTCTGGTTTTACAATATTTGTGTGAGTTATTATCCTATGTTGTTTCTTACGCCTTTATCAGGGTTCACTTTTTAAAACATTTCAACGTGTTTTCTCACAGGTCCTCCTCTTTCAATGCATTCTCATGTCAAAATGTTTCTGAAAGGGGTTTTGCATAAGAGGCCACCAAGAAAAGTGGTGGCCCCTCCTTGGGATCTTAATTTTGTATTAGAGAAGCAAACGCTTGCTCCATTTCAACCATCTAACCTGGTTGACTTGAGGTTCTTAACACAAAATGTAGTTTTGCTGATTGCTCTGCCCTCTACAGGAACAGTATCTTAGTTGCAAATTCTTATGGTGAGTCAACCCTATGTCATTTTTCACAAGGATAGAGTTTTCTTTGAGAACTAATCCTTCCTTCATGCCTAAAGTGATATTCAAGTGTACTTTAAGCCAAACTATCCATCTCCCCATGTTCTTTCCTGAACCCAAAAATGAGGAAGAAGGGATACTCCATATCTTGGATGTCCTCAGACAACTCAGGTACTATTCTGACAGAACTAAATCTTTCATATCTTTGAATCATTTGTTCATTTCTTGTGAAGTTATAAAAAAGGGACAACTTTTGTCACAACAGACCATTTTCCAAATGATTGTCTAAGGCTGTTACCTTTTGTTATGCTCACCAAAGAAAAACTATTCCACACATTGTCAAGGCCCATTCTCCAGGGCATCGGCTTCACATATGGCTTTTTGGAAAGGGTCGGATTCCAGAAGTGTTCTAGAAGCAACAACTTGGTCCGCTGTACATACTTTTATAAAGTGCTATATGCTTGATTCCTTCTCCAGGTGTAGATTAGGCTTTGCAATTACTGTTCTTCAGGGATAAATAATCAGTGTAATGACCATAGTACAGTTGTGCAAGTAAACTTAACATGACAAGTAGATGTTCAAGTGGTCACTACTGCAGTAGCCATTCACTCTCTTCTTCCATTCTTCTTGGGGTTTTTTGGTGTATTGTTTATGCAGGATGTGGTTATTTGTTTGTTCTTCTTAACATTGCCCTTTCAGGGCTCAGTTTCTCTCTCTTTGTTCACAGGAAAGCTCTGTAGGGCTTGGTGCCCACATTTGTTTTTTAGTCAGCATTGAAGGTGCTCTGAAGCTTTGGAAGTGGGCAGGATATAACCTACCTAGCTAAGCCTACTGCAGCAGTGATCATTCAAACATCTACCTTTATGGTAAGTTTACTTGCACAACTGTACTTTCTCTAGCCTTCCTCACTGATTCTGTAAAAATCAAGGGTTATATGACAAATTTTAAGATAAATAACATAATAGATAACTAGGTTCAGTAAAAGAAATTCCATGTCAAGAAGTAGGAAAGTAGTCGGAATAAATAGGAGAAACAAGAAAAATTTCAGCAGAGTCCAGCAATGGAGCTTAACCCAAGAAAGCAAAGCACAAGTCCAGAACAAGTAGAATCCTTAAATATGTTGGACATACAAATGAAGCTTAACAAAGTGTTCAGTGAAGATAAGGAAACGAGTGATTCCTGGTTGTACTATGTAAGAAAGATGCATAAGAGATGAGATCAGGAAGAGAATGTCTTGTCTAGCCAGTTGGACAACTTTGAAATTCTAAAAACAAAGAAAGAAAGGTGATCATGCCATGAGACTCATTGAGCTGGTGGTGACCCACAAGAAGGTCTGAGAAAAGCTAATGAAAATAGAAGATTGTGAAAGACAAGAAAGTCTGAGGTTTGTTAATATTTCAGAAGGCATTGAAGGGAAAGAATGTATGCAAGAATGTATGCGATTTATGGTTTCACATCTTGGTAAATCAACTGGTTCACCCTTGGAGAAGATCCTGTTAGACTGAGCTCACGAGGCAGTGACTGGTTTGGTGATTCCCCTGTCCTATACTTACAAAGGCCCAGACTTAACAGCTAGAGGAGCAGCTTCTCAATGAGCTCTGAAAGAAGGACAAAGTACTGATGGTTGAGAAGAAAAGGGTGTTCACAGGCAATGATTGTTTGCTGGGCATTAGACATAGAAGAAATACATTTTTGCCATTTTTGAGGAATTGCAAAGCATTAAACCTCAGATTTAAACTGATTTACCCAGCAGTGTTTAAAGCGTCATTCCTGATTGCCTAAAAACTTTTTTAGACCTTGAAGAAGTTTTGATGGTGATCCAGCAATGCAAGGCAGATCCCTAGTTTGAAAACCAAGTGGACAAGGACACAAGAGTATCAGAAGAAAACCACAGACAGTCCAAGACAATAAGGGAATGGTAGCCAGCTAACCCTTCCTACTCTTGTAAAAGCAACAACTGGAGATGGGCAGAAACACCAAAAAGGTAAGGGGAAACAGAGAGGCTTAGACAAACAGTAAAATCCTGGATGTAAAGAAATGACATGAGAGATGTAGAAGACTGAACTCTAATAACTGAAGTCTTTATTGATTGTATTGACAATACTGGCTGTCTAAGTGCTTATTGGGATTCTAGTATAGATGGGGAGGGGGGAGTAGGATAAAATGTATAGCACTTCACAGTATGGGTGGAGCAGTGCTGCAGCAGTTAGCATTGTCATCTCATGCCAAGAGGTTCTCCTGTTCGATTCTTGACTGGGGTTCCTTCTGTGCGGAGTCTGCATGTCCTCCCTGCATTCCCGTGGGTTTCCTCTGGGTGCTCTGGTTTCCTCCCACGTTTCAGAGAAATGCATCTGGAGTGTTTCTCCCTGGGCCTCCATTGAAAATGGGCTCTGTTCCAGTCGGACTTTTCCAGTAAACAAATGTTAAATAAAATAAATGATGAGCATGACCTATTAGGCATACATGGGAGTGAGTCAATGTAGTACAACCAGCAAATTCTTTGCATCTGTATCAAAAATCCTAGAGGAGGGACGTGTTGGCCATTCTGTGAAAGAGGGTAAGGGGGTAGTCAGATATTTAAAACTTTGTACAATATTGTTTCCTGTAGTAAATTTTTCTTGGTTCAGATCTAATTTTAATAGAATGTGGCAAGGAGCAGAAGACGGGCTCTGGATAAATGCCCCCAGAATTATGCTAAAGAACCACTGAGGGACAGGAATTCAGACCAATGACAGGATAGATTTTGAAGAAATGGACATTTACACTCACCAGTGAATTGCTAGAGGGAATAAAGTGAAATGTAAGGTTCCACCTTGACAGAAAGCAACACAGAAGCCTGCACTCTGTCAATCTCACAATAACCACTGTGCTAAACTTGACTCATTGAGAGGCATAGGACATATATTACAAACTTCTATAAGTGCGGGTTGATTCAGGATTGGATGGGAGAAAGGTTTGTGTGGATGAGTAACACAAGACTAATGTAAAAATACAGATCTAATAATGAGAGCAGTGAAGTGAGTTATAACTCTCCACTTATCATGTTGCTGTGTGTGACATTAGCTAGGGGAAAGGTAAAGCACTGCACAAAATGGAATAAGGAGACCTTAAGATTTCATAATGTGTAGAGCACTGAGACTTGTCTGTGAGGGCAGGAAATCAGGCAGCTTAGTTTAAGTGGACAAATGGAAGAATTGGGAGTTGGGGTGGGCGTATTGGAGATGGAAACAGTGCCAAAGAGGTGCACCTACAAGAGCCATTTGCTTAGCGAAAGATAATGAACATATTCAGATCTTGTAAGGCGGGATAGAGTTACTCTTTAGGTGTAGTTGGTTTAGTTTGGTATTAACTTTGGTTATTTGTTGTTTCCAGCCTTATTTATATTGTATAAAAGAAAAACAGTTTGAACAGGACATTGATAGGAGCAGACGTAAGGCACAAATACTGTTCAAAATAACTTTGTGAAAAAGGTACTTGGAGTGGTGTACATTGAGGAAAGGGGGACTAAGAACTTAAAATGGAGCTGAACTTAGTTACTTGAAATATAAATGGTCTTACTGATGAGAACAAGTTGTGTAAGTACAGGATTATATAAAACAGAGTAATGTTAATGTAACCATGTTACAGGAAGCACATTTAAATGAAGATGAACACCAGGTCTTGATTAAAAAGGGATTTAAAGAAGGATGTTATGCTAGTGCATCAGAGGGAAGGAAAAGGGGAGGGATAATCTTGACCAAAACAGAGGACCCATTTCTGATAGAAGAGATGAACAGGGAAGATACATTTTAGCTAGTGGGGTTTGGAATGGAAAAAGGTTAAGTTTAAGCAGTTTTTACCAACCCCCAAGACAACTAAGATAAACATGAAGAAGAAGATAATATTAGAAATGACAGATTTTTATCAATAGATTGTACTGTTAATGGGTGACTGGAATGTAGTGACAGATAAAGAAGATCTTAGTAAAGAACCCAGGGCAGGGAAGATTGCAATAAAAAGAAGAATGTTAAAAGCAATGTTAAAAAACTTTGACCTGAAAAATTTAGGCGAGAGCTGGCTGGGTGCCAGGAGGAATGCCTGTATCTCAGGGTAATATGGCACACGCCTGATACTAGATAGGGTGTATATTACAGAAAAGCATTAATATGTATTAAGGGACGGCCACGGTGGTGCAGTGGTTAGCATTGCCGCCTCACAGCAAGAGGTTCTCCAGTTCGATCCTCGGTTGGGGTGCCTTTTGTGCGGAGTCTGCATGTCCTCCGTGTGGTCGCGTGGGTTTCCTCCGGGTGCTCCGGTTTCCTCCCACATCCCAAAGACATGCTGTAGGTGGATTGGACACTCTAAATTGGCCCTAGGTGTGAGTGTGTGTGTGTGCCTTCTGTGGAAGGTTGGGTGCCATGCTGGCAACTCGACACCGTAAAACACCACTAACAATCATGAGCGGACAAGTGATCCGCTGTGGCGACCCCTAACCGGGAAAAAGCTGAAAGAAGAAGAAGATTAATATGTATTATGAGACAGATGCAGGCCCACCCAATATTAATAGGGCAGTATGGCACAAGCTTGATACTAGATAGGGTATGTATTACAGATCAGCATTAATATTTATTAAGAGACAGATGCAGGTCCGCCCAATATTAATAGGGCAGTATGGCACAAGCTCGATACTAGATAGGGTGTATATTACACAACAGCATTAATATTCATTAAGAGACAGATGCAGGCCCTCTCGATATTAATTTCTGACCATGTGCTGGTCAGAGTGGTGCTTAGGAACTTGGGGGAGGAACTTGAGTGGTACACACGGAGCTAGACATTGGAGGACTAGTGGGAGATGGCTAAAGACCATAAAGAAAAATGGGCTGTTAAGGCAATAATTTTAGAGACTTTTTAGAAACATGCAGAAAGTTGGAGTGGGAATAGTTGAAGTGTAGGATAAGATAAAAATAGAACTGAAACTTAATCTGCAGACACAGGATGGTAAACAGTGCCAGAAAAGAAAACAGCAATTTAGAGAAAGGTTAAAGACAGTAAACAACCAGCAAGCAAAGGATTTGCTACTTATGAGGACAGAACAGGACAGTATAACTGAGTTGGAAAGGATATCAGATAAATAGACTGTGGAAATATTGAGAGACAGAAAATAACAATGAAAATAAGTTTTTTTGTGAATGAACTTAGATTTCAAAAGATACCTGCAGGCTGAGACAGCAAAAGGCAGAGGAAAATATTTTGAAAGTAAGGGGTCCCTGAATGGGAAGGGTAGTCATGGAGCAAGAAGAAATACAAAATGTGTTTAAATAATTTGTTATTAAACTTTATAGGAGACAGCAGGTAAGGAATAACTGGACAAAAGATGTAGACAGCTTTATGGAGGGTTTGGAACTTCCTAGCCATAGGTGGCCGAGGTCGTGGAGTGATTAAAGTTGTCGCCTTGCAGCAAGAGGTTCTCCGGTTCAATTCTTGGCTAGTGTGCCTTCTGTGTGGAGTCTGCATGTCTTCCCTGCTGTCACTTGGGTTTCCGCCAGGTGTTCTTGTTTCCTCCCACATTCCAAAGACATGCACTAGGTGGACTGGACACGCTAAACTGGCTGTAAGTGAGTGTGTTTATGTGAGTGAGTGGTGCGAATGAACTACCGCAGCAGGGCTAGCCACCTGGTGGTGTAAACCTTGGCTCAAGATGATTCTCACTGTGGAAGTGGCACCCTGACCCCATGTGCAAAATGATAAAAGGGGTTGAGGATGGATGGATGGATGGAGCTGCCTAGCCTGATCAGATAAGAAAACCAGGTGGTTATGAAGTGCATAACTGTGCAGGAAATTCATGAACAACTTAAAAAGCAAACAATGCTTAAGACCCCAGGATAGGATAGGCTCCCTGTAGAAATATGGAAAGAATTCCATAAAGAAGTAATCCCCATATGGCATAAACAGTATGGTAGCGAAAAAGATAAGGTTTAGTTTGTGGCACAAGGCAATAATATCAATGATGCTAAAAGAGGGAAGAGTCCCTAGTAAACCAGCCTCTTATTGACCGATAGCGATACTAAATCACGATTATAAAGTCTTCATAACTACATTAGCAGAAAGACTAGTAAAATTATTACAGTGTATTATTCTTTAGGATCAATGTGGGCTTGTAAAGAATAGACAAAGATTTGATAATATTATGACTCACATAGTACGCTGCAGGCAGAAATGAGAGCAATGTGGAAGAAAGATATCCAGACAGTTCAAATAGTAGTAGGAGCAATTAAAGAATTTGCAGTCATATTTAGATATGCTACCGATACATCTAACTCTGTATGAGTCGATTCTGGGCACATTGCAGGTGCTGCAAAGAGCACTTCTGGCTAACATCAGAGATTGAAGCTACTAATTTCATGAACTTTAATCATACTTTGACCTGGGTATGAGGTCCATTCACTTCATGGTATTAGAAACCCAAAGACTTGGAGAAATTAAAGTGGGACAAAGAATAAGAAGGAAAAGTCAGTCTGCTGGGACTGGACGTTGTACAGACTAAGATTACACTGGGATTACTTATGGGAGGTTTTATATAAAATGAACTTTTATGTGAGATTGTACTGTTACTGCAGGAAGTTTACAAGGGTCTAATGGCAGTGGTCAAAATCAATGCACTGTTGACTTCATAGTGAAAAGTCACAAGAGCAGTGAGGCAAGGTTGCCCATTGATAAGCTTAACTAGTTTTTGATCCTAACCAGAAATTATATTAGGAGGTCTGTAAGACATCCCATTTGATTTTCCAGAGGAAATCTTAACTGCCAACACTTCTGATGATTCTACCACACACAAAGGGGAGGAAGAAAATTTAATTGAAACAAAGATGGAAACACCCCCATGTTTCTCATTTGATCTGAACACATGATAACCCTTAAAGCCTAAAACAGAAATTTGTTGTTGGAACTGAACCAAGTTTCTGAGATAAGTATAACATTATAGCCCTTACCAGTAGTTATCTTTTTTAACTCAAGTTATTCGTAGGTTCATAGATTAATAGGTGTATACTAGGCTAACAACCGCTAGGACTTTTATAAACCTAGCCATGCAGCCCAAATGTGACACAAGTTCTGTGGTTAAGGCATTTATATTAGGGGTGATGTTTGACTATGACATGGTTTACTGGCTATTTCTGTCAGTCAGAGACATAAGCACCAGACCAGGGGTGAATTTCCAATTTTCCATCCAATGGTCCAAGTTATGGTTAAATACAGTTAGGGAGGGACTTTGTTTCACATGACTGGGGAGCCTATTCCAGAGAATGTGAATTCTCTGAGGTACATCTGTCTCTTCAACATGTTCTGTTTTTCTTGCAAGCAAAATTTAGGTAATTGGATCTAGTAGTTCTGATGCTTTTTGTTTTGCAGATGTGTAAAAGACTTATTACACCAGGGTACAAGGATGCCTTGTAAGTCAAGCATAGACTTCCTCTCAGTAGTCTCTAGTAGACCGAGTATAGAGATACGGCTTTGATGCAATCCATGTAGGACATTGTGTTTATGCCCTGTATTCTTTTTGTGGGGAACCTTTGTGGACGTTCCAGTTGCACCATGTGTCTGGTCAGGTACATACCAAAGGGGGCATTATGTTGTATGCCGAGTGCAGTCGTATGTTGACTTCCCTGGACCTAGATGATATGCCCTGAGTTATAAGTTGAGCAACATAGAAGGATTTCCTTACTACCATGGACACATGTTGGTCAAATGTTGGGTTACTATGTACACGACTTCCCAGATCCATGACTAGTGAGTCAACTCTCAGGGGTGTTTTATTGATAACATAATTTCACAGGGTGGGCAACTTCCCAAAAGGTACTATAACACATTCTTCGCACTGAGTTTTAAGCCGTGGTTTTGCAAAGGTGATTTGTCTGTTTTTGACCTTTCTGTAGGGTGTTTGTGTCTTGGGGGTATTATATGACTGTTCCCAGTTTGCAATCATCTGCAAACTTGGTCAGCCAGAGGCCTTTCACATTAGCTTTAACTTCCAAGTAATAGATGTCAAAAAGGAGTGAGCCTAGCATGCACCCTGAGGGACTTCACTGGTGACCGTGTTCTTTGTGGAGGTGTCTCATTGATCCTAGTCTCCTGGGTCCTATCCATGAACCAGCTGGCTATCCAACGTGTTATATAGAGGTTTCTGCCAAATTCTGTAAGTTTGTTAACAATGACCTAGTTGGCTATTGTGTCAGATGCCTTAGCCAAATCAAGGCAGGTGATATTCACCAATGTGAGAGTGTTCAATCTCGCCATTTGTTCTTACACACGGGTTTGGAGCCGATCCTCGGCTCCGAGTCGGCCGCATAGCAAAGCTCTGCATCTTAGAGAAGCTCGAGACCAGGCTATATCCCACAATCCTCCCTGCCATTACCCAAATCTAGTTTGCCGCTGCAACGGGTCACATCGTTCAGAGAGCTCGGACCAGAGAAAACTGTTATTAGACAGATAAGATAGTTATTTTTTGTTAAAAGTTCTTATAGTTCTATAGTTCTTATAGTTCTTATAGTTATTGAAAATTTAGTTTCTGATACTATAGTGTGTGTGTGTGTGTAGTGTAGTTAGTTTTTTATAGGTTTCCGTTTGGGGCCTACCCTTCTATAACCTATAGCTATATTTTTTTTCCTCTTAATTATAGCTAGTGTTAAATTTTCTCTTTTTTACAGTGAAATTGCTTATTATGTCTGAGAAAGCCAAGTCTGGTTTTAAAAGGTGTCAGTGTGGGCAGAAAATGTCCATCACTGACAACCACACTTCCTGCGTCTACTGTCTTGGCCCTCTCCACTTGCAAGAGGATTGCTCTATTTGCCATTCCTTCAGTGGGAGGGTCATGACAGATAGACGCAGGAAACTTATAGACAGGGGACTTCTTAAGCCTGCTTTCCAGGAGGCCTTGGACAAGTCTGACCAGGCTTCTAAGTCCTCGAAGGGGTCGAAGATGTCGGAGCCCATGTCATCGGCTCCGAGTCCATCTTCTAAAGTTCGTTTGCCGGTTCCACAGACTTCGGGGCCGAGCGTCGAACGTTTATCTCTCACTGAGCCCCAGGTCTTGGAACCGGTGTCGGAACTACCGCCACCTTCCATTCTTCGGTTGGTGCCATCTTCGGCCCCTTCGACCCAATCTTCCAGACCATTATCCGATACTGATGTGGATCGTGTCATGCAGAAACTTATGGAGAACACGGCCCTTTCCAAGTTGATTGCAGTTTCCTCCCAATTGGTGTCGAAACTAGAAGGCCTTCCCTTATCTCCAACAGGTCCTCCTTCGAGACCCATCCAGTCTTCGGAGCCGGAAGAGGATGAGCCGATGATAGTGGAGCCCTCAGTGCCGAAACCATCCATTGCACGATCGACACCATTGACCTCGACTCCATCGGAACCTATAGGTGAGTCGCGGAGTCGACGATCTCTCCTTGGTTCCGGGACCGAGAGTCGTACCGACCTTTCGGTGCCGACTCTCCCTCTCGGGGCCTCGGCGCAGATTGGCTCAGCTCCGTCCTCGGGGTCGAGAACCATGGGCCCCGTGTCTGGGATTCTTCCATGTTCTTCGGAACCGGGGGAGTCCTCGACCCGAAGTTCAGGGGTTTTTGACCTTATGAGGAAGGTTTTGTCTACACAGACAACCACTTCATCGGACGCGTCTTCTCCCTCACCTAAGGAGCCGCTCTCTGTTTCTGTTCCCACGACCCATCCAAAGCGTGGAGCACCATTGTCTCAGCCATCCCCAGAGGGTGCCCCCTGTTCCTCGGAGGCCTCACCGGAATCCCCCTCCGATGAGGTTCCGAGGAAAAGATTGTGCAAGAGGAGGCACTTAGATTCCCCACAGGAATCTCTAACTTCTGACACTGACTTGGATGAGTCAGAGGGGTCCCCAAAATCCCCCTCCAAGGATGTCTCATTTGCGGACATCTTGGAGATTTTAAAACAGAGGGGTGATTGGCAGTCCCTAGCCCCCACTGAGGACGAGTCGGTGTTGCTGAAGGCTTTTGGTGCTCAACCTTCTACCTCCTGGGTTACTCCGCCCTTCGATGAGTTAATGGATTTGATTGCTCGAAGGGCGTGGGAGACACCGGACACAGTGGAACCGGTCCCTCGAAAACCAAGCAAATTTATTACCGCTCCCCAGGACAAGACTTATCTCACCAAAGGAGTCCTGGTTGACGCTATGGTGGTGGCTGCAGCCACTAAAAAGGAGATGTCAGAGTCTTCCTCTTCTGTTCATCCTCCTAATAAGGATTCTAGGACTATGGACAGATACGGGAAGCACGTTTTTAGTTCAGCGACTTTTTCCATGCGTTCGCTAAACTATTTGACACATTTTACATGTCTACAGAGGGATCTCATCAAGGAGCTGGGAGATACCCTCCAGGGTAACACAGATGCTGCTGTTTCAGATAAGGTAACAGCACAGCTTAACACCCTTACCTCCGTAGTGAACTCGTCCATGAGGCTCATCTCGTATGCGGCTGAAGGGTCGAGTAGAGCCGCAGCTTCAGCGATTGCTCTACGAAGACAATCCTGGATGCGGCTGTGCTCATTTGGAAGCCTTCAAGTCTTCCTTCGCCAACGCCTTTGATGGTGCCACTCTTTTTGGGCCCAAAGTGAAAGAGACATTAACTCGGTGTGAGCAAGAAGGAAAGACTCTGTCTGCTGTCGGAGTCCATTTTTCCGTTCCATCTAGACCGTACCCCAAAGGGCAACGAGGCGGAAAAATGTGGTTCCGTAGAACTCAGGGATCTTTCCAGGCCACACAGAGTGACCCCAGAGGCAGAGGGGGCAGACATGGAAGACGCCCCGGGCAGAGGGGTCCGTGAGAACCAAGGCGACAGGGATCCTATCCCTGGTAAGCCTTTCCAGCACTCCTGAATGGGGGCCCAACTGTCCTGCTCTGGAGGCAGTCGGGGGTCGCTTGGCTTTATACCCACAGGCCTGGCTAACTCTCACCTCAGACTCCTGGGTAAAAAGCATTGTAACCAGAGGATACAAAATCCCCTTTATGTCAACTCCACCCCAACAAAGAAGGTTTCCAGATGCCACCCCGTCTGCGAGGCCCAGCAGCAATAGAAATTTCAAAGCTGCTCAAAAAAAGAGTCATTCAGCCAGTCCCGGTGGACCAAAAAGGATCCGAACTTACTCAAGGTTCTTTTAGTTCCAAAAGACAGGGGACTGGAGACCCATTTTGGATCTCAGCAATCTCAATACCTTCGTGAAGAAGGAAAAGTTCCGGATGGTCACGCTTCAATCGATCCTTCCATTTTTGCAGAAGGACGACTGGATGTGCTCGATAGATCTCAAGGACGCATACTACCACATCAAGATGGCCAGTCCGTCCAGAGATCACCTGCGCTTCTGGCTGGGAGCCAGTCATTTTCAATTTCGAGCCCTGCCCTTTGGGCTCACCTCAGCCCCCAGGGTATTCACCAAATGCATGGCAGTGGTAGCGTCTCACTTGAGATGTCTAGGATTCCGGGTGTTTCCCTATCTGGATGACTGGCTCCTCACCGCCACCACCGGCCGCCTCATACAAGCCAGAGACTATACAGTCAACCTTTGTTCCCACCTAGGGATTTCCATAAACTTCGAAAAATCTGCCTTACTGCCCTCACAGCATATTTCATTTATCGGAGCAGACCTAGATATGCGTTTAACACTGGTAAAGCTCCCTCAAGTAAGGGCTTCATCCCTCAAGGAACAGGTTCTTCTTCTACTGCAATGCAGGAAAGCCCCGGCCAAATTGGTGTTGAAGGTTTTGGGACTCATGGCAGCGTCCCTGATTGCAGTTCCTATGGGGAGATTGCACATGAGGCTCCTCCAATGGCTGCTGTTCACACAGTGGTCATTCCAGCAGTTAACCCTAATGCACGAGATTCTGATAACAGATTCTTGCAAGCGAGACCTCTCATGGTGGGTGTCCAGTCAGGATCTCACTATGGGTCGTCCATTTGTTCTACCGAATCCAACGGCCACGATAACCACGGACACTTCTCTGATAGGGTGGGGGGGACTTTTTCAGGGAAGAACAGTCCAAGGGGAATGGTCCAACATGGAGTACAACCTGCACATAAATGTTCTGGAATTGAGGGCGGTGTTCTTGGCGTTGCAACTCTTTCAAACCCTCCTACCTCTAGGAACAGTAGCAGTTCAGACAGACAACATGTCTGTAGTCTGGTACATAAACAAACAAGGGGGAACCAGATCTTACCCATTATGCAGAGAGGCCATGAGAATTTGGCAATGGGCAGAGTCCATGGGTCGCTTTCTGATAGCAACGCACATCCCGGGGTCATCCAACGTCATTGCGGACAGGTTGAGCAGAGCCATCCTGTTACCTCACGAGTGGTCCCTCAAACTACAGGTGGCGGAAAGAATTTTCCGCAAATGGGGCCAGCCTTGCTGCGATCTATTCGCCTCCCCGATGAATACCAAATGCAGAAGCTATTTTGCCCTTCTACCGGCTCGAGGGGATGTCCCCAGGGACGCACTGATACACGATTGGCCCCCGGGTCTGCTATATGCATTTCCACCTACCCCCTTGATTCCCAAATTTCTTCAGAAAGCCATGAACCTGGAAAGGACAATTATACTCATAGCCCCATTCTGGCCTCGACAGATATGGTTCCCCTTTCTTCGAGCCCATCAAACAGAGGAACCGTGGATCCTGGACCCAGTACCAGATCTACTGACACATTCGTCGGGAGTTCCTCACCCGTCTCTTCTATCCCTCAAACTAGCAGCTTGGCTGCTACACTTCCCCACTTAGCCAGGTCTGATCTACTTTCTCCGGCAGTTCAACGCATTTTGGTTGCCTCTCATAAGGCTTCCACTACAAAACTCTACAAGAGTAAATGGAAACGCTTTGTGTACTGGGCATCTAGCCAACACTTGGACCCCCTGGTTGCTCCTTTACATAAAGTTCTAGAATTTCTATCCATCCTTTTCCACGAAGGAGCCTCTACTTCCACACTAAGAATACAGTTGGCGGCCATATCCAACTTCCATGTTGGTGAGGACGGTTCTTCTATTATGTCCCACAGGCTTTGTAAGGCTTTTATGAAAGGTTCCTTCCATCTTCGACTGCCCGTCAGAGACCCTTTATTCCCATGGAATTTAAATTTGTTATTGTCACAACTAATGTTGCCACCCTTCGAACCAGCCTCTTCTTGCCTCCTGAAGTTTTTGTCGTGGAAGACTCTTTTTCTTGTAGCGGTTACTTCAGCTCGGAGAGTGTCAGAGCTGCAAGCACTATCAATTAAACCACCTTACTTAATTTTCCACCCAGATAGAGTTTCCTTACGAACAAACCTGTCTTTCCTTCCTAAGGTATGTTCTGTCATAAATATTAATCAATCCATTGAACTCCCTACTTTCTTCAAAAAACATACCAGCAAGTTGGAATATATGCTGCACAAGTTAGATGTCCACAGACAGCTAAGATTTTATTTGGACAGGACTAAGGATTAAAGAAAAACAGATCAACTTTTTGTTGCATTTGCAGACAATAAAAAGGGCATGGCAGTTACAAAATGTACGCTTTCTAAATGGCTTACTGATTGTATAGCCTTTGTGTATTCTAAGTCGAATCAGGCCTTGCCCACCAAACCTAAGGGCCATTCTACTAGATCCGTTTCCACTTCCTTGGCTCATGCAGCTCGCCTGCCTTTGGACACGATTTGTGCAGCAGCCACGTGGTCTAAACCACATACTTTCATCGCTCATTATAGAGTTGACAAAGCCTCCAAAGACAGGACATCTTTTGGTTCCACTGTGCTCAGGAACGTTCTTCCATGAGTCACTCAGGGTGACGGAGGTAGGGACGCTACTCGTGTGTAAGAACAAATGGCGAGATTGAACACTCTCACATAAAGAAGTTATGTTCTTACCATAACGTTCCATGTGGAGTGTTCATCTCGCCTTTGTTCTTACATTCCCCCCCTTCCCTCCCTCACGTGTTTGGAAGAACGAGTAGGACTAGAGTCTGGTCCACATGTCTTTACCTCTTCCGGGTATATTACCTCTTACCTCATAGGGTATATTTCGTTACCCTTTAGTTAATTTGTCAGTGAGATAGTGTCTTTGAATTTTTGTGGCAGTATGTAGCCTTAGCACCTCAGGTTTATTGTTAGTCTGGTTTGCTTGCAAACTAGATCTGAGTAATGGCAGGGAGGATTGTGGGATATAGCCTGGTCTCGAGCTTCTCTAAGATGCAGAGCTTTGCTATGCGGCCGACTGGCTCCGAACCCGTGTGTAAGAACAAAGGCGAGATGAACACTCCACATGGAACGTTATGGTAAGAACATAACTTCTTTTTTTATCCTCATCCATTGCTTTGATTACTTTTTCAAACATGTCCACCAGGTTCAGTAGGCATGACCTTATTTGATGAAGCCAAAATGGGATGGGTTCATTATCTGGAGGTTTCCAATGTCTAATGGGTCTGTAGTTTCCCGGGTCTGTTGATGGTCTGTCCTTATGAAGAGAGGGGACCATTGCTGTCCTCCATTCTTGTGGCACAAAACCTGTTTTGAGATTGTAGTTAAATAGTGACTCGAGTGGTTTTTAAACTATTCAGGAGGCATTCTGGAATATTACTGAGGCCTACTGAGGGTGTGTTCTTGGCCTTAGCTAGCACAGCCAGAACATGCTGTGTATTTGTACTTGGAGGGGTTATGTTTGAAGGTATTTCTTTGGGGGGGTGGCTGAGGATGATTGGGGAGTAAAGATAGAAATTCATTTGTCAGCCAACAGATTCACTATATTGCCTGGCTTAGTGAATTACGTCCCTTAACCATCAGTTTAGCACACTGCTGTGTGCTGTCTTTGAGGTTTCTGACATAGCTGAGGAAGGCCTTATGGTTGTATTTTGCCTGGGAGACTATCTTAACATTAAAATTGGCTTTATTTGACTTAATTAACCCTCTTAGTTGCCTTTTTAGTTCGTTGAGAGTGTTCTTATATTTATGGGAGTTAAACTTCCTGATTTTAGCCATGATTTTTTTTTTTTTGTCATATATCCTGTTTAATTTGGGATCCCATAAGAGCAGTTTGTTTTTGGAGTTAATTTTTGGTTTACTTATGATAGGTACAGCAGCATCTATGCAGTTATTGATATGGTTCTACAGGGTTCTGTGAACAATTCCTCACAGGCTGCTGTGTTCTCTGGGTTTGAAGGGACATTGAATTTTGGTAAACTCTCTTAATTAAAGTTAGTTTGTCTTTGAATAGTTCCTGTTACTGGGTTCACTGGGGTTGCCAAGTTCATTTTGATTTCGAATGAGACAGCTTTATGGTTGGACTTTACCAGGGAGGATGTGACACGGGGGGGGCAGCACTCTTCCATTTTTGTGAGTATGAGGTTCAGTATGTTGGAGCATCTAGTGGGCATATGCACTAACTGGTCAAGGGTGTTTGTATTTATGCAGTCCAGGAATCTCTGTGCCAGCAGATTTGAGGTCATGTAGGATTCCCAGTCTATAGAGGGGTAACTATTATTAAGTCTTCTTGAGCTGGTCAAGAAGCATTTGAGGGAATTTCCTGAATGCTTGCTCTGCAAGCCTAAAAAAATGTCTAATCATCTTAGTAATTACATTCCTCAACAATTTCCTTGATTTTAAGGTGTACATTTACTTTGTGAGTAACTTTCACAGAATTGGTTAGTGATGCCTTCCTAATTACATTAGTCAGAGATCTAGAAGTAGTTTTCATTAAGGTAGTAAATTGTGGGGCTGGCAAAATGCCACAAAATATCATTTGAAAGCCATGAGACGTACTTAGGGCAATTATGTCCATTAGTGTAATGGTAAAGATATCTGTGTTTGTCCTTCCTACATCAGTGGTACACATAGCAACAGCAATAATGTCATGCCTGAGTGTCTTGCTATATAGTAATTGTAAACTGTCCCTATTATCTGACAGTATACATCCACTGAGGCACAACACCATCAAATTCTGTCACTGAATTCTGGGCAGAAAGTTCTTTAGCCCACTCAAGTTCCCTATTATTAGTGCCTGGTTGGTAATTTTCTTTGTACTTAAATAATGAGGGTTGTTAGTAGAGTGGTTATAAACTGTATTACTGCCTTACGGATTGACTGCTCCATTTAACCCACAACCTATAGCTCTTCTGTGTTTTTTCTTTTCTCCCTGTATTTTTTCAACTTCACAGTCTAACTCTTCAGTCTCTTCCCAAAAGCTTTTGCTGTTTAGTGCAGCACGAAAGTATTAGAAAATGGACTACTGGATACATCTGATTTGTTGGTAATAGTAATAGAGTGGGTGCTCTGAAGAACCTTGAGCTGCTTGCAATACCATATTATCATGATGTGCGCCTGATTCTTTGCTAACAAATTCACCTTGAGCTTTAAAAAATATATAAAATAAAATAAAAAATCTCCTTGATCTGGTTTGGATACAAAATTATAATGAGTGTGTTCCTGAAAACTTACTAGGTATGATGGTATTTGGTATTTCTGCCTGAGGATCCCTACCAGTTTAAAAACTTCGAAGACCATATGGCCGAGACCATATGTCCAAAGTTTTGAAACGACTTGCATCTGCTTATAGGAGGTATGCAGTTTAAATAATCAACTGGCTAGTTATTAAAGGCAGCCTTCTAGTACCCTCCTGCTGTCATCCAAATTCACTCACACACACTGATCACATAACATAAAATACAACAAATGTCTCCCCTTGTCCTTAAAAGGGCAAGAGAGTCAACTTAAATAATACAAAAAGAAAGATAAGCATGAGCGTAGTATGGGTCTTTACACTCCTTCTGACTTTGTTTGGACAGATATTTAAGAAATACAGAGAGAAAACAAAACGATGCATACAAAATAAAGTAGGAGTAGTAGAAAAGGACAATAAGTAGAGATGATGAAGGAAAAAGTCAACAGTAATAATATAGAGGGATGTAAGCCATGCATTATGAACACAGAAAATTACAAAGGACATAAATTGCTATGAAATGTTTATGATAGTGTTTATTTTCTGCATAGCGCAAGAAACATTTGACTGTTAGTTAAATTAGAAAGACAGAGTAAAGATAAGTAAGTGGAAGAGTATAGAGTATACAATATATAAGGGTTTGGGTGTGGGAAGAACGTGTGAGAAATAGTTTGTGACTATGTTTTACAAGAGACAACAATGTGAAATGGTATTGTTGTTTGGTGTGGGAGGAAGTAATGAGGTGGAGAGTGTCACTATATTGCAGAAGGGAGAAGGAAGTGAGGTGTTATTGCATGTATTAGAATAGGTCAGAGAAAAAAGTGAGGAGGTATCGTATATAGTAAAATAGGTGAGAGAGAGAGAGGAAGGAGGAAAATAGCTGAGGGTGGAAAATGGAAAGGAAAGTAGATTAATCTGGGGGGGTTGGCGCAGTGGCATAGAGACAGGAGTTTAGCTGACAGAGTTTTATGGTTCATTTGAAGTGTGCTTGGTGGTTGTTTAGGCAGAGTGAGAGAGGAAAATAGTTCCATATTTTTGCAGCATCAATAGCATAAAGGGATTCCCCCATGTGAGTTGCGAGATTGTGATGTAGCTGCTAGGTAATTATCAGAAGAGTGTACAGAATGAGCCGGGTTATACCAGAGTGAAGAATGGAGATAAGTGCAGGACATTTATTCTATTGGATGATTTTCTGGGTGGTATGTAACTTATTACATTTCAGCAGCTTAGGGAAGATAAGCCAGTATAGCATCCTAAGGGATGTTCAATGATTTGTTTTGTTATCTGAGTTTGCGGTAAATTTACAAATTTGTTATAGTACCATTCTGGTTTGGACAGCTGTGTGGTAAGTTGGTGAGAATAGTGGAGCCATAGGATAGACAGGGCAGGAGGCACACGTTGTCAATGGCTATCCATGCCTGGCTGGTTAAGAAATGTTTAGCTGTTTGTAGTAGACTCATATTTTGTTGATTTTTTTGGTAATCTGTTGGATATGTAGGTCATATTTCAAGTGATTGTTTGTAATGACATCAAGTATGGTGAACTAAATCTGTAAGTAATTTTTGGTGAATGGTGAGGGACAGGGCTCTGTTGGATGGAGATGTTTTAGGGGCAGAAACATTTTTTCTGCAGGCTGAGGATGAGATTTGAGTTATCTGGTCATGTTTTGATAGCTGTAAAGGAGATGGAGAGAGTGACACAGTTTTTGGTGGAGTTGTCAGTATATTATGTTAAAGCTGAATTGTGTAGTATGATGGGAAGGTCATTGATGAAGATATTGAAAGTAGTGGTTGAATGATGGATCCCTAAGGGACACACACAAGAATAGGAAGGAAAGAAGAGTAAGTATGGTGCCATTTTACACTTTGAAATCTTTGAAGAAGCTTTGAAGTTAACCATTGAACTGCAGAGTGAGAGAATTCTAAGAGAGAGTCTGTGTAGAAGCTGAGGATGGGAGACAGTGTGAAAGGCTTCAGAAAAAATCCAGAAATACTGAGAATACAAGAAGGTTTTTGCTTAAAAAGTCATTTCTAGTACTGAGGAAGGAGAGGAGGGTTGTATCAGTGCTCTGTGAGGGATGGAAACCAAGTTGAGATGGAGACAGGAGGTTGTTGGATTCGAAGTGAGCTAGTAGCCAGGAGTGTATATATTTTCCAGTTGTTTTGATAGTGGAGAGAGTAGGGCTATAGTTCTGAAATTAGTTTTTTCAGAAGAAGACTTGCCTTTCTGTAGTGGCACGATGTATGATTGTTTCCAGATGGTAGGGAGATGGGATTCCTGGACTGATCTATTAATTAGAATAGAAGCATGGAAGGCAATGATATTAGTGGTAAATTTTAGGTATTTAGAAGGAAGATTATCTGGAGCAAGAGCAGTTGTTTTTAGTTTTAGGAGATAAGATTTTATCTTTGAGGTAAAGATGAATTCAAACATGAGGAGTTGCTGATTAAGAGTAGGGGTGGAAGGTGGTGAGATGGGAGACTTTTAGTTTTGAGTAGTGGTTGAGGGAGATGAGGTGTGACTATACAGAGAGGTAGAAATGCTAATGAAGTACAAATTCAAAGTACAAGCTATGTTGACGTCTGATTCATTAGGGAGTGGATTTGGTTGAGATGGTTTTCCAGGACCAGAATTTATTGGGAGGTTGGATTAGTTTACTTGTTGGGAAGTAAAATAAATGCTTTTGTCTAAGATGAATTTGTTTTGAAAGAAAATAAGATACTCAGAAATTCAAGGATGTAATTGGTATGGTAGTCAAGAGAAGCTGGCTATATCTGCAGATATTATTTTATACCTGATACAACCAGAAAAAAATTCATTTCAATCTTGTGGAACATTTTGAGCCAGTTTCAAATCTTTTCGGGATACAAAATTAATGAAACTAAAACAAAGGCAATAGCTGTTAATTATGCACCCAAAGACAAATTGGTTCAGCAATATCCAAATTTATGGGGACATGATAAAATGAAATATTTATGAATATGGATTAAAAAGTATTCTGGTGTGGCAGCTAAAAATATTTGGGAAGAGTCTAAACAAAAGATAATACAAAAACTGAGAAATTGGAAGCTGTATTATGTGGATATGGATAGCAAGATACAAGCAGGTAAAATGTTTAGTCCCTTTACTTTTGTACACAGGTCAGGCATATTTTTATCAACCAGAGGAGAAGTTGTGGATAGCAATTAATAAGGAGCTGAAAGATTTTATCTGGGAGGGGAAGATGGCAAGACTCATGTGGGGTAAACAGATTCTTCCAGGAGAACAAGGCGGTTTGAGATTACCCAATTTGAAGGGGTATATCATAGCTACTAGCTACACAGTTAAGGCTCCTATACATAGCACAAATAGAAACCTATAATTCAAAGTGGAAAGGGACGATGATGAAACAGAGGAAAGCTCAAGAAACAAGGAGAGACTAAGATTTTGGATGCAGATTCTTAATGGGAATAGTAATAACCATACATAATATTACTTTCATAAAGTCGCAGAAAGTATTCTAAGAACTAAAACAACACAGGAGTGGAGAAAGGAGATTCTGCCGATGGGGGTGACTGCAATTAGGGATAATGACAATAGGCAAGAGGGGGCTGGTATTTATTGGAGAAAACTGACAAAAGAACCAAGGTATTGGGAGCAAACAATTAGAGAGAGAAAGGTAATAGAATGGGAAGAGGCCAAGAAGACATTTGGAGTACATGCTAGAGATTCCCTTCCCTATCAAGGATTGATGTCGGAGTATAGACAAAGGGAAAGAAAACAGTGGATCCTAAGTGGAACCTAAGTGAAGTACCAACACTGGTAGAGTTTTTAGTAGGATTTAGAACAGAAACTGCTATTAAAAAAGGAATAAATGGTAGAACATACAAAATATTGTTTGATATCTATAAAAATCAATCAGAGGAGGTTGGAAAGAATTGGTAAGAGAGACAGTTTAAGCAATCCACAAAGAAATAGTGATATATATATATATATATATATATATATATATATATATATATATATATGTGTGTGTGTGTGTGTGTGTGTGTGTGTGTATGTATATATATATATATATATATATGTATATATATATATATGTATATATATATATATATATATATATATATATATATATATATATATGTGTGTGTGTGTATGTATATATATATATATATATATATATATATATATATATATAATGTCTCCCAAATAAGCAACAAAGTCTAGAAGATTTAGTATCTTTGCTTGGAAGTATTTACATAGGTATTTGTATACCCCAAGTAGACGTGAAATAATTTTTCCTTAAGTAGACAGTAAATGTTGGAGTAGTGATGGAGAAGAAAGAGGTAATTGGAAACATATTTTCTGGGACTGTAATTAGTTAACAGACTTTAAAGGTTCCCTGCAGACTACTCTGTTAGAAATAGTGGGTATAACTGAGGAAATTATTTTTGAGCTATGATACAGAATCAGAATTGCCTAGACATAGTAAGGCCTTGCTGAGTCTAATTATGGTGGCTGCCAAAAAAAAGCAATTACTAGAAAATGGAAATCAAAGTCTAAACCAACTGTACTAGAAGTAGTGAATATAGTAATAGAGATACAACAACTGAAATTAGGATATTTAGAAAAGGTAGGAGCAACATACATAGAAAAAATGGGAATTGCGGGAACAATTCATGCAGAGGAGGAACAAGGTTTAAAAGAAGGTAGGATTTGAATGAGCTATGTAATGTTTGACTGATGATGATGATGGGATAGACTATATGATTTGTGATGTATAATGTTTGCAATAAAAATTATGTCAGTATGGTTTGTTTTCATTTATGTTAATGTATGATTGCTTATGTCATATGTGATAATTTAATAAAGATGTTTCTTGTTTAAAAAAGATGAATTGGTTTTGTTTTTGTCTTGCAGTGCTGATAGTGTTGGTAACTGGTTGGTGTTTTAGCCTTTAGCCATGTATACCAAGCTTTGTGCAAGAGTTGTATGAGTTCTTTGGTAGGTAGGGTAATCCAAGTGGGTAATAAAGAGTTGACTTTTTTGTAAGTGGTTATGGTAGTTGATATTTAGGACTTTATTGTTAAAATGGTAAACAGCTTTGTCCAATGAGAGATGTTTTGATATGTTCCAGCTGATTGATTGGAGAGAGGAGACGAAAGTCTCTTTAATGAATACAGATAGGTTTCTCACTGAGTTGAAGATAGTTTGTTGTGTTTTGGTAGAATGTGGGGAGCAATGTTGGATGGTGGACCAGGTTTGGTTATACGAAACAACTCACTAACATCTCAGAGTCTTATTCCTGACTGTGATATAACTTCCCTCTGAGATCCTTTTTGGCATTTGATCTCTTTTTAGGAGCTGTATGTCAGCACCTGAAATTTATTGATTTTCCCCTAAAAGGCTGTGTTGATAAGGTGAACTCTAAAAGCTTTGTTTGGTTGTTTACAGTTTGGTAGTGAAAAGCTTGCTCTTTACTTGTCCATGAAAGAGAAGTTGCTGTCTCACAGATCAGTTGCTTCACATATATGATGATACTGGATTTGGAAGTTAAATGCCTTTTTTCTCATCTTATTAGCCTGATCAATATTCTTCAGTGAATAATGGCAAGGTATGGTTAGACTTATGGAAAAATGCTTTCTGTCCCCTTTAGTGCCTACCAAAAGAAGCTTCTTCTTAATCAGGTTTCCACTGTGACTGCTTAGTATGCATTGATTTAAATGAAGACATTTTGCATAAGGAAACGATAGATGTGTATTTCAAGAAACTTCATCAGTTCATTATTATAGCACATGCTTTGTCCTGGTAACAGTGCTAAGATATAATATTTATATCACTGTTTGATTTAGTAAAGTTCTGTATAACAGATCAATGGACTAATCTGCATGTTTCCCCAATAAGATTTTCTTCCAATATAACCAAATATTTGCATACATATAAGCTGTATCCTAAGTTCCAGAAAAAATTCACTCACTGGAATACATCACTGAGAAACTGCTTATTGAATTATTTTAGATCTATTCTAACTTGGACCTGTTTTTTTTTTACATTATATTCATTTGTTGTATTTGAAGAATTTGTTTCTTTATGTTTTAAACACTGCAAATTATTAAGTTCAGTTCCTTTATTCACGTTTATTTAGCAGTTTGATTCTTAGCCAGAATGCCTTCTGTGTAGAGTCTGCATGTCCTCCCTATGTTTGCATGGTTTCCTCCCACATTCCAAAGACATGCAGTAGGTGGATTGGACACCTTAAACTGGCCATAGGTGTGAGTGCGCATGTCAGTGTGTGGTATGGAAGAACTAACGTGGCAAGGCTGGCCACCCGGGAGTGGATGATTGTCACTGTTAAAGTGACACCCTGACCACATGTGTAAAAAATGGGAAAAAGGGGTTGTAGATGGATTTAGTTTGTTTCCTTTGCAAAGTTTGTCTGCCTGATCAACCAGTTCTTATTTTTGTATTTGTTTTCTTCCTTTTGTCACATATTGAATAAAAATGATAAAAATAAATTTGACTAAAAAGAGTGAAAATAACATATAATCCTGCACTCAAGAAGAAAGTCTAGTATAAAACAAGATAACCACCTAGATATTTTCTTATTTATTTATTTTCTTATTTATTTACATTTGTTGACCGGGAGAGTCCGACTGGACACAGGCCCATTTTCAGCAGAGGCCCGGGGAGAAAAGCTCCACATTGAGTATTACTTACATTATACAATTAAAAAAACATAACAT
Organism: Protopterus annectens; assembly: GCF_019279795.1. Taxonomy (NCBI): domain Eukaryota; kingdom Metazoa; phylum Chordata; order Ceratodontiformes; family Protopteridae; genus Protopterus; species Protopterus annectens. The sequence continues at coordinate 400,825,619 of NC_056744.1, forward strand.
TTAAAATATAGACATTAGTCCATCTGAAGACATAAGACGAGAATAAAACATAGATGTAAAACAGCTGAAGAACATAGTACATTTTTAAAATATGGTGACATATACTAAACATGGTTACAAATGTTGAGATTCATCAGTGAACAATTCATCCAATCTGTTTTTGAGGTACATAATTGATTACGATTTTTACAGATGGGCTAGTAGTAATTGTGCCTAACAAAAAAGAAACGTTCAGAAGTTTTTGTGTAATAAGACAATGTGTGCTATGAGATTTTTTCATAGCCAACTGACTTTAGGGATCATGCAGTATGATTTTCATATAAGATTGCAGATGATCAAGTTAATGGCAACATAGTAACTGTAGCATTAGAAGAGATTTAAACTAATGACAGAATGTAAAAAAAAAACGGACTGAATTTTTGTGAACTATCATATAGCGTAAAAGGAAAATGAAGCAATTTTTCACATATTTGTGTGAAAGTATTTTAAGAGATTTGTAGCAGCTTAAACAATCAAAAAAGTCACGCTGTGTTTTGAAATGATGATAAATATGTGTGAACTATACTGAAATGAAGATAAACTTAAGTGTGAACTAAATTTACTAATGATTGCAATCTGAGTAATGTGTGTAATGTAAAACTGTTGAGTTTGTCATAGATTTTTATTTGTGTGGGAATACTATTCCAGAGTTTAGTAATGTATTGGGAATAGAGCAAGTCTCCTGCAACATTATTTGACTTATATGTGAGTAGTAAGACTTTGGTACAGGAATGGAGGTCCATTGCTGGACAGTAGGGCAGTAGTATGTTTTGTGGTGCAGGTCATTTTTCTGGATGATGAATATGTTTGTGTGCTGTTGGTTGTGAAATCCTAACATGTTGCTAAACTCTGAAATAGTATCCCACACAAACAAATCTCTCCAACCAACTCAGTAGTTTTAAACTACTGCTAAAACATCTTAACCAATACTGGTCCTGCACATGCTCATCACCAGGTTAAGACTTTGTGCTCACTTTATGAAACTTTCCAAATACTCTCCTTAAATAGAATACTATCAACCTCTCACTGAAAAGACAAAACAATGTTTATATGGAATTACTTTGATCCATCGAAATTACAGTTAATGGAAACTCACCCATTCCCAGTTCATCGAAACGTCAGTTATCCGAAAGCACAAACTGCCGAAATCCTTTCCCTGTGAAAGGAACTGCTTGGCTACCATGAGAACAAAACCCACACAGACCAAAATTAAACCCACTAAAGTGGGGGGCTTCACCCCCCCCCCCCACACCACCTATGTGGTGGCTTCACCTCTCACACATCCCCTACTTAAATATTCCAACTCTGAGATCGCACTTCATTGCAGAAATGGCAAAGTTCACCATGATGGCCAAGTGGTTCTTTTCACAGGGAAAGGAGTTCGGCAGTCCATGCTTTCGGATAACTGACGTTTCAAAGAACTGGAAATGGGTAAGTGAGGTTTCCATTAAGTGTAATTTCGATAGGTCAAAGTAGATCCATTTATAACTGCTGGCTGTACATTCCACTAAGTTGTATGTGGGCTTTCTCTTTAGTAACTTCTACCTCTGTAAAATCTAAGAATGTATAAATGTAACTACTGTACGTGTGTAAATGTATATAAATGTAAATAGAAATGTAACTAGTCTGTGTTTAACTGAAACTATGTATAATGCAGTGAAAGTGGGTATTACCCAATTGGACTTTCCCGGTAAACAAAGACAAATAAATAAAATATAATTACTTCAGTGAAAGATACTTAAGATCTCTAAGCTAGTTTGTAAAAAACAAAAAAAAAATATTTAGTAATGCCCTCACCTTTAATGTCAGTAAATGTAGCATCACAAGGTTTGACAAAGACATTAATTATAATTACAAAATAAATGGTCAAGTCATAGAAATGAATCCATCATTAAAGATCTTCGGGACAGTGTTAGATGACATCTTCAGCTTTGACAAACACAAAGAAAAGCTGCATTTAACTTCTAAAACTTGCTCAGACTGTATTAACCATATTACAAAAATAGCCTATTGGCCACACGAGTTAAATGTTGACCAGTGTGTATTCACCTACATCAAAAAAAAAATATTGTGAAGCCTACCTAATTATAAGGGGTATATTCAAGGGAGGTCATTATGCTAATTTATATCTTGCATTAGTGATTACTGTTCTGTATTCTTTAGCCTTTAAACAACCAATTGGAAACAACTTGGGATATGTACAGCAACTCTGTAGATCAGAGTGTTGTGTGATATACCTTTAAGAAGCATTCCAGTCAGTGGGTACATGCTGTCATTTTGAGTGAGCAGCCAGAGTGAAAGCATGCATGTATGCTGCAGTCAGTTAGTTTGTTTAAGTTTAATGTTCCTACTCTTCATCCTGATATGTTTGTATCAATAAACTCCTTAAATGAACAACCAAACCTATTCATCTTGTTCAGATGTACAAGATGAACGACATGGTGTCAGAATGGGATCCAGAGATACAACCGTGAGGCAACTGGTTAGAAGTGGAGGAATATATATACTAGTGGATCATCCCTATTGCTCAAACAACTCGCAAACAGGTCAGAAAAGATTTCCAGGTACTAAAACTCATTTAAATGATTTTTCTCGCAATGAATGTAAAATGAAACATTAAAAATGCTCAAAACAAATTTGTAATTAAACGAAATGTCAAACTGCAAAATATTGATAAAAATATTCAAAGTAATTATGAAAACATTTGAAACAATATCCGAATTGCATAAAATGTATAAAAAGGGAAAATGACCGTATTTTTTGCGATGTACTACTTTTTCTTATTAACTAAAGCTATTCAAAGTATCCGAATTGTGCAAAGTGTTGGAAAGTGTGTGCAGTATTACAGTAGAGTTATTTCACAAAGTACAGTTATTTCAAACAATATTTTGCAAAGTACAGTCTTTCAAAGAGATTATTGTGCATTTGGATATTATTATAAGTACCTGGTGTGTGTGCATGTTCATAATTTGTGGACATGGCAGAAGGATTTTGCTGACCTGCAGCACTTGTGTTTGATAACAGTACTACAGAAATTTGGAGAGTGTTTGAGCAGGAATACGATATTTTCATACAAACTGCTTTTTCTGACAAAGACGAACATACATAGGTATTTATTCTGCTTAATTTAACTGGTTCAAAAGCCATTGAAAGAGTGCGTTCATTTGTGTATGCACCTGCTGTGTTTGCAGGGAAGGGGTAAGTCCGCCATACTGTGGTACCGATTGAAATGCAGGAAGACCATGAATGCTTAAAGTGTAAATTTAGTGAAATGTGTAACCCCCAAACAAATATTACAATGGTAAGACACTTATTTTACACAAGAGATCAAAAGCCTGATGAAATTTTTGCAACATATATAACCGACTTGAGAAGTAAGGCTAAAATGTGCAGATATGGTGATCTGAGAGATGACTTAATGAAAGACAGGGTTGTGTGTGGGGTCGACTTCAAAAGATTGAAATTTCAGAACATCGAACCTCTGATCATCGAAGACCAGAGGATCGAAGTTCTGAAATATCGAACCTAACAAAAAAAAATCTAAAACATGAAAACTTATTTCACGTTTTTGCAGGGGGGCAAGTCCCCTGCACCCCCCATACCCCCTTCTAGTTAAATATACCAACTCACTACAGTGAAGAGAATGGTAAAGTTCCCATTCCTCGGTGTTTGGCGATCTCCATTCACAAGGTTCGATATGTCAAAACTTTGATCATTTGATCTTCAGAGCTTAGTGATTCAATGTTCTGACATTTTGATCCTTTGAAGAGGACCCTTGTCAGTCGTATTAATAATGATACATTGAGAATTATTTTGCTTCAAGACAGTAATTTAACATTAAACAAGGCCATTGACATTTTGTTATGTATATGAGCTTACAGAATGGCATACAAGTATACTTACAAATGAGAAAGCAAGCTTTCTAGTACCTTCCAGAGCTAATGTAGATGGCATGCAACATGAGGTTAAAAGATGCAGGCTAAAGGAGCGGCCACAGCCTGAGTTCCAGCAAAACCCAGAGCAACTTCAGTAAGGCCCAGAGTACATGCAGCAAAGCACAGGGGTGACTAAGCAAAACCTGTAGCAAGCCTCATAGTCAACCGTCATAATTGTGGAAATTATGAACCCAAATGTGAAAAGTGCTTAGCTTTTGGTCAGCAGTGACATTCTTGCAATAAGTGGAATCATTTCAAAAGGGTCTGTAAATCAAACAAGGCACATTCTTTTATTAAAAAAGAGCATTCAAAGAGGCAAGTTGATCAATTAGAAATCTGTGACCCTACTTTTTATGTCGATGGTGTGTCTGTGCTTGGTGAAACAGTCAATGTAGTAGATTTATGGGCAAAGAACAAATTCTTTTGTACTGTTCAGATTAATGGGAGTCCTGTAGAGCTTAAAGTAGATACTGGTTCAAAGTGCAATGTTATATCATCCGAAACATTTGCTAGAGTAAAAGCTGCAGAACAACTTGATTTGACAAAGTGTGCAAAGCTTGTTGCTTATGGTGGTGAAGAGATTCAGACCGATAGCTCAGTAGTGCTTTCATGTTACTCTGTTTTGCATAGTTACTGGAACTTTCTGTGCTGGTCTGATTACTGGGCTGACCTTTGGGTCTAACTTCCTGGAGTACACAACTGTTTTTCAGCAAAAATATCAGCATACTCAGAAAAAATAGTTTGGGTGAAATTTGAGCTATTGTCATTCAAGCTTGTATGGTGAACTTCTTTGTTAAATGAAATCAGTCCCATTTTCAAACTGTCTCTGAGGTCTAATAATGACTGCACATGTCTCTTAAATACGTAAAACTGCAAGTCATAGCTGTTCCCAACAGAGTAACATGAAAGCACTAGAAAAATGATGGGACTGGAAATATGAACTGTTCTGAGTGCTTCAGAAATGATCATGTTTCAAATAGATTACTTTGAAGTGACATTTGTCTGCATTGAAGGTCAACTTCTGATCTGTTTCTGTTTGAAAAGCTGCTTAGAATGCATTACTGGGGGAGTTAATATCAGATTGAGAACCTAATATTGATGATAAATATCACTAATAGAAAAAGGCATGAGCAGTACATTACAGAATACTTTCCAGAATTGTAGAATAAGATTCCCTGCATGGCAGTCGTGTTTATAAATATATGGGTTTACTTACATTGCGGTGGTGGTGCTGCGGTAGCGTTGTCACCTCACAGTTAGACGTTGCCCGTTCAATTCTCAGTTAGAGCGTCTTCTGTGTGGCGACATGCATGAATGGGCATTCCTTCACTGAAGGTTGTGCGTTAGGCCTGGCAAGCCAGTACGTAAAAATCTACTGCCAATCATTAGCGGACCGGAGTTCCGCTGTGGCGACCCCTAACCGGGAAAAGCTGAAAGACACAAACAAACTTACATTGATTGTCAAACCCAAACGTGGACATCAATAATGGACAAAAAGGTCAACAATGCAAATGTTGGCAGTCTGCTATGCATGCCTAATTAAAATCCTCACTACTTGCAAACAAAATTAAAAAAAAAAAAAAGAAAAGAAAAAATTTTTTTTTTTGCATGCGGCAATTTGCATATATTTTAAGGTTATTAAGCCAATGTCTGTTAGATGATGACCATGAATTAAATCATTGCTATGCTATCTTTTTTGCAGTACTGGTAAAGCATACTGGTTTCCCCTTTTCTGTTTCCTCCTTTGGAACCAGAGTGCCACCCCATTCAGTATTTCATAGCGTACCTGCAATTAATAGTCACCCTGTCCAGATGATGATCCTGATTATATTGTATGGAAGACATTTTTATGGTATCAGTGCATGCATGCATGCCGCTTCCTGTGTATTTTTGCACATTTCTGCTGCTGCTGTTGTTATTTTGCAACCAATATTTTTTTGGGGGTCTATATTATATTGTCGAAAGCCGACAATATCGAATCTGATATTGTCGACACAATAAAAGCTAATGTTCAGAATATCGAATGTGTAAATGGAAGTCTCCGTAAGTGGAGATTTCCGTTTATTTCAATGTAGGGCGGTATCGGAGTTGGTATATTTAAGTTGTGGGGAGTGTGGGGGTGCAGGGGGGATTGCCCCCCTGCCTACACCTTTAGTTTTTGTTTTTTTCTTTGAATTATTTTTTCGGAACATTCAATGTTTTAATAGTTCAATCATTAAAGGTCGACCTTTAGTGATTCGAACTATTAAACATTCGATGATCTAATATAGACCCGTTTTTTTGGTGTCTGCCGTCCTGTAACCACCACCATAGCAATCAGAATGAATCATCTGTTATGGTCGGGCAATGAATGCCTGGCATCTACTCAGTGGATTATCAGTGGAAGTACAGAAATTGTTTATTTTTTTCTTCCATCAGTAGAGTTTGCCCATCTGCCTAAAGCACATCACATTCACTGTCATAGTGAAATATGGACTGCTATAGATGGAGGGGCCTTGACCTCTGACAGGGGTCATCCTTGTATTAATTCATTCTTACCACTTCCATTTTGAAGACACAGCCACCACTGAATGCTTTACCCTTCCCAGACGAGCCAATTCACTAGTGACTAGAGCCAATGCCTGAAACTTTGTCTGGTGTAATATGTGACGTCTAACTGCTGAGTCACTCATCTTTTTTTCACTGTAATGTTACTGCAGTGCCTGTAGCAAAGGCAACAGTGAAGTGAAGGTTAAACATTAAAACATGGAAGAAATAAGCACTCAGAATGTGTGCTGTAATCTTTTTTATCATGTTAGTGTTTCACATATTTTCATGGCACTTCATAACAGTACTTAAAAAAAAACAGCACATGCATCTCTTCATAAACCAGCCATTTAAAGTAGCAATCATTAAAATAATTACCCATTTATATCTTTTGCATCAGTGTATAATAAATCTTCACTTAGCCAATAACTCAGTTCATAATGTTAAAAATGCATATGCTTAAGTAATTTTTAATGCATATAAGTTAAATAGCTTAACATAGTTTTTCATTATAGCTGTTGAAAGCTAACAGAAGCTTACTACTGTTTGACGAGTGACACAATCACAATATATTATTTCACCTCATTATATTCTTCTGAGATGTATGTCAACACTGCCAGATATGTAATTTCGGTGTTCATTGTTCAAATTCCCTTTGCCGCAAGATTCTATACATGCCTTGATTAAAGTTATTTAAAAAACACACATTGCTGTCTGTTTATCAAGAAGATAAGACAAGAAATAGTCATGGATTGTCTGCCCTATTACTGAAGAGCAATGACATCTCTATGCTCTAATTTACTGGTGAGCCAAAGTAAGCACAAAATGTATTGCAGACTGGCTTCACAAGGCAAGACCAAGCAGCAAAGGGCATGTTATTTACTTTTAAAGATTGAGTAGTGTACCACAACATGGCTAACCCTTCATAAAGAACAGGGATCTAGGAGCAACCACACATCCCTATTAAAAGAGTGCACATGATCTTATACATTTCAATATGTAATTATGCATTGCTCACCACACCCTAAGCTGACATCATTAAGGTCAATATACAGTGTTCAGTGGGAAACCCTCTGTCTCCACCAATGGTAGGATTCACACTGAACTCTCCACAACCAGTATCTGAATTAGCCTGGTAGTAGTTTGTGCTCAGGGAGGCCAAAAAACAGTACTAGTTCTTCTCTGAAGCCTACATCTTTAATGTGCATCACATACCATTATGAAAGGTTCAAAAAGTGATCGAGGAACAAAGTCAGGATTTAACCTCTGCATCTGATGTTGTCCTTTTCATTCTTCCTTTCTTTTGGGTTACGGATCCTAGCCTTGAGCCTTGCCCTCTGCACATAATGCTCCACCATCTCTGTAGCTTCCTCAGATCTAATTTGCTGCCTAGCTGGTATGACACGGATTCTTGGCCTCGATCTTGTGTGACAATATGACTAGTATTTTTTGACTTGTTATACTTATTTTTAATTTCTTATCTTTATTGCTATAGTCTCCTCCCTTCCCTTTCATGCTCCACAGGCATTAGGGACTGTTCATTGTGTATACCCTTCCTTCCTGCTTCTATCGCCACATAGTTGGCTCTTCTGCCTTCCACTTTCTGCTTTCCCTTTAGAGTGAATAGTTTAAAAAAAAAGGTTATTCTCTTACTTGTTATTGGTAGTTACTATTTTTTGTTGCTGTGTTGTTTGGTTATTAGTATGCAGTTGATGTTGAACCTTTAGATCTGATGTTGCAAATCTTTGTTTATTCATTACAATTAGGACTTCGGTTCCGTCCTCGGAGCCGATACGGCTGTTTCCAAGCTCGCCAGCCAAAAACTCGCATCTAAGACCTACCCATAATGCCCCTCTCCTAGTTACTCCAGATCTTGTTTGCCGTGTTTCTCGTCAGACGTGCTAGCCACCTTTCTCAAAGCTAAGTGGAAAATTGTGATTTTTTAATATAGTTTCTCCTCAAAATTTCTTATTTTTTAGTCAATTTAGCCTTTTCTCACTGTCGCCTATAACCTACTTCTATTCCCTACCCTTTACCTTGGCAATTACATTTCTACCATTGTTGGTACTGTCCCTCTCTCCTGCTTTTGGTAGGCCCTTCCTTACCACTTGTGGTATTTTTTAATACCATCGTTGGTATTCTCTCAATTATTTCTCTCCCTTCTTTTGTTTCTTCTATTAGGATAGCCTTGTTGCCTTACTATGTCAGACAAAGCTAAGTTGGGATTTAAACAGTGTGACAAGTGTGGGCATAAGACCCCCAACTCAGACGGACACGCTCGTTGTATCTACTGTTTGGGCGTGGACCATATTAAAGCTGACTGTGACATTTGTGCTAGTTTTAGTAATCGTACACTAGCAGAACATAAAAATAAGCTTATTTTAAAAGGTTTAATTAAGACACCTTTTTCGGAGGCTGTATCGGGGTTGGAGGTCTCACCCCCCCAAAGACCAAAAAACATAAGGAAAAATGGAGTCATTCAGTTCCTGCATCTCCATCAGTTACAGAACCGAGTTGGCTCCGTGCTTCTCTGGCACCCTCGGCGCAGACCTCTTTGGCATCAGGCTCTGTATCTTCTCCCTTGGTGCCATCTATGATATTCACTCCTATTTCGGTTCCAGCCTCGGCACCACTGACTTTGGTGCCGTCCTTGGATCCAACATTGGCTCCTATGACTGTACCTGCTTCGGCACCATCTCTGGCCACGGTGCTGGTAGTTTCTTTGGCTCCATCGGCTCCTAAAGTCGAATATCTGCCAAGGACAAGATACTCTCCAACTTATGACCCTTTTTTGGAGCAGAGGTTTAGCCCCTTTCTAGAAAGACCTGATTCTCCTTCAGCAGCCTCCTTTAGATCCAACAGGAGTTTATCTGAATTAGACCTAGTCGGGTTGTGGACCAGCTTCTGGCAGCTAGGGGATTGCCCATTCCAGCTAGACCTTACGTCCCTCTTGGCTTGTAATCTTTTACTACATCTTCTCCTGTTTATCCTCCTCCAGCCTCTACCCAGGTCCTGGAGATCTCGGTACCGATGTCCACCCTGGTGCATACTATCTCGGCTCCGACAGCAGTTTTTCCCCTGTCAGCACTGACCAACCTTGCTGCATCGGCTCCGGTGGAGCTGATGCTTTCTCGGAGCAGTGCTTGGACAGTCTGTACCTTGGCACCTAGCCTGGTGCCTATTTTCTCACTGGTGCCATCTATGTCAACGGCTCTGATGGCTTCCAGTCCTCTCCGGGCTCCTCACCTGGACGTGGGCTCCTCAGGGTGGGGTGTGACCCTGGTTTTTAGGTCGTCTTTCTCAGTTCCGGGCTCCTATCCCTCCTTGGGCGGGCCTGCTTTCCAGGTGATGGAGAGGGTCCTTGCCTCCACAGGCTCACAGTCAGCACCAATGACATCAGCATCAGAACCCCCAGCATGCAGCTGTCCCAACCCCCTATTTTGGGATCCCGGACACAAAAGCCGCAAGACCCCTCTTTAAAGGGAACCCCTTCTCTGGAGTCTTCCTCAGAAGATCCCACTAGGAAGCCACCCTAGAAGAAATGGTGCAAGAGGAAGCACCTTGATTCCCTGGAGGAATCCATCACCAAAGACACCGATTGTGATGAGGGGGAAGGGTCCCCATGGTCTCCCCCAGACAACATCTTATTTGGAGACATTTTCGAAATCCTCAAGCAGCGGGGAGACTGGAAGTTTTCTAACCCTTCTGAAGAATTGCTGTTCTTGCAGGCCTTCCGTGCCCAGCCATCTACTTCCTGGGTGACTCCACCGGCAGATGACCTTGTTAAACTCATTGTCCCCCGGAGGCCAGACAAAATTTTATCTACACCCGAAGACCAGCCCCACTGGTCCAAGCAGTTGACATTTGATTCCATGGTCGTGGCGGTGGCCACCAAGAGGGAACTGGCAGAAGATAGTTTCACTATCCATCCTCCGAACAGGGAGTCACAGGCCATGGACAGACTAGGGAAGCGGACCTATGCTTCAGCGATCTTCACCATTCGATTGCTGAAATATCTGGCACACTTCACTCACCTCCAGAGAGGCCTCATTTCTGAAATGTCTTCCTGTTTGGTGGGGGTACTGCCTGATGAAGTGCGTGACACTGTCGCCTCACAGCTAGTTACCCTTGAATCCATCTCGAACTCCTCGATGCGTTTGATATCTCACACCACCGAGGGGGCAGCTCGAGCTACCGCATCAGGCATTGTCATGAGACGTAATCCTTGGATGCGGTTGTGTGACTTCACAGACCCCTTTAAATCTTCCTTCGTCAATGCACTTGTCGATGAATCTGCACTTTTTGGACCCAAAGTCCAAGATACACTTGCACGAATTGAGAAGGATGGAAAGACCTTGTCTGCTGTGGGCATATGCTTTTCCAACCCCCAGACGTCCTACTCCAGGAACCAGAAGGGAGGAAAATGTGGATCAAGAAATCCCAAGGATCTTTTTGTGACTCTTGTGGTGAGTAGTCCCCCCAGGGCAGAGGGGGCAACTCATCTGGAAGATGCCCCTTTCGGGGTAGGGGGGTCCACGTAACCAGGGCACTAGAGATTCTTTCTCCAGCAGACCCTACCCGCACTCCTGAGCAGCAGCCTGATTGCTTTCCTCTGGAAGCAGTCTGGGGTCGTTTTTCTCTGCACCTACCAGCCTGGCAACTTATTACTACTGATGTTTGAGTGCAGAGAGTAATATCCAGAGGCTACCAAATACCATTCGATTTAACTCCCAGACCTGTCAAATGAATCCCCGATGTACCACCCAATCAGAGAGAATTAGCAGCCTTAGAAATAGAAAAGCTGCTAAGAAAGAGTCATCCAACCAGTCCCACCAGACCAGACAAGATCCGGGTTTTACTGTAGGTTCTTTTTAGTGCCAAAAAAGACAGGGGACTGGTGACCAATCCTGGATCTCAGCCTATTGAACAAACCTCAGAAATTCTGGATGGTCACGGTACAGACCATTCTTCCCTTCCTAGGGAGGGACAACTGGATGTGCTCTATAGACCTCCAGGATGTGTACTACCACATAAAGATGGATGACCGCTCCTGGTAGTTTCTCTGCTTCTGGCTGGGAGCCAATCACTACCAGTTCAGGGCACTGCCATTCGGTCTCTCGACGCCCCCCCCCCCCGAGTGTTCACCAAATGTATGGCAGTTGTGGTAGCTCATCTTCAACTAGACGATTGGCTCCTTACCTCTCCGACCAGAAATTTCCTAGTCTGCAGCCTCTCTTACACTCAAGGTCTCGCTCTCCGCTTGGGGATTATAATCAACAAGGAAAAATCTCAAATGTCCCCAACAAAGACACTGGAATTTATTGGAGCAGTCTTCGACACAACATCCTGTCAAGCTTCTCCCCCCCCCCCCCCACAGGCTTTCGAAAATAAGACACCAAATCCAAGACCTTCTTCCTCAGACTTATGTACCAGCACGCCTTGTACTGCGACTCTTAGGCTCCATGGCGGCTGCCATTACATTAGTACTACTGGTGAGGCTGCACATGAGAATCCTGCAGTGGCTCCTTTCTGCACAATGGTCATTTTTAACTCACCCACTTGACCACATGATACGTCTTACAAACTGTTGCAAGGAAGAAATACTATAGTGGATGAAGCCACAAACAAATCTTTGGTATCGACCATTCTGTCTTCCCCATCCCATGGCCATGGTGACCACAGACGCTTCCCTGGTAGGCACCTGGTCCACCATGGAGGAAAATTTGCACATAAATGTCCTGGAACTGAGGGCAGTTCTCTTAGCGTTGCAAGCGTTCCATGCATCCCTTGCTTCTGGGACCATTGCAATTCAGTCAGACAACATGGCAGTCATGTGGTATATCAACAAACAAGGTGGAACCAGGTCTTACCCCCTGTGTCGGGAAGTCATGAGGATTTGGCATTGGGCGATAGCTTCCAACCACTTTCTTATAGCAACGCACATTCCCGGAAGTTCCAACCTTATTGCGGACAATCTGAACAGGAACATCCTGATGCCTCACAAGTGGTCCCTCAACCCTGTAACAGCGGATCGGATCTTCCGATGCTGGGGCAAGCCCTGTGTGACCTGTTTGCTTCCCCCCTAAACAATAAATACAGCAGCTACTTTGCCTTGATCCCCCCTCAGGGGGAACCCCCAAGGGATGCTATAATGCACAATTGGCCCCCGGGTCTTCTGTATGGCTTTCCCCCCATTTCCCCACATTCCAAAATTTCTCCAGACAGCTCAGAGGTTGGGAAGCAAAGTGATATTTATTGCCCCCTATTGGCCCCATCAAGTCTGGTTCCTGTTTCTGTGGCCTTATCTGATTCACAGCCCGTGGATCCTGGATCATTCCCAGACCTGTTATCTCATCCTCAGGACTGATTCATCTGAATCTCCACATTCCCAAGCTCACAGCTTGGTTCCTCCACTTCCAGTGATTGCCAGGCTGCCTGACATCCCATCTCCTGTTCATGAAATTCTTCAGGTTTCACACAAACCTTCCACCAGGAAAGTTTAATGTTTGACAGATTGGGGTAGTGGAGTGTTCTTTTTGCCGTCTCAGAACTGGGTATTTCTTTAGCATATTAAAGCGCTGCTGTATAGTGAGTGGGATCCTTTTTAAGATTACCCCACCCCTTTTTAACTTAGTTAACTGCCTGGTCTAGCTTTTTTCTTTGCCGCGAGACCCCCACACTGGAAACTTTTCGATTCTGATTGGATCTATTTAAACTTTTTTAAGACTTAGACAAAATTCTTAGTCTTTGCTTGTTGATGTGATTTACAAGAACGATGTGGCTGTTTCCACTCAATCTCTTCATACTGTCTTAGGACTTTAAAATCCTAGCCTGAGTGAGACTGGTGTGGGTAAAAGACAGAGGGTTACATTCTCTTCTCTTTGTCTGAGAAACTGTCTTGGCCAATCTCTGTCAGCGCAGGGTGAAATTCTCATTTTCTACTTTTTGGAGTACCTCTGCGACTCTCTTGGACCTGGCGATCAAATAAATCTGACTTCAAGGAAAAAGATCTCTGGCCAGGCTTCGGATCTGAGTGTGTCAGTTGTGATATGTGTCTTGGCTGAGGCGAGGTTCCAAAGCCATCTGGTTCACTTTCTCTTCCATCCAAGTGGACTGCTCTGTCCTCCTCTCTTAAGGCCGCAGCCCTCATTCGTCTCCCTCTTCTGAGGCCTTGATCTTTGGCTTCGTGAACGAGTTCCGACCACGATGGGCTTTGAGGTCGGCTGAGCCTGGATCCCGGTCTCTCGCTCTTTTATCCCGATCTCCCGGCTCTTCGGTTCGCGACCTGAAGGTTCGCCACTATCTCCATCTGTTCCTCCTCGACACTATTCAGTCTCTCTCGGGAAATGTCGACTCTGCTGAGTGCCATCCAAGGTCTCTGGATCTCTCCTCGTCTTCGTCCGCTCTTCTTTCCCGACACCGGCTCCGATGGCGATTGGTGGTCTCGGTGCGAGAACTCCGAGCCCCAGCTTTACCGAGTCTCCTCTCTCCTTGTGTTCCGCGGCTCGCATGCGAGTCTCGGCATCTGTGTCTTCTTCTCTGTCCATCCGGATCCGCGATTGGAGTTGCTTCCATATGACCCTTCTCGGGCCTGACACGGACTTCTCCGGGTGCTCGGGTTCCCTCCCTCTCCCCTGTTTCACGATTCTTCTGCCCGCATCGAACCGGACTTCCTCCTCTCCCGAGGGGCCTTCCCATTTCTGAGGACGGGGTTGTCTCGGATCCCGGTCCGCCGCCTCGGTCTCTCTACCGGTCCTCACCACCTCCTCTCGCTATCTCCCTCTGGGTGCTCGCCACGCCCAAATCTTTCGATTCTTCTCTCTTTCAGAGGAGTGAGATACCCCCTTCTCTCCGGAGGCTTCTCAAACAGGGAGGAAGTGTGCCTTGAAGGGTCAAGAAGTCACCTTAAGAGGAGACACTCCCCACAAACATCTCTGGGACATCTGATACTGACTTAGATGCAAGCGGGCAGGGTCCCTCCCCCACTGTTCACTGGATTCTTCTCCCCACTGATGCCTTGTCTTCCTCCTCCTGGGAAGACTGCCTTGCCCAGCCTTCCCTTCTGAAACCTTTACAGAGTTTCTCCCTTGGATTCCGGCCCTGACAGTGGGTCCCTATTCACTGAAAAGATACAATACTAGAGATCTCTCACAGGAGGTCTCTTCCTGTCTGTTCCGGGAAGAGGTGAGTCAAAGCAAGGAGAGGCCATACACCACGGGCTGTTGGATGGTCACCAAGCTTACATCAGACCTGGAGGACAAAAACTCTCCTGGCATGAAGGAAGAGTCGCTTTCTCGCTCATCTTTCTCATCCGCAAGTCCTCTGGAGATGTCGGTCCATTCCCGGGGTTTATCACGGATTCAGCTGACAGGATGAAGGTGAACTATGATGCCTTTTTTAAGCGCAGCTATTTCTAGTCAGCACACCTATTTTACCCCTCCAGGCTTCTTCCATGAGTCCATCCAGAGAATGCTGGAATGGCCTCTCCACCCTACAGCATCGAGCGCTGTTTCAGTGCAGCTGAATCCTCTCACGAGGCTTACCTATTCATGGGCAGCAGCCTCCCATGAGGCTCTCTAGAGGTCAGTTTGGCGCAGGCACCCCTAGCAGCCCAGCTCTTTTTGTTCCCAAGTAAAGGAGCGCCTCCCCTGCGCCTATAGAGGGAAAGACTCTGTCTACTCAAGTTCATTTTTTACCCCCGAGTATTTGCGGAACCCCAACTCTCAGCCAGGTCGAAGCGTAGCTTTTCCTGATCCGCCTGCTGTTCCCAAAGGGGAACCCTTCAAGTCTTCCCGGCCAAAGAGCAAAACGTGGGATGGGTTCAAGGCCCAACGGTAAAGGGTGAGGCCTCAGAGGAAAACAGGAGAGGCAGGGGCCAGCCCTCAGAGGGGTCTTTCCAAAGCAGAGACCTGAGAGGTAAATAGCTCTGTAGTGGGAAGCCCGGCTCCTTCAGTACCCTATAACTTCCCAATAAACTTCTTCAGGAGGTCGTAGAAGGGGCCAGTCACCTCTCCTCTTAGCCAAAAAAAAATCAGAGATCAAAAAAATCAGTACTGGCAGAATCAATCTGGCAAACATTTCAACACTCCACTAAAGACAGACGACCAAACTGCTCTCACAACCACTATCCAGCATACCTCAAAGGACCAATAGTTGTGTTGCTAGAACTGGAAACATCCAGCCAGTAAGGAATAGAGGCCGATTCCTGACCTTTTTTAATTTCAACACCAAGAAAAGCGGAAAGCAGGCTGACATTGGCTTTCCCCCTGGTTTCAAGCCATCAAAAGGAGAAAGTTCTGAAGTCAATCTGACTGCAGTCACTTCATCACTCGGAAGCAGAAGTCTAAGGAAGTCACTGAAGTGTGCTCGAGTCCATTCATTGGGACTTACTCCCACAGCAAATCACCAGGGCATCCACTTTATTTTACCTGGGTCTGCTGGCCAGTCCCTAGGGATCATTTGCCCTTCGTCTTGGTCTGAATTCACATCTGAGTGGGAGCGCCTCCCTTGGGCATCACCACTAGCCAACTTCCTGGATTCGCCCCACTTCCTCAGCCGCCTCGTGATGCCACAGACTTCAGCCACTGCCTACACTTTTCAACTGGATGGATGCAGTCCTCAAATTCATGCTTCAAGCATGTACACATCTTAGCCTACTATTCAGCATGTTAAAATCCTGCAGACACAAACTTCCTGTAAAATTCAAACAGGCCAACAGAGCAGCATTTCTTTTCATCTTTCTGAATTTTGTCAAAATCAGTTAGTTCTAAAACTTCATACAAAAAGAATCATTGCAAAAAAGTCCCATTCCAAATTTATGAGATCATTGGCGGGAAGCTGGCAAATGTTTCAATGTGTTTTAGTCTCACTTCAGTTTCTCATCTCGATACCATTGACCAAAAACAATGTGATAACCAACAACTCAAACTTTGTCACTTTAAATATGGATACCAAGGCAACTGACAATCACCCAGCGAAAGGTTAAGCGCACTACCGCACACCCCAGGCTGTCCCTAAACCACGGGGGCGCGACCCCCCCAGCGGAAGACATCTTGGACAGACAATCCACCCATGGTCACAACCACCTTTCATTCCTGTTATCTGAACAATGCTTGTGGACTTGATAGGAGTACACCTTAATGTTACCAATCGAGGGTACCTTCTTTGGCCAGGACCATTTTTTGAAGAGTTTCAGCCATGAGCGACCCCTCTTGCTCACCTGCGTCAGGTAACCAGAGTTGTGTACACAAAGAAGCAAGCATTTGGCAATGCCACCGGGGCTATGGTAGAGCATCCGAGAGTCAGGCAACATTGCACGCCAGCGGATAGGCATTGCAATGCACGCTAATCTGCATCCAGAGCCATACTAGACAGTCTGCTCGAATAGCCGTGCCAACCAGTGGAGGGTCTACAAATTAATAAGCCTGCCTCAATTCCTCAGCTGGCTGGCCCAGTGTCCAGAAATGCTGTTTATTACTTTCTGCCCTCCTCCCACCACCTCCAGGGAGTCTTTTTACCGCTCCTTGTTGTACGATTGGTCCCCTCTGCACGATTAATGCTTTCTCCTCCTGGCGCCTTTCAAAAGTTTCTCCAGAAAGCTAAGTTTCTACAGAACTTTCCTGGTCACATTATTTTCTGTTCTATTATGCTCCACCCGCTCTGGCCTCGATTTCAATTGGTTCCTTCCTTTCAGAACCAATGCTGACCCAGAGCATTGCTGACTCACTCACCTGGCCAGGGAGTCCATCCTCCTTCCAGAGCCATTCCTCAGCAGCCAGGTCGGCTGCTCCTCATAGCCTCGGTATTGCTCCGCTTCCTTTAGCTTCGTTCGGTTTACTCTTCATTAGCGGTTCTTCTCAAGACTTTAGCTTCTCATAGTTGTTCCATTACAAGTTTTCACTACAGTTCGTGGACATCATTAACGAGTTGTTGACTTTGACTTTAAGGAGTCGTTTCATTTACTTTTTTGAATATTTTGTTGTGAAAGCTTGAATTTCTATTTACGACTGCTACTTTTCAGGTTCAGTACTCTGCCATTTTTAAAGATCTGGTTCAACTATAACTACCTCATGCGTTTGCTTGTAAAGCCTTTAGTGCTCTTTTTTCCTCAGTCAGACCCTTTTGTCTTTCCACATCACCGTGGCGTTTTTGCTAAACTTTTTGTTTGTAATGTAACCAATTTTTCTTCACCCACTTTAAAGTTGCTTTCTGAAGCTTTTGTTTTTCATGCCATTACCATTTTTGTTGCCACATTATTTCTCTGAGCTTTAGTGTCGAGGTCAGGTATCTTGCAGTCAAAACATCTCTTTACTATTTCTATTCTGACAGGGTATCCCACGCACTCAATCCATCCTTTCTTCTTCCCAAAGTTTGTTCTCCTGTCTAATACCCTTTGTATCCATTCCATTACCTTAAAAACACTTAAAAAAACGAGTATATATTGCACATCCTACAAACGATAGACTACAACTCATTTTTATTTGGATCAATAGCAAGATGGTCACAGGAATGACAATTTTTTTAGCTGCTCACTTCAGACAGGAAGGTCTTGCAGCTACTTAAAGGCAACTCTTTCTAAATGGTTAACTGACTGTACACATATTTACAGCAAAAGCTCTGCACCAAACATTATCAGCAAAACCCAGACAGAGGACATTCCAGATCACCAGACAGTCTATCATTTTGGCTCAATGCGCTTCAGCCTACTACACCTTTACATGCTGCTGCTTTGGCTAAACAACACATTTATCTCTCATTAAAGTGGACAGGGTTTCTAGGGATAGAGGGGGGCTTGGTTCCTGTGCTCGAGAACTTTCTCCCTCTGTTCCTCAGGGTCCCTACCCATGTGTCCTATGTTGTGTGCGCAGATTGAACACTCACAGAAAGAAGTCACATCAGTTTAAGTATAACTCTCCATGGAGTATTTCATCTCGTGTTCGTCTTCACCTTAGTTGGCCCACTCCCCCCCTTCCCCCCCTTAGAACGCTCGCCCTGGGATGGTGTCTCTGTTCTCTGCTGCTGTTGCAGTATTAGTGTTATCATACCCTTGGTATGTTTGTATTATTGTACTATATATGTTTGTATATATATGTGCTGCGTGCTTTATGTCTTGGTTTTGCTTGCAAATCTAGGGTACTGAGGTAAAGGCAGAGGGATTGTAGGTATTAGGTGTCCTCGAGCTTCTGCTCGATGCAGAGCTGCAAGAAAAGGACACGGGCCGAGATCGATCGGCTCAATGTATGTAATCCAAGGGAAGATGAGAACTCCACATGGAACGTTATGGTAAGGACATAACTTCTTTTTCTAGTAAATGGACTAGGTTTTCTATTTGAGCCAAAGATCAGAACATAGATCCCTTCTCTATGTCTATTCAAAAGATTCTTCAATACCTGATGACTCTTTAACATGCAAGAGCCTCAGCATCGACAATCACTGTACATTTAGCAGCTATTGCCAAGTTTCATAATGGATTTGATAATTCTTCGATTATGTCACACCGCCTATGCAATACATTTTTGAAAGGAGTATTGCACGTTAAACCTCTGGTCAAGCCTCCCTTAAAACCCTGGGACTTTACTTTGGTGCTTCAGTCTCTCACAGGTCCTCCTTTTGAGCCCTTTGATTCGTGTGATTTAAAGTTTTTGTCATGGAAAACCTTACTTCTAGTAGCACTTACCTCAGCGAGAAGAGTATTTCAGCTGCAGACCTTGAGTGTCAAGAGACCTTACTTGATCTTCCTCACGGATAGGGTGTCCCTTCGTACTGACCCTTTTTTCTTGCCCAAGGTCATTTCTGGATTTTCCATTAACCAATCTATCTGCTGTTTTTTTCCCTCAACATTCTAATAGAGGGGAGTACCTTTTGCACACCCTTGATGTGCATCGGCGGCTTCGTTGTTATTTGGACAGGACTAAATCTTTCAGGAAAACATTTCAATTGTTTGTGGCCTTTGCAGGACCCAGATTGGGTAAACCTGTTTCCAAAGTGACTTTATCTTCCTGGCTTAGAAACGTCATTACCTTTATCTACCAACAGAATAAGCTATCCATCTGAAGTTGTTAATCTTCTTCCATTCCTCACTGATGCGTACGGTTCTGAACCCTCGGAACCGAGTCAGCCAAATACCAAGCTAGCGTACACCAAACTCTCGAGCCACGCTACTCCCCACAGTGCCCTTCATCCCATACCTCAGATCTTGTTTGCAGCACAGCCATATAGCAGCATTTTCACCGAGCTCTCCAGCTAAATAATTTGACTTATAAAGTGTGTATTTCTCCACTAATTTTTCTACTAGTGTCTTCCTTTTAGTCTAGCTCTACCCACAGGTATTCCTTTTTTTTTACCATTGTTGGTATTTTCTTGCCTTTCCTTACCTTTTACCACCCTCGTGGTAATTCTTCATACTATTGCTGGTAGTCTTGCCTTTCTCTCCCTCTCTCCTTTTGCCTGAGTGAGTGCTAGTATGTCAGAGAAAAAGGGTACTTCACGTTTTAAACACTGCACATCATGCAGTGGTAAATTACTGAACAGCAACTTGCATTTTAAATGTGTTTATTGTTTGGGCATTTTGCACCTTTCTGTGACTCCCCCATGTGTTATTTGTGCGAGTTTTAGTCAACGGATGTTGAATGAACAGCGCAACAAATTGATTCTGAAAGGATTGCTTTCCTCTCCTTCTCAGAGGCTATTTCTGTGGAGGTCTCAACCCTCCCAGTCAAGGACAAGAAGCATCCCCGCTCAGACCCCTCTTCACCAGCTGGTGACAGGGGCAAGACCCATCGATCTAAGGCCTGTAGATCTTCCTCCGAGCATTGGCTGGCTGCCTCGGTGCCACCGATTTCGGCACCAAGCGCAGTTTCTGGGAAGTCTGAATTGTCAGTTCCGGGCTAGGCACCGACTACTGAACCGCTGATTACTTCGGTTCCGACCAATCTAGTTCTGGACACCTCGGCACCGACCTCACCTTTACAGACACCGGCTCTGACGACCTCAGATTCGATTTTGACTACTACCCCGATTGTGACTTCGGCTCCGAGCCCCCTCTCGGTGCCGACCTTACCGTTTACGCAGTTCAAATCAGAATCCTCGGCTCCGTTGAGTTCCTTACCATGGACCAGGTATTCATCTTCTATGGATCCATTTGCTGGACAAGCCTACAGTCCCTTTCTGGACCGGCCTGAATCCCCTTCCAGGATATCGGTTAGGTCTGCCAGGAGCGTTTTTGAAATAGACATTGTTCATCTCACTGATCAGGTACTGACTGCAAGAGGAATCTCCAGACCCTGTTCCACTCCAGGTGTTGGGATTTTTCCTCCTTCGACTCCTTCATATTTTCCTGCTGGGGATCCTTTGGTTCCAAGGCCCCCTTGCCCATTGCTTTCAATGGGACCCCTTCCTTTGGCACCGACTACTATGATGCCTGAAGCATCTAAGCCCTGGTGGGTGTCAGTTCCGACAGCATCCCACCTTACTCAACCCCTTGGTTTGGGGGTGGAATACTCTGTTCCGGCCCCAGCACCGACGGTCCATTTGGTTCCCGTGTTGGATCCAAGAGTTATATCCGCACCGAACCATTCTCAAACTCCAGTCTCGGAGGTGGGCCATTCGGAGCGGGGTGTGACGCCGGCTCTGATTCAGTCGTCTTCGGTTCCGGGCTCCCATCTCTCTTCGGGTGAGCCCGCCTTCTGGATTATGGAAAGGGCGCTGGTGGCTAGAAATCCTCCTCCTTCAGCTCCGCCTTTGGTTCACCCCCCTAACTCAGCCATCGCCGGCCCTTAGCAGGGGACCACTAATCCAAAGCACCCCCCTTTCCAAGGCCTCTTCGGACATCCCCACCGAAGATCCCCCTCGGAAGAGGGTGTGCAAAAGAAAACACATGGACTCACCTGAAGAGTCCCTTATGTAGGATATGGACTAGGATGATGGGGAAGGTTCCCCTAGATCACCCCCTGACGATGTTTCCGTTGGGGATATCTTGGAGATTTTGAGTCAGCAGGGTGACTGGAAATCTTCCACCCCTTCCCAGGAGGAATCTATATTCCTACAAGCTCTCCGCTCCCGGCCCACTACTTCCTGGGTGACCCCTCCTGCAGATGAGTTGGTCAAATTCATTGTGCAGTGAGCGTGGAAGAGTCTGGATTAAGTAGAATCTATCCCCAGGAGATCAGACAAGGTACTTTCTCCTCCAGAAGATCAACCCCATTGGTCGAAAGGCTTGCCAGTAGACACTGTGGTGGTGGCGGTGGCCACAAAAAAGGACCTGACGGAAAAGAGTCCTGCTGTTCATCCATCCAACAGGGAGTCCCAGGTGGTGGACAGGTTAGGGAAGCGAGTTTTTGCTGCAGCAACTTTTGCTGTGCGTTCGCTGAATTTCCTGGCACACTTTACGAGATTCCAGAGAGACCTTATTTCCAAACTGTCTGGTAGCCTCGGGGGTCAAGTGTCGAATGGAGCATGTGACAAAGTGGCTTCCCAACTTGCCACCCTTGAAGCGATTTTGAATTCCTCCATGAGGTTTCTCTCCCACACAACCGAAGGAGCAGCTAGAGCAGCAGGTGCTGGCGTGGTTTTCCGATGTCATGCCTGGATGTGCATTTCTGACCTACCGGATTCCTTCAAGTCTTCCTTTTTGAATGCCCCTATTGAGCCCTCCACACTCTTTGGTTCTTAGGTTAAGGATACTTTGGCCAGGTGCGAGCAGGGCGGAAAGACCTTGTCTGCTGTGGGCCTGCACTTCTCCAAACCTCAGCGTTCCTTCTCCAGGAACCAGAGGAGTGGAAAGTTGTGGCACAAGAAGTCGCAAGGTTTCTTTCATGACGCATGTGGCGAGGACTCCTCCAGAGGCAGAGGGGGGGTCTGACAGTGGAAGACACCCCTTTAGGGGCAGAGGGGGTTACGGAATCAGGGCTCCAGAGATTCTTTCTCTGGTAGACCCTATCAGCGCTCCTGAAGCGTTGCCCGATTGCTTTCCTCTGGAAGCAGTCGGGGCACATTTCTCTCTGCACCAAACAGCCTGGTCCACCATTACCGACGATCTATGGGTGCAGAGAATTATCACCAGAGGCTATCACATTCCCCTCAAATCCTTTCCAAGACCTCAATTCTCCCTTCCCAGTGTACCACCCAGTCAAAGGGAGGAGGCAGCTTCCGAAATCAAGAAGCTTCTTCTAAAGCGAGTCATCCAACAGGTCCCTCCAGATCAATGTGGATTAGGGTTCTACTCCAGACTCTTTTTGGTGCCAGAAAAGACGGGAGACTGGAGGCCCATCCTGGATCTCAGTCGTTTGAATGAATCAGTCATACAGACCAAGTTCCGCATGGTCACTATTCAATCCATCCTTCCATTCCTTCGGGAGGGTGTGTGGATGTGCTCTCTAGATCTCCGGGATGTGTATTACCACATCAAAATGGACAAATGCTCCAGGAGACTTCTGTGCTTCTGGCTGGGAGCCAATCTTTTTCAATTCAGAGCCCTGCCTTTTGGTATCTCAACGGCCCCAAGAGTGTTCACGAAATGTCTAGCAGTGGTGACAGTTCACTTGAGACTCCACGGATTCCAGGTGTTTCCTTATCTGGACGATTGGCTCCTCTCTGCCCCCACTGAGCGTCTACTGACCAGGGCCTTTCGGTACACTCTGGCAGAGTCTCTGGGTATTACTATCAATCAGGAAAAATCAAACCTTCAGCCCTCACAACAACTGGAATTCATAGGGGCTATGTTCAACACTCAGCTCGGCCTAATATCTCTTCCTCATCACAGGCTCTTAAGACTGAGAACACAAGTGCAAGTGATACTCGACCGCAGGAAAGTGTCTGCAAGGGAAGTTCTGCAGGCTCTGGGTTCCATGGTGGCGGCCATTCCCATTGTTCCATTGGCCAGACTTCGTATGTGCCTGTTACAGTGGCTTCTTCAAACTAAATGGATACACAATCATCATCCCTTGAACTAACTAATCCTCATCACTGATCTCTGCAAGAAGGATCTCCTCTGGTGGATGAGAATTGACGAAAGTCTTTGGTGTTGCCCCTTTCGACCTCTTCAGCCCAATGCCATGGTGACTACGGAAGCTTCCCTGATGGGGTGGGGGGGGGCACTTTCAGGGAACATCTGTTCAAGGCACATCGTCTCCTCTAGAAGTCGACTTACATATCAGCGTTCCAGAGCTCAGAGCTGTGTTACTGGTGTTACAAGCTCTCCATCCTCTTCTTCCTCTCGGACCAATTGCTATCCAGTCCGACAACATGTCTGTGGTCTGGTACATCAACAAGCAGGGAGGAACCAGTTCTTATCCCCTTTGCTGCGAAGCTATGAGAATTTGGCAGTGGGTGATAGCTTCCAACCGTTTCCTGATTGCTACACACATCCCAGGGAGTTCCAGTGTGATTGCGGACAGGCTGAGCAGATGCATCCTACTTCCTCACGAGTGGTCTCTCAACCCGAGAATGGCGTAGGAAATTTTCAGACGCTGGGGCCGGCCTTGCTGCGATCTGTTTGCCTCCCCCTCCAATACGAAGTGCAGCAGCTAGTTTGCCCTCTTTCCTCCACATGTGAAGTCCCTGAGAGATGCTCTGATTCTCATTGCTCCATTCTGATCTCGACAGGTTTGGTTCCCCTTTCTTCAGCCACACCTGCTCCAACCTCCTTGGATCCTGGACTTCCATCAGGATCTTGTTTCTCACCCCCAAGGGTTGTAATCTCCAAATCTGACCATGCTCAAACTGACAGCTTGGTTGCTCCACTTCCGTTAGTAGCCAGGCTTGAGTCACTCTCTTCTCCGGTACGAAATATTATTTTGGCCTCCCATAAACCTTCTACCAGAAAACTTTATAAAGACAAGTGGAAATGCTTTTCCTTGTGGGCACAAGAGCTGTCTCTGGATTTTGTCTCTGTTCCAGTAGCTACAGTTCTTCAATACCTGACAGATCTTTTCCACGATTCGGGTGCATCTAGCTGCCATCTCCAATTTCCATGATGGTTCAGACGGAATTCCTATTATATCTTCTCGTCTGTGTATGACCTTCTTGAAGGGGATTTTTCATTCTAGACCTCCCATTAGGCAACCTTTGGAATCATGGAATCTGTCTAGGGTGCTTCAAACTTTGGCTCTACCTCCCTTCGAGCCAGCTGCAACCTGTGATGTGAAATTTCTGTCCTGGAAGACCTTGTTTCTGGTGGTGGTTACTTCAGCCAGACATGTATCAGAGCTGCAAGCATTATGCATTGAGTCCTTATTTGATTTTCCATAAGGACAGAGTATCACTTCGCACCAATCCCACTTTCTTACCCAAGGTGGTTCCGGAATTCTCTATTAATCAGTCCATTGAGTTGCCCATGTTTTTCCCTAATTATACCAACAAAGGGGAATACTGTCTCCATTCCTTGGATGTCCACAGACAGTTACGTTTTTATTTGGACAGGACAGAGTCATTTCGTAAGTCAGATCAGCTTTTTGTTGCCTTTGCGGGCTCTAGAATGGGATCGTCAGTGTCTAAGATTACCTTGTCTAAATGGCTTAGGGATTGCATCTCCTTTGTTTATTCTCTGGAGGAGGAATCAGCTCCTGTCCTCATTAAACCTCATTCCACTAGATCTGTGGCCGCTTCTGTCGCCTTTCATGGTATGGCTTCCATGGATGATATTTCTGCAGCCGCCACTTGAGCTATACCCCATACCTTTATCAAGCATTACAAATTGGATCTGATCTCCAGGGTAAGAGCTGCCTTTGGCTCTATGGTACTCCATGAGGGCCACCCAGATTCTGTAGTAGCTAGGGACTTGGTCCCTTCAGTGAGGAATGGAAGAAGATTAACAACTTCAGATAAAGAAGTTATGTCTTACCATAACGTTCCATCTGAGTTGTTCATCTTCTTCCATTCATCACACCCTCCCACCTTCCCCCACCAAGGGCTCCTGGCAGATCTTTGGGTCATTTTGGTGTCTTAGGGTTTTTGCACAGAGATGGCTTCTGCCTTTATTTCTGTTTCTAATATATGTTTCTACTATATGTTCTGCAAACTCGATATGAGGTATGAGATGAAGGGCATTGTGGGTAGTAGCATGGCTCAAGAGTTTGGTGTACGCTAGCTTGGTATTTGGCCGACTCGGTTCCGAGGGTACAGAACTGTACCCATCAGTGATGAATGGAAGAAGATCAACAACTCAGATGGAACGTTATGGTAAGATGTAACTTATTTTTACATTCCAGAATAAAGGCTCATTCTACCAGATCTTTGGCTACTTCTGTAGCATTTCATTCCAGAGCCTCTATGGATGATATCTGCGCAGCAGCCACTTGGGCAAGACCTCATACCTTAATCTCTCATTACAAATTGGATTTGGCCTCCAGTGGACGAGCATCTTTTGGTTCTATGGTGCTCAGGAATATCCTTCCTTAGGGCCACCCAGGGCTTAAGTAGCTGGGGACTCAGTCCTAATTGTAATGAATAAACAAAGATTTACAACATCAGATAAAGAAGTTATGTCTTACCATAACGTTCCATTTGTGTTGTAGATCTTTGTTCATCCATTACTTCCCGCCCTCCTTCTCCCTGCCTGGACTCCTGGTGAACTTTAGGAACTCCTAGTTAGGGTATTTGCTCAGACAGAGCCTTCTACAATTTTTCTATTACTACCTCTATTATATAGGGATGGGAAAACTCGATCTGGAGTAACTAAAAGAGGGCTATTATGGGCAGGTCTTAGTTGAGAGTTTTTGGCTGGCACAAGCGTGGAAATGGCCGTATCGGTTCCGAGGACAGAACTGAAGTCCTAATTGTAATGAATGAACAAAGATTTACAACACAGATGGAACATTATGGTAAGACATAACTTCTTTTTATAGACATAGTTAAATTTTCTGCAGTATCATGTCGCATATGCCTACAGGTTTCAGGCGCTGCTCAGAATGTGGGCCAGTAATCAAGGAGACTTAATCCTTACCACTGACACTAGAGAGGGACATTCATTTTGAACAAAAATGGATACACCCAGTATTTCCAGATGCAGCTCTCTGCATCAAGCACAGTTTCCCTTAAAAGGACACAGCCAACACAATCAGTCCAGGGTCTGGATTTCTCTTATCTGTCTTCCTCCGGGTCCCCAACAAGACTCCCCATTGGTACAGCTATAGGGTTGAGACCTCAGCCGAGTGTCCAAGCCAAGTTGGAACAAGTGTGAAACCAGCGCTTTGTGTCCCTGCTCCAAATAGCTGAAACACACACTTTATGATTTGATTTTCACACACACACACACAAACACACACACACACACACACACACACACACACACACACACACATCTGAAAGCCTGGCGCAGATTTACTAGCTATGCCCCCTTCTGCCCAGACTATAAGGTAGTTACACTGCCACCAGACACCCCAAAGCCAGCTATTCTAAGACTCTTCCAAGGGTACCCAATTATACTGAGCAAAATTAATATTAATACAGATGGTAATATTGACCAAAGAGCCAGGCTTTGAGGGGTGGCCACAGTGTCACCAAAATATATAAGTACTTTCAAAGGTTAAAATATTCTCTGAAGGACCAGCCACAGTGAAAAGTTCAAATATATTTAATAATAAATAATAAAAGAGCTTGAAAATACTAAATATCTATTTACAATAAACACCAGAGTTTCATTCCCAGGAAATATTAAAAATAACATAGATAGACAGTTTCACACAGTTAGAAAAAAACAATGCTTAACTGATCTCACTATATTTTCCTAACTGGTCAAAAGAATTATTCCCTGGTTACGTACTAGAACAAGGCAAGATGAAGTAGGTAAGAGATTCTCCTTTGTTAGGTTACAAAAACAGACTGTTCTGAGACTTCAGTCTCACCTAGTATTAAAATATAATTTTTGTCCTAGATTACAGAATGACATCACATACATCTGGTCATCTGACTTATGGTTCCCATGATAGAAGCTGTCAGTATTTAGCACATAGGTGTCAATAATACACACACAGAACCTTGCTAAGATCTGCTGCAGCTCCTGGAAGTCATAAAACTATAAAACACTTCCACTCTTCCTACAGGAGCTAATAAACCATACTTCTTGCAGACATTGCATCTCTAGCTTCATTTAAAAATGTGAGATGACATCTTTATGGCCTAGGCCCAGTAATTTAATTTCTTATTATTTTCCAAAGTCAGGTGGATTGAGCTTAACCTCTTCTCTTCCAGTATCCTCTGTTAAAACATATACATTTAAACAGTTACAATAATACATTTATATTTCTTTTCTGTCTAGCAGGGCACACTGTTGATACATTTTTAACACAAGCAGCTTTACAAGTACATTTTTCAACACAAGCGTCTGTAAAAAAACAGTTTGATATATAAATAACATATAATTATTTACAAAATTCCAGCTAGCTGTACTGGCATATGTTACACATCCACTGCCCTACTTCTCTTGGCATAGCTGGCAGTACCTCACATCATCACATCGGGCATACAATCCCCAATTCCGATGCGCATAGTAAATGTGTGTATTGTTTAGGCTAGATCACCTGTGGTTAGATTGTCATATTTGCGAGGCATTCAACCCCCGAGCCATTGCTGACTGCAGGAACAAAGTTATCCTAAGAGGTCTGTTGCCTGCTTCATCCTCATCACCAGAGGTTCAAACCCCCTCAACTATCCTTACTGGGTCTTTGGAGCTGAGGAAATGCTTCCATAATACTTCCAGAGCTTCTTCGGAGCCTCCAGCCAAGACTGCTAAGGCCTCGGATCCAAATTTGCCGGATCCAAGACATACTTCTGCTCCTTTGGATCCAAAGAATCTTTTGGAGCTGATAGGCACCTCTCATGTGACTGCTTCTACTTGGCCAACTTCTTCTATATCGGATCAAAAGACTTTGGATCCAAGTGTTAGGACCCGAACCACAGAGTTCGCCATTAGGACAGCTTCCCTAATGCTGCCCATGAAACTACTCAAAACCCTGTCCAGAAACTCCAGACCTACTTCAATTACTTCCTCTAGGTCCTCCAGGAGTCTATCGGATGTTGATATGGACAGGATGATGTGGTGGTTTCTCAAATTTCAGATCCAGATGGGCGTATTGTCAGCTCCGTCCCTACTCGGATCAGTGAGAGTTCCTGCTGATTTGATCCAGTCTCCTTCTCAAACCCAAACAGTGATTTTGGAGTCCCAGGATCCAAGGTTTCCGAGAGAATCGACTTCGCATCCAAGGAAGCTTCCACCCTTGACTCCAGTGGTTACCCTGACTATCTCTACTCTGAGATCGTTAGATCAGACTGGGTCTCTGATCCAAGAGGTCAGTGTTGGATCTGGGGGGAGGAGTTTGGCCACATCATTATAAATTTTATTTAAAGTACATAGGGGTTATATGTTATTATGACAGCTACTAGGTAGGACAGGACCAGCTCGAATGTCACACTGATGGGGGAAGGGATGTTAATTTAACATGTGTACCAATAACACTTTGTTTTACAGCACAATAAACCACTCCCATGCCTGATAAAAATTATATATATATTTAGAAAGCTTGTGAGGAAATTATTACTCTATTTTTGTTTTACTTGGATCACTTGTCTGTGTACTTAATAAAGGATTTTCGACTGGAAACAGACTGTCTGCCTTGCTTGGATTACTTTCGAATACTTAGTAATACTGTACAATTATATATTTTCTATTACTTTTTGTTTTGTTCTGACTTAAGATGAGTTTACGTTCGCTACTTCTACTACTATTGTCTGATCTGATTAATGTACAGTGATTAACTAGAAATATATGGACTGAAAATCTTCCACACAGAGAAGTTTCTTACACTGTTTTGGTTCCAACTTTTTCAGAACCGTCACTTCCTCTCAGCACTTCAGCCATCGACAGCTCAGGTCCAATCCTGTCTGGGGAACACAGATCCGGAGTGATTCCCATCCATGCTTTTTCAATTGTCTCGACTTTGAGGGAGATGAATGGAGTTTCTCCTTATCCATTGGCCTTCCAGATTATGGAAAGGGCTTTCTTTGCTCACAGAGATCCAACCTCTTTTGCCTCCGATCCTCCCCATTGTCCTTCGTTAGATCTGGGTGCTGAGCCCATCATCCCTGTCCAGGGTAAGCCTGCCTTGAGGAGCCTCCAGGTTTTTCCCCATGAGGGAGCCCCTCTATCTTCTGATACTTCCCCTAAACACCCCACAGAGGAGATCCCTTGGAAGAATATGTGCAAATGGAGGCACATTGACTGCCCATTGGTGCCACTCACAGAAGACACAGACTTTGTTGAGGGAGAAGGATCCTCATGAGCACCATTTGATGATTTCTCCTTTAGAGATATCTTGAAGATCCTTAGGCAGAAAGGTGGCTGGTCTGCCCATCCTCCTTCTTCTGAAGAGTCCTTGTTTTGGGATGCTTTTCGATTGGGCCCATCTACGTCTTGGATGCCCCCCCCCCAGAGGGTGATTTTATTGACTTAGTCTCCTGCCAGGCTTGGAAGGAGCCAGACACTATCAAACCAATCCCCAAACACCCAGATAGGTTTCTGGTTCTCCCTAAAGACAGACTTCATTGATCTAAAGATGTTCCTGCTGATGCCATTATTGTAACACTCATCACCAAGAAGGAGCTAGATGAAGAGAACTCCTCTGTCCATCTGCTGAAGAGGGAGTCTCGAGCGATTGACAGGTTTGGTAAGCGCACTCATGCCTCAGCTACATTTGTGCTGATATTGTTAAATTACTTGGCACATTTCATTCATTTGCAGAGAGATTTGGTCAAGGAGCTGTCCAACACTCTTCCATGAGGCTCATCTCCCATTCAGTGGAGGGTACTTCAAGGGCAGCCGACTCAGGTATTGTAGTCAGATGGCATACCTGGATGAGGCTTTGCAGAACAGTTTAAGGTGTCCTTTGTCAATGCCTCCTTTGATGGCTCCTCCTCATTTGGGCCATCCATCAAAGAGATTCTTTCCCACAGTGAGCAGGAAGGAAAGATGCTGTCTGCTGTTGGGATCAAGTATTCTACCCTTCAGTGCACTTTCTCAAGAAATCAGCAAGGTGGTGAGAAGACTTGGTTTCGAAAATCTCAAGGCTCTTTCCAGAATCAATGTGGGGATCCTTCCTTTAGAGGCAGAGAAGGAAGTTTCAATGGTAGAAGCTGCCCCAGAGGCAGAGGGGTCCAGCAGAATCAAGGCTTCAGAGAACGCTTCTCTGACAAGCCCTATCAGTGCTCCTGAAGTGCTGTCCATCTGTCCATCTCTGGAGGCAGTCGGGGGTCGTTGTTCCCTGCACCTAGACACCTGGACCAAACTGACAACAAATGCCTGGGTGCTAAGCATAATATCCAGAGGTTATTACATTCCCTTTCCCTTTCACCATGAGCAGAACAAAAGAACCTCCCTAGTGTTCTTCCCAGTCAGAGGGAGCATGCAGTACTGGAAATTCAAAAAATACTGAAAAAAAGAGTCATCCAAGAGGTCCCAACTGAACAAAAAGGATTCTGAACTTACTCCTGCTTCTTTTTAGTGTCAAAGAAAACAGGGACCCAAGATCCATCCTCGATCTGAGCAGTCTGAATCAACATGTAAAGAAGTCAAAGTTCCGGATGGTTACGGTTCAATCTATTCTACCGCTGCTGTTGAGCATGGACAATTGGATGTGCTCGATAGACCTTCAGGAAGCGTACTATCACATTAGAATAGACAGATGCTGCAAAAGTCATTTCCACTTCAGGCTGGGAGCTAGTCATTACCAGTTCAGAGCTCTGCCCTTTGGACTCGCCACAGCCCCCAGGGTGTTTACTAAATGCATGGCAGGAGTGGCAGCTCACCTGAGGCTGAAAGGATTCCAGGTGTTTCTGTAGTTGCATGACTGGCTTCTTACTGCTCCAAGCCAGCATCAACTTCTTCAGGTAAGAGACTATTTGTTCCAGATCTTCAGCTACCTAGGCATTACATTAAATCTTGCCAAATCGAACCTCTTCCCCATTCAGATGTTTTAATTCATTAGTGAGGTCCTGGCTACAACACACCAGATAGCTTCTTTGACTCCATCACATAGTGTCCTTGAGACACCAAGTATCGGAAATAATTTCTTTGTCATTTCCCTTGGTGAGATTGATACTTCAAGCCCTTGGATCTTTGTCAGCTGTCATCGCCCTAGTGCCTTTAGCAAGGTTCTTTATGTGAGCCCTCTAACTGACCCTAGCTGTTCAGTGGTCTATTCTTTACCAGCACTTATCAGTTCCTATCAAGTTGACTCCAGTTTGCAGAACTCATCTTCAATGGTGGATTCATTCAGATAATCTGTTCCTAGGCAGGCCATTCCTTCTTCCTCCCCCCTCTATGGCCACAGTGACCATGGACGCTTCCCAACTAGGGTGGGGGTATTTCGAGGGAAAGATGGTCCAAGGCATGTGGTCTTCCTCAGAGACTAGATTGCATGTCTATGTCCTAGAGATGAGAGCAGTTCTTCTAACTTTGTAAGCTTTTCAAGACAGCCTCCCATGTGGGAAGATTGCAATATACACTGACAACATGTCAGGAGTCTGGTATATCAACAATCATGGAAAAACCCATTCTTACCTGTTATGCAGAGAGGCCATGAGGGTCTGGGAATGGGTGATGTCTTCAGACCGCTTTCTAGTTGCAACACATATACCAGGGAAAACCAACGTTCTAGCAGATAAACTCAGCAGGTCCATTCTGACCTCTCACGAGTGGTCCCTCAATCAGTCAGTGGTGAATCTGATTTTTGGCCATTGGGGCCAACCTTGCTGCAACCTCTTTGCATCCTCCCAAAACAACAAATCCAGCAAATACTTCGCTCTTATTCCCCCTCTGGAGGATTCCCTGAGGGATGCTGTAGTTCACGATTGGCCTTCCGGTCTCCTTTATGCATGCCCCCTCTACCATTGATCCTGAAGTTTCTGCAGAAAGCCAGTTGGCTGAAGAGTTCAGTAATCCTGTTTGCCCCCTACTGGCCTCATCAGGTATGGTTCCCCTTTTCCTGGCCTCATCTGAAATATCCCCCATGGATTCTGGAACCCAGACAGGACGTCCTCTCTCATTCATTAGGGAACCAACACCCCAATCTACTCTCCGTCAAACGGACTGCTTGGTACCTCCAATTCCAATAATTCTACAAAGATCCGGGCTTGCTTCCCCTGTTTGAAACATAGTTTTGGCTTCTCAAAAAGCTTCTACCAAAAAGTGTATCAAAACAAATGGAAAGGGTTTGCCATTTGGGCTTTTAAAGAGAATATTGACCCTTTCGCAGCCCCAATTTCAGCCATCCTTCTTTTCACAAATGCCAGGGAACACCTCAGTCAAAAAGACAATAAGAACACCAAATCTAAGCCGTGCCAACACACCTTCAAGAGCAATGAACTTGAAAATAGCAAGGAAACGTCCACCTCCTGTGGCTGTGGTTACAATTGGAGGTGGACGTTTCCTTGCTATTTTCAAGTTCATTGCTCTTAAAGGGTGTGTTGGCACGCCTTAGATTTGCCATCCTTCTTTTTCTTACTTCTCTTTTCAAGAAAGGAGCTAGCATTTCCATTGTAAAAGTCCAACTGGCAGCCATTTCAAATTTTCATACTGGAGATTTTTCTGGCTCCCTTGCTATGTCTAAATTATGCAAAGCCTTCATGAAAGGGATTATTCTGCTTAGACCTCTGATAAAATATCCTACTCTGCCATTGGATCTAAACCTGTTGAACCAGATAATGATTGTGAACGAAATTCCTTTCATGGAAAACCATCTTGTTGGTAGCTATTACTTCAGCAAGAATTCCCGTTCATGTTCATAGGCAACTGTAGTTTGACCTTCATAGAACAAAACAGTGCAGAAACTCTGACCAGCTATTTGTTTCTTTCTTGCCAAATCTAGGTCAAGCAGTTTCCAAGGTTACATTGGCTAAGTGGATTACTGACTGTATCTCGCTAATTTATTCAAAAAAATGGTTTGAAATTGCTCCTAAAGCCCATTCTACTAGATCTATGGCTGCATCATCATTTTTCTCCTCCAAAGCATTGACTGATGATATTTGCATTGCAGCCACTTGATCAAAGACTCATACATTTGTGACACATTATAAATTGGACATTGTCTTCAGAAGTAGAACTTCTTATGCTCCCACAGTGCTCCGGCATGTCCTTCCTTGAGGCCACCCAAAAGTAACATAGCTGGAGACTCTGACCCAATAGTGAGGAAGAATAAGATCATTGGATCATATGAAGTTACAAAGCTAATGGCCTGAGAGCCCTTACAAGCCTAGCCAAATTTTATCCTTGTTACCGTGATCAGCACTTATTGCCCCAATCCAAGAGGGACACAGGTGGAACCTCCCAGGGTGAATTTATGGTTACCCATCCAGTTGTCTAGATTGTGTTTGAAGAGGGACAATGAGATACTCTGTTTGATGTGAAGTGAGAGTCTAATCCAAAGGTGTGATAACCTCTGGGAGACAAATCTGTCCCTCCAGCAGATTCTGTTGATGGCACATACCAGGTTTAGGTAACCCGTGTACCATTTGACTTGCAGATATGCAGCATTTCCAATAAAGCGGAGTCAGAGATCACCTTATATGCAAGGCAGAGATTGAATCTGACTAGTCCGTATGAAACAGAATAAAGTGACAGTGATTTCAGCTGCTCCACATAGGATAGCTGCTGAAGACTTTGAATTTTCTTTGTGAGGAACCTTTGTGGTCTCTCCAATTGCTGCAGGTGCTTTGAAATGTACATGCCAAAAGGGGTGTTGTACTCAACTATTGGTCTAATGAGTGAAGAGGATAGGGGGGTGATAACTTCACTTTTCCTCAAGGCAATGCCCTTACTTATGAGGTGAGCAATATAGAATGCTCTTCTTACCACTCTGGAGACATGGTGATCAAAGGCAAGGTTGCTGTCAACCTGAGTGCCCAGCACTCTTACCACTGAGTGCATACTTAGGGTACTGCCATTGATGTGGTAATTTACAGCAACATCGCTATTGCAGAAAGAGATGTTAATACATTTTTTTACATTGAGTTTGAGGACATGACTTTGGCACCAATCATTTGTTTGCATAGGACCTTCTTGAAGGATGTTGACATTGTTTGGAGATTCCTTGACCACACCCAGTTTGCAGTCGTCATCCAACTTTGTCAGCTGTAGTCCATTTGTTTTAGCTTGTACTTCAGAGTAATAGATTCCAAACAGTAGAGGTCCCAGGACTGATCGCTGTGGAACACCACTGGTAACGGTCTGCTGTTGGAGGTGGATTCCCCTATTTTGACTGTATGGGTTCTGTCAAAGAGCCAGTTCACAACCCACCTCATGATATAAAGATTGATGTCTAGCTGGGCAAGTTTGTCAAAGATGCCTGAGTGAGGGATAGTGTCAAATGTCTTGGCCAGGTCTAGGTAGGCTGTATGCACAGATTTCCCTTCGTCCAGGGTGCTTGTGACTGTCTTGAGGAAGTCCATCAGGTTTAACAAGCATGATCTCCCCTTGACAAATCCAATCTGGGTAGGATCTAGTGTTTGGAGATTACTTATATCTTTGATAAGGTCCATGATGTTTCTCTCCATGGCCTTTCAAGTAAAGCTAGTCAAGCTAATAGGTCTGTAGTTCCTGAGGTCAGTAGAAGCACCACCTTTGTGCAGGACAACAACAGATTTAGAAGTTTTGTAAGTTATGTACTCACCATAACTAGGCATATGTGTTGTTCATTTTCATTCTTCCTCACCTTCCCTCCTAGCCATCTCCCATCCTATTAGCTCATGAGGACTTTTTTGGATTTATGGGAACCTTTATATTCCTGGTTTGAGCCTCCGATTTCCATCTATCTATTATGTCTCTGTATTTTTTAGCCAATAAGGCAGCAAACTCGATCTGAGAAAACTGCAGAGGTAGTGGAGTATTATGAGTAGAGGGAGGAGCTCGAGACTATGATCCAAGTTTAAGAAATGCGGCTGAGTCGAATCCGAAGGTCAGATTCGTAACCCAATAGTGAGGAAGAATGAAAGTGGACAACACAGATGTCAAGTTATGGCTAAGTACATAACTTCTAATTTCATCAAGCTGCCAGTTGTAACAATTCCAGTCTGCCCAGAAAATCACAAGGCAGTTAAAACAGCTGGGTACCAGAAGTTAGGTTTCTCAAACCTCCCACCAATTCACCAGTACTCTAAGGAAACAACTGGTTTTAGTTGGTGTTTCGCAGTTTTTAGTCTGATCACAATGTCAATATCAACTAGTACCCTGTCTGGTCAGGTCTGAAGCATTAATGGCTCACGCATTAGTCATTCAGTTACTTCCTACCCAGGCTCGTGAATTTGTAGTTGGTGTGACAATATAAATATTTGTATTATTAACTTTTCTTCTTTCCTTATGCAGTGGAGAACACAGATGGGGTGTGTAAATTTGAAATAAGAGCTGTAGTAGATATACAGAAGTCCTCCTACTACAGCACTTTAATTAGGGCAGGTACTAATATAACAAGCACACATTACTGTTGGCATACTCTGCTTCATTGTTGGTTTACTTACACCCTTTTGTAATTGACAACTTTATATCTTTAAATTTGTCAAAATATCATCCCCTCCCAAAAAAAACAAAAAAAAAACTTGTGCCCCACAGTTTAAATGATATATTCCTGGCTGTACATTTGTACTTAGAGAAGTTGATGGACCTGACATTTTTTCTGAACCCTACGTTAGTGGAAATGTGCAGTACTGTTACATTTTGAAAATTTAGCTGATGCACAGTAGACACCATTTTTTTTTTGTCTGTAACAATTTTATTTAGTTTTCTCATTAAACTTTAAATATTATATCTTCAACAGACATACCTTTCTTCCTTCTGGTTCACTGAAGATAACAGCATCCAGAGTATCGGACAGTGGAATATATATGTGTGTCGCTACAAACATTGCTGGAAATATTACACAATCTGCTAAATTAAACGTGCATGGTAAGATGAGTTTGTTTTATTTTTCCATGACTTCTTTCTCTTTTTTTTTTTTAATTGTTACATAAGTATTTGAAAACTGAAGGCTAACTTTAGTGGCATATATCCTCTGTAGGACTGTATTCAGCAATTTTTGCTTTGGTTTACCAGTTTGCAGTCATGGAAGCCTCTTAAACCATTTAAGTTTGCCAAGGAACGAATGCATAAAATCTAATAGGCCGCACTGCTTTGATCTGTTCCTTCTCTGTTTTGTATAATCATGTGACCCTGTTACTCACTCAAAGTAATCAATCAGGATTTGTTGTATAGATGTTGTTTCTGGCTGTTGTATAGACAGCAAAGGTGAAATGCTTCAGGAGAAAAAAATGAGAATTTAAAGTTTCCTCCAGGAGCCTGGGATCGTAACAGCTGACCTTGGTTAGAAGGAATTACTCCACTAGGAAAGGATGAACGGAAATATTTGCCATCCCCTGGCAACCATGAAGGATCACTTATTGTCAACAACTTTGTGGCATCAAAATGTGTTGAACACCTATGCTGAACATGTTTCACAATTAACAGTATCTGTTTTTCACAAGTACCTCTTTCTGGGTACAAGGATGAAGCTGATGAAAGCAATCTCTTTAATGACTTGTGAAAAGGGAAAAGCAGTCAGTGTAGCAAGAAGTGCACAGAAGGCAGATTAATTAAATATTAATTTATATAAATCCTGTCAAATAAAATAAACCAGAAATGTGATTGTGTGCTGAGAACACTGTTCTTTATTTCCATTATTGAATTGCAGTTTGTAAAGGTAGTCTTTTATTTCGTGGCTTGAGCTTTACTCACAAAATCTGTATTATTAAAAATGCTGTTAAGATTAGTATTTGTAATTCACATAAGTAAATGTATTCATAAATCAAGTACATACATGTCATTTTAAGCCATGGTTTAAGGTACATTTTGTCTGGAACACAGTTTAGAAAACCTTCCACTAGATGCAAAAGCTTAAAAAAGCCTTTATTTTAGTTGCAACATTCACTCAAAAGTGTTAATAAAAACCTGCTTTACTTTCGCATTTCTTATTTATTTGTGAACTTTTATTAAATGGATAAGTAAATCAGTACACCGAGATTTTCAGTTTTTCAGGCATGCTCAGATAGAGTCTAGCAAACCATGAAGCCAGTTTTACTATGTGGTACCACTGTGAAACAGCGATATGCAGAGAAAGAGTGGTGAAAGCTTAGAATCTGTGCAACATCATAATATTCAAACATATTAGGAAGAGCAGTGACCTAGCAGAATAATGAAGTAAATGATATGATTTCTTTGTGGGCCTGCACAGCTGTTTCAGTGTGCCTGTTAGACCAATGCCATAACATTGTCTTCCTACCTAAGGCTAAGGAAAGGTATTTATAAAATTTATAAAGTTGACTGATGGTTTATGAGTGAACCAGATGGCTGTGTGGATCAATGTTTCATTTTCTGTAGGAGGTGGGTAATTGTTTAGTTTCATATAAGATATGTTTGTTCACCAGTGTTATATGAGCTGTATATCATTCCCACTGCTTCAGTGTTATTTTGGGTTATCTGAAAGAACCAAACCTTTTAGATGCAGGAGTAGTCCAGGGTAAGAGACCCCTTGACAGACATAATACTCTGTCTCAAGATATTTTATCTAGTAGTGAAGTTCACAAGAAAAAGAAGCAAGACTTCATCATACAGTTGATAATCTGATTATAGCTGTTTATAACGCTGATGTGGTTTCCTTGGCTAAGAATGTTCTGCAGACGGGTAATTCTGGTGGTTGTGTTCCATGCATGACTCTAGTACTAGTTTGGCTAGAGACCTTTCTGTTGTTTCAGAAAGTGATGAAGTGTCTGATGAGGACAATGGTAATTTCTTGATTGACACTGAGTCCAGTCACTCTGATTATTCAGAAGGTGAACCTGAGTTTAACTCCACAAGTGCTCACTTTTCCTCAGATGATTGCTAGATTTATTGATGTTTTTGCTTGGGGCCAGTCATGAACTACCTCAGAGCTAGGCAGAAAAAATGACCTTATAGAGGATCAGATGCCTAAATGTCCTCCTGTATCACTGTTGCAGTATTCTTCACTGGAGGGATCTCCTGCCAAGTGTAGCTCAGTATGTGGCCATTATACCAAAGCCTTTAGATCTTGTATGGTCCGTACCTCACACATGTGCTCCCCGTACAGGGTGTAGGGCATATAGGTGACGTACGGACACAGTTACACAGGACTTCTTTGTCACCAGTCTGAAATACCATCATTGCTCGGTCTGAATGCCCTTTTGCTGTGCTGAATACCTAGTCATCAGATAAGTTACCTGTTGGGGTCTTTTTCTTTTGGTCTTGTTCACTTTTGGTTACCTAAAGTTCATGTCATCCAAGAAGGGAAAATGTCAGTGTGGGAGGTAGATTTCCCATAAGGGTCATCACAAACAGTGTTTTTTTTTGTCTAGGTGCTTCCCATGACCATAAGTCCTGTAGCATTTGTAAAGCGTTTGTTCCCAAGACTCTTAGAAGCTGGTTGTCTTCCATGGCCATCCTTCTCAAGAGCCAGAGGCTTAAACTGTTAGCCCAGGGTAGCACGACAAAATCTTCTAACCCCAAGGTACCATTAAGTAAGAAGAAACCAAGAAGTCAGGGCTGGATTCTTTGATTGTCCAGCTTCCACTGGACATTTCTGTAGTAGTGGGTGTTAGCTCTGTAGGCCATCTAGTGCCTACATTGGATTCCTCTGCTGCACCCCCATTGGAAACCAGCATAGATCCTTCCTTTCTTACATCCTCTGAGGCTTTGCATGCGTCTGCTCCAGACATCAAGGGGGAAACTGTGGTTGATCATCTTGGAGGGCCCTAGATGGATTCAGCAGATTCTGGTCAGAGAAGAGGTTCCAGGTACTCTTATTAAATCTTGTCAAGGGTCAGAACCTCTGGTGTTTGTTAGGGCAAGTGTCCCTTCTAAGAAAAAGCAGAAGACTAGGCATACATCTATACACTCTAAGAATCCTCAAAGAGAATGGCAGGAGTTTATTCAAGGCCTGTTTAAGTCCTTAATGGCCCTGAAGCCTGAAGCCTCCCCAAGGGTTTTCTGCACCTACCTTCTCTTGGACTTCAAGTCCTTCCAAACAGACTAGGAACCTGATTCCTCGGATGAGGATTCAGAGTCTGATGATGGGTCCTTGTCATATTCTTCCCAGATACCTTTGCCTTTGGCTTATGGTTCTGATGAAGAAGAGTCTGTTAGTCATTAGTCTCCTTTTGAGGAATTGTCTTTTGGAGACACTATTGCTAGAATGATAGAATACTTTAAGTGGGATTCTTCTCAAGTATCTGATATCCAGAAAAGGTGTTATGTCTGCTTGGGTCTATATCACTTTGACGAAATGGCAGAAGTTCGAACACCATACGTTCGAACTTCTAACCTCAAAGTGCAAAATCATTGAAGGCATTTTTTCCCAGGGAAAAAAAAAATTTGCTGTTCCAAGAAACACACACACACAACACAAGCACACCAAAAAAACAGCAATCCACAAACATACACTTAAAATCCTACATCTAACCCTACACTAAACTGTACATACACTATCTATCCACTTACCTTAACCCAAATCCTAACCCTAAGGTCCGTCACTATTGCACACTCACCTGACCCGTGCCCTAACCCTAACTCACCTATCCCGCCCTAACCCTAAAGTCTGTCACTATCGCACACCCACCTCACCTGTGCCCTAACCCTAACTCACCTAACCCTCGCCCTAACCCTAACGTCCGCACAATACACTTACCTGAAACCGACCCATAACTTTCCACCACAGTGCTGAAAATCACGAAGCCACAGAAACGGCCCACCAAATTTTTTCCCTGGGAAAGAATTCGGTGTTCTGCGGCTTCGTGATAATCAATTTTTGAACTTCACAGCTCAAACATATGGTGTTTGAACTGCTGAAGTTTCGACAAACTGAAAGGAACCCGTGCTGCTTCAGGTGGATACCCCTAAACCTTCTGCATTTTCTCCTGTGTTGGCTGCTTTGTTAGACACCTTTATAGATGCTACTACAGCTCCTGATTCTCAGCTTCTTGCTCCAAAGAAACCTTACAGATTCTATAAGGTTTCTGAGGATTGTCAGTTCTTATTTAAGTGTCCTTCTGCTGATCCTGTTGTGGTGTCAGTCTCCTATAACAGGCCTTCTAGACTTTTGACAATTTCCAAGCTTCTGCCATCAGATAAGGACAGTAGGCCAATGGAGAGAATTGGTAAGAATGTTTACTGTGCTTCTGGCCTTGATTGCTCAGGCTTGTCCAGTTCTTTCTGACTTCCCTGATTCTGAAGCAAAATCTTCTGCTCTTTCTGTTTTAGGTTCTTCCTCTCAGGTGGCTCGTCATTCTATTAAGTGTAGCTGTGATGCTGCTAATGCCTTTTTCAGAGCTGATGCCTGTGGTCTGTTATGATACATCATTATTGGCCTTACCTGCAGTCGTCAAGTTGCTGGATGTTACTTTGGCTAATAAAAATCTCTTTGGGACTGTTGCTGCTGCTGCTGATATGTTTAAGTCTCTTCAGGAAAAACGTAAAGCTGTGCAGAACATTAAACATATTTTTGTGTTCCCTATCCCCAAGTTCTAGAGGAACTATCCTACAAGGTCTTTTGTTTGCAGGGAACCTCTTTGGGCCACTAAAGGCAGGAAGGGTGGTAGGCGAGCTCCTTTTGTAAAGTCTTCTCAGGCTCCTGTGGTTAAAAAGCATTCTGTATCTGACAAGCCCACCTGTCTTTGACATCTTGCCCCCCCCCCACCCCTCGACCAAGTTCCCTTGTCCCTTCAGCTCTCCCTCTGTTTTCCAAACTAGCATTTCATCACTTCGGACTCCTGGGTTCTACCTATCATTTGTCAGGATTAGTTCATGGTATGGAAGTCTTGCCCTCCTTTTTCAGGGATTCCCTATCCTCCTCTGAAACAACTTTCTCATTTCTCAGAGGTTCTTGGGTCCCTAGTGATACAGGGAACTATTCAGCCTGTCCCGCTTTCTGAAATAGGAAAGTGATTTTACTCCAAGATATTCCTGTCTCCTTGAAAGGAGGGCACATGGAGATCTATTCTGGATCTCTCCATGCTCAACACCTTTCTCAAGATTCCTTCTTTTCAGATGCTTGTTCTGGTGTCCTTGGATCTGAAAGATGCTTACCTTCATATTCCTATTCACCCTCTTTTCAGGAAATTTTTACATTTCTCTGTTTCTTCTACTCATTTTCAGTTCTCTGCTTTGCCCTTTGGCCTCTCTCCTGCCTCAAAGAATTCACAAAAATGCCTAGCTCCTGTGATTGCCTTTTGCAGTCTTCAAGACATTCAGATTTTTCTTTATGTAGAGAACACGTTTATGGTACCTTCTCCCAGTTGCCTGTTACAGAATCTGGAATTCACCATATCTCTCCTTCAGACTCTGGGGTTCACTGTTAACTTCCAAAAGTCTGTTGTGACTCCCTATAGAAATCATGTGTATCTGGGTTGCAGGATTCAGGCATTGCCAATGTTGGCCTCTCTTTCACCTCTAAAAGTTCTGTCCTTAACAGCTTTCTTTCAGTCTCTTCTTCCTCTTCCTGCTATTCCAGCCAGAGAGTTTCTTTGAGCACTGGGATTCATGGCATCTTCTATTCCAGTGCTCCCTCTTGCCAGACTGCACATGCAGAAACATCAATGGTACCTCAAGTCAGTTTGGCTTCAGCATTATCACCCTCTGGTTTTCAGAGTGTCTCTTCTTCCCTATCTGAAGCAGGAATTCAAGTGGTAGATTCAGCAACTTACCCTCAACCCAGGCCTACCTTTTCAGCCTCCGGTTCCTTCTCAAGAACTGATCACCAATACTTCAGACATGGTGTGGGCATCCTGTGGTCACCTGAGCATTCAAGGTCTTTGGCCTCCCCCTTCAGAAGTCAGACCATATCAACATCAAAGAGATGAGAGACCTAATTCTGTCCTTTCGGACTTTTCACCCCATGCTCTCTCCAGGTCCTCTGAAGGTTTACACGGTCAACACTACAGTGATATGGTATGTCAGCAAGCAGGGGGGCACAAAGTCTTACCTTCTCTATGGGCTGGTTCTTCAGGTCTGTTAAATGACTCTCATTTATCAGTTAACTCTTCAGGCAGTATACATTCCTTCATAGCACAATCTAGTGGCAAAAGCTTTTAGCAGGTTCAAAACCCAGGCTCACAAACGGTTGCTTCACAGAATCTTGTTTCTGGGCATAGTCCTTTGGTGGGGTATTCCTCATGTAGATCTTTTTGCCTCCTCTCTGAACAGCCAGCTTCCTCTTTTCTGTTCCAGAGTGTCATGCCATCTGGCATGGAATATGGATGCTCTTTCTGTTCCTTGGAAGGGGATGTTTCTCTTTGCCTTCCCTCCCCTTCCCTGACTTCCAAGAGTCCCACAGAAAATTCAGCTGGACTCCACAGAAATGTTGCTAGTGACTCCTTTCTGGCCAAGATAGCACTGGTTCCCCCTCTTAATGCATCTGGCCAGGGACAATCACCACAAGTTACCTCATTTGGACCTGCTCACGCAGGGCAAGGGATCACTCGTCCATCCTCACTTGTTCACTCTTCAGCTGACACTGTGTGTGATAGGGTTTTAATCCCATCTTTTCCGAGGATGTGCACAGGATTTAACAGAAGGCAAGAAAACCTGCAACCAGAAAGTCTTATATGTCCAAATGGTAGAGATTATCTGTCTGGTGCCATGCTTATAACCAGGACCCTTTTCAGTGGGGGTCTCTTTGGTTCTCCCTTATTTGTGTGCATTGCTCCAGTCTGGCTTGCCTATTTTTCTTTTAAGCCCCATTTGTCAGCCATTTCTGCCTGTCTGCCCTTAAATTCTCCTTTGACTTCTAAGTGTGAGGTCAGACAGTTTCTTAAAGGTGTCCTGCATCTTAGGCCCCCAAGGAAGCCTATTCCTCTTCCTTGGGACCTTAATTTTGTTTTTAGAAAAATTGCCCCAGGCTCCCAATGACAAAAATAAGCTCAAAAGACTGACCTCAGTACTTTAATGACAGAATAGTTGAAACACAAAACAACGATCTAGCGCTTTCATCTGCCGTATGCAGACTTCTTCAGAATAATCAATAATGTGGTGCCGATGATTTTTATACCATTTGAAACAAATAATTAATCAATCAACTAATTAACCAGGCTCATAAGAAATTTAAAGCTGTATACATTCATTTATGCTGTATATTCCATTTGTTAAATATACTTTTAACAATCCAGCACAATTTCCCTTGGAGCCTGCAGGTTCAGCTTCTCTACAACATTATAACTGGAAGACTGTTTTGTTGCTTGCTCTTACTTCTGCTTGGAGGGTTTCTCAGCTTCAGGTCCTTATGTCCATCTCTCCTTTTTTTTTTTACAGGGATATGGTGTCCCTTTGTACTAATCCTTCTTTTATGCCCAAAGTTGTTAATGAGTTGTCTTTGAATCAAGCAGTAAAACTCTCTTTTCTTTTTTTCCTTCTCCTCAGTCTGCTGGTGAGAGAGTCCTACATACATTGGATTTGCACAGACAACTTGGGTACTGTTTGGATAAATATGGCCATTCATAAGTCTGGCCAGCTTTTTGTTTCTTTTCATCCCAGGACATTAGGTTTGGCTGTTTCTAAGCAAACCATCTCCTCCTGGATGTATAAGGCCATTTCCTTTTTGTTATTCTTTTCATGGCAAGTGTGTGTGTGTACTTCCTTTAGAGCTTACTCCACTAGGGCTGTTACCTCTTCTGGTGGATATAGTATAGATGTGCAAAATCTTACCCTAACAATAGATGTCCTTCTGTTCACTGTTGCAGTATTCACTTCCTCCCTCCATCATCCTTTTTCTTTTGGACTTTGTTTAGTTTTCCCTTCTGGCTGAGGGTCTCCCTTTTCCATCTGCATTTTATCCTTCTGGGTAGGAGTAGCCTGTTATGTCCTGTGGAGGCTGTTCTCTACTGGGCCAATTCAGTTCTAGGTAACTGCATCCGTATATCAACTTTATGCCGTACATCCTGTATGGGAAGTATATGCATAATATACGGTGCATACAAGATCTAAAGGCTTTGGAATACTGGTTAGACATTGGGCTATCCTTGGCAGGAGATCCCTTTGGTGAAGAATACTGCAACAGTGAAGTGAAGGACACCTACTGTTATGTAAAGATTTTACAAAATTGTACTTTTTGTGCCCCCCCGTACTGGCATTGCAAGATGTTTGTCTATAAAGCTGCCTAAAGGACACTAGTATCTATTCCAGCATTCCCTAAAAAAGCTCATTGAAAATGTAATTCTCCTTGGGTATGACAGGTCTGTTGTCTCTCCAGGTGCCTGCTCAAATGAAAAGTACTTTGCTTCATCTAATGCAATGCCCCATGATAAAGAGGGAAAATGTTTAGATCTTTGTAGCAAAAAGATGTCTCTTCCTAATAATCTATTCTTTAGAATGTTAACTTGTTATAAGTAGAAATTAA
Source organism: Protopterus annectens (assembly GCF_019279795.1). Taxonomy (NCBI): domain Eukaryota; kingdom Metazoa; phylum Chordata; order Ceratodontiformes; family Protopteridae; genus Protopterus; species Protopterus annectens. The sequence goes on from NC_056744.1 coordinate 400,870,530, forward strand.
TTTTACAATGTAATGTACATACAGTTTGGATGATTTTGCTGTACCCTCACCTGCTGAGAAAAAGTCTTATATGAATGAAATTGTTTCTAATTCGACTAGGGCATCTAAACATGCTATGAGAGGTGTGCTTGGAATGTGCAAATATAGTCGTTAGAAGTGGTGCTTCTTCTGTTATATTAAGACGTCATGCTTCATTACATAATCAGAACTTCTGTGATGACTTAAAAGCTAAAATTTTGAATACACCTTTAAGTTCTGAATTGGTATTTGGGCCCTATGTTACACTGATTCTCAAAATGTGGGATGATAAAGGCAAAATAATGCATAGGGGTATCTAGGCTGTTTCATATACAACATTTACCCAAAAAAGGCATCTTCCTGCAGGGGGGCAGAATAAACAAAAATACCAGCAAACAAAGGTCAGGAATCCGAAAGGAAATGATAGAAGGATAATTCTTTGAAACCAGATATGAGGGGGTCCTTTATGAAAAATGATCAATCCCCTACAAATGAATGACTATGCAGAGTCATGGAGCACCCTTAACCCCCCTCCTGCCCTTCCTTATTTTTCTCCTTAATCTAGGCTCTCTCTCAACCCTGCAGCCTGGCTGCATATAGTCTCAGGCAAACGGGTTCTCTGAATAATTCAGAGAGGCTACACTTAGCAGTGAATAGACAATCCTCCCTCTTTCAGGGGAATTCCCCCACACCCATCAGACCCAATAGACCTTTTCCTCTATTGCTTCATCACGTGGTATAAGCAGGGGTTATAGAACCACCTTTGCTTCAAATTGAACCTTCAAAAGTCCTTTCTCACACCCTGTCAAGAAATTCTTTTCCTGGGGTGCTGGATAGACATGATAAAAAAGAATGTCTTTCCTGCCAGAATACAAAGTTCTGTCTTGTAAGGGCATTTTCTTGGATTTCTGTCCTGTAGATGTGACCTCAGCAAGAGAGTTCTTCAGAATTTTAGGCCTTGTGGTATCAGTGGTCCTCATGACACCAGTAGGCAGATTACATATTAGAAAAATTCATTGTTACTTGAGGAATTGTTGGACCCACCACCTCTATTCCTTGGAATTCCATGTACTGGTACTTGGATTTGTGAAACAGGAACTGCAACGGTGAAGGGTTCAACTGTCTCCCTTTCTCTCTTTAGATTCCAGTCAGTCACACTGTTTAGACTTTCTGTGGGGAGCACTGTTATCTGCTTGCATTTTTAGTGAGTTCTGGGAATTTTGTCTTGTAGCTTAATTTGCAGTTGTGGTAAGATTCTGTTTCTACATTATACTGCACTTTTATGTCCACAAGTAAAATTACTTGTAAAAGCTAGCTGTTTGTGTTTTCATTCACAGTTATGATAGAACTATAAACTACTGCCAGATTTGAGACTTATTTAATTATTTATTACTGTATTTTTCCAGAAACAGTGTTAGTGGTAATTTTTTGCATAGTCTGGTGCCTTAAACTGTAGTACAATTTCAGTAGTCAAGAGCATTGTTTCTTCTTCTTCTCCAGGATTTGTGCTTCATTGCTTTTACAGTGTGATATTCCAGTATTGTACCTACACTTTTATATTCTGCTTATCATTTACCTGCTTAAAGTTGCATTCTAGTGCCTTCTATTTCCCTGTTCTTTATGTCTGCCTCATGCCCCACTAAGACATTATGCTAAAGTTTCTGCAAGAGATCCAGTATTGGATTTATTTGATTGGATCCCTCACTAGCTAGCCTCCTCCTTCCTTGAATTTTGACTTTATGCCATTGAATCCCTGTCTAGCTAGCCTGCCTTTTCCTTGATCTTTTCCCATCTTTTCCTGTTGTAGATTTTACGATTGTTCTCTGGCCTCTGCCCAATGTGGTTATCTGATTTCCAAAGTCCCTCCCTCCCTCCCTTCTTTCATTGCTGTTATCTGTTGTACAAGCTATTCAGGTACTCTTCCCGCCCACTCTTTTCCATAAGTCCATGATACTGAGTGCCCACCCAGCAAACCGGCACTGTTCTTGAGTAAACCTGTTTTACTTCAAAATGTCTCCTGTTCACTTTCCCAGAGCTCAGCAAAGTGTGGCATCCTAACCTGCCTTCCAAAAGTGTTTTACCTGTATTCAGTGCCATTCATTCAAAGCTAAGTACTTTTGATTGCTAAGTTGCACTTTTTTATTTTATTTTGAGTAATTGGTATTTATTTATTTATTTTACATTTGTTGACCGGGAGAGTCCAATTGGATTACAAGTCCATTTTCAGTGGAGGCCTGGGGAGAAAAGCTCCAAGAGAACAATTTTTTACAAAACATAGTTTTAAGGACAGACTTTTGACATACAATTTCCATAGAAGAGACTTTGGCATACATATTGACTAACAGATAAGATACATTCATTCTCTACAATATAATATTAAATTTTAGAAGATATTCTTAAGTTTAGGATTCCTGTGATAGATTTACTATCAGAGTAAAAGCAGAGAGACCTAGAATAAGGCTCTGAGAGAGCAGATGATGCTTGCTATAGTTGAGAAGGATAACAAATGAATTTACTATTATGTCTTCGCCTGGTTTTAGTTAAGAAGGATAACAAATTGATTTACAATATGTCTTCTCTGGGTTTTAGTTGCTTATGGAAAGCACAACATTGCTGGGGTAGTTTTCCCTAACTCCTGGAGAGATGGGATGAGCAGTAGATTAACAGTCCTAAGTGAGTACAGTACTATGACTGGTTGGCTTAGCAGAGTTACTTAAGTTAGGTTGTTGTGTCTTTCAGCTTTTCCCGGTTAGGGGTCGCCACAGCGGAACTCCGGTCCGCTAATGATTGGCAGTTGATTTTTACATACCGAGTTGCCAGCTCTGCCGCCCAACTTTCAACGAAGGTACGCCCATTCACGCATGTCTCCACGAGGAAGACGCCCTAGCTGAGAATCGAACCGGACAGCGTCTTACTGTGAATCGACAATGAAGTGTTCTAATGAGACATTAGCCACATTATTGTTACCTGCTTTTGTGTATTTCATTGTATTTTTGAAAAAAAAATTGCTGCTTCTCACTGTAACTACTGTAAGAATGTCTTGCAATCGCCTACAGTAACGGATTTGCAGCTAGTTGTTTAATTGGTTTGTGGTAGCATTGCATTTGTGGGTCTCTTTTACCATGTTTTTACATTTGAAGGAATGTGTTTATTCATCTTTTGTCGGGGGAGGGTGTTTGTGTGGTCCATCTAAGTTGGGAAACACACAAAAGGACTCATAATGTAGTTTTATTGGCTAGAGGGCTCACTAGTTAGTTTTCTGTTTTTTTTTCTGTGCTACCGTAAATTCAGCAGTTCATGCAGAGGTGGTTATTGTTCAGCTACAGTTAGCAGTGCCTTGTACAGTAACAAACGCCTAGAAAGTAAATTTCCCGTAAAGAATGATTCATAAAACTTTACCCTGTAAAACAGTAAATATAGAGCAAATACCTTGCATGTTAACAAGCTTAGAGCAGCTGGTTGAGCATTGAGTGGCAATACCTATAGATTTAGTAGACTTCAGTATTGTATAAACATTAAAGTTAGTAGAATAGGATCTGCCACAATAATGCACCCTTATTAGTCTGCATCGTAAAGCACCCTTAATAGCTTTCTAACCCTAATGCACCACCCAATTGTAGCTCACCAGTCAAAGTACTAAACAGCATGGATATGCAATTTTCAATTTGTAATTTCTTAACTTCTTTGCAGCCAGCTTGGCAATTGTCAGGAACCAAAACAAAGAAGACTAGTACCACCAAAGGATGAGCAAGCCTGGAACACAGTATCAGTATTTGATACGTAGGTATTCTGATGAAGTCTTTGGTTACAACCTGACGAAAGCGCTCAATAAAAGGTTTTTGATTACTCTGGTGGAGTTCTTGTGGTACTGTGTTCTAGGCTTGCTCATCCTTTGGTGAATGTAGCAGTTGTCTCATGTTTACCGACAACCAGTTAATCCTTAAAGAAACAGGCACAATTTGCAAGAGGTGTGCTTACACAATGGCACTGGAGGCTAAGCTCTTGCATAGAAGCAGACATCCAGTTGTCAAAACCACATACACAACACTCACTTCACATAGCACACAACACACACATAGACTAACATATGATGAGGCAGTTAAAAGCAATCTTCCTAAACAAGAAAGATCACATAGACTGCCCTATGCCTCAGCAAGCCCAAAGGCAGTCATAGAAAACACCTACCAATGCACATACAGTCACTCTCAATTGAACCCCAATCACTAAGCCCCTTAGGCAAGCAAACACACTTCACAGGTCTCTTATCATAGCAGACTCCATTGTAAGACATACAGATGCCCCTGTAACCAAGCTGAACAAGGAGATGATAAGTTAGTTACTTTCTTACCTAGAGCCAGGACCTGCCAAATCACACATACACTCAAGTCCTTGCACCACAGGTACAAGTATGATTCTTTTATAGTCCATGTAGGTGTAAATGACCTGAGACTTACCACCCTGGATTATATGAAGAGAGACATTATGGAGCTCTTAGACTACTTGTGTCAGGTTGGTATGAGCTTGGCATTGAGCAGCATATTACCATCACCAAGGATGATACAATGATAAATTGATACAATGATACAGTATATCACTGAGGATGATGTTGTGGTGCATTGAGCAGCATATTACCATCACCAAGGGTGATGACAGTATGTGCAAACAATGACTGATTTCAGCAATTGGCTGTCTTTCTGGGGATTTCCAACTTGACTGCACACTGATCAACAGCTCTCCCGTTGTGAAAACAGAAACTTAGAAACTGCAGCTAGAGATATTGTCAACTTGAGTAAAATTAAGTTACTGCCTAGTAAGTACACTGACTGGAAGCTTGGAAAGAAGAAACTAACAGAGCCTGAAAGAAAATTAACTAGAAAAGGTGAAGAGAAAACACTGACTGGGAAGACTCCTACAGCTATTCAGCAAAAGCAGTTCAAGCTCCAGCTATGGTGCAAGACATGGCTTCCCGTAATCTAGAGGGAAAAATAAGTCAAATGTGCTCAGAGTTGATTAAAATAAATTAAACACTGAAGGAGTATATCAACTCGATTCAAATAACAAAAGGCTAGAGAAAACAGAAGAAGCTTTAAACAGACATACAGATGAGCTGATAAAACTGCAAAAAAATCAGAGGTTGAAATGACGGAAATGCTGGCTGAATATGAGGCTGCTCAAAAAGAGATGTTTCAGCAAATTGCAAACTTAGAGGACAGAGCATGTATGGAAAATCTGAGATTTTCTGCTGTACCAGAGAAACTTGAAGGAACAGACTGTAGTAATTTTATGAAGGCACAAATAAGCAACTGGTCTGGTATTCCAAATCAGGAACTGTTAATTGAAAGGGCACACCATGTGTATGCGCCAAATATGCCCATGAGAAAGCAGTCAAGATCTCTTTTAGTAAAGATGCAAACCTACCTGCAGAAAGAGTTAATCCTGACAAAACTGTTACAAAAGGGCAAAGTATTAAAATTTGGCGATAGTAGAATGTTTGTGGAAAATGATTATTCACTATACACCAGACAGAAGAGAAACAAATTTATTCCACAAATCAGAGAATGTCGAGAGGCAGGTGTGAGATTCATGCTGCTGTATCCAGCTGTCTTCAGAATATTTTTCCTGGAGGATCAAAGTAATTTTTTGATCCTGAACAGGCTAAGGAGGAAATGCAAAAGTTTTGCAAAAAAATGAGCCATCAAGCAGAAGGGGATACTGCTTTTCATTCTTCTAATAATAAAGCACATAGAGAGACTGCCAGTGAAACCTTTTCCTCTTTTCCAAAGGAAAATGGTTGAGAGACAGAGAAAAGCATAGGAGTTGACCAGAAGAATAGGGAACGCTGGGAGATTGAGATGAACATGAACAGGAAGAAGACTAGCAGCATGGAAATTGTTAAATAAATGTGAGACTGCAAAGCATCAATTGCATTTGTGAAATACAGCTGTATAAGAATAAGAGGAAATAGTGGACTTTTGTTGACTTTATTAAACTTGTCAGGAACTGAAAGGCATTTGCCTCGCTACATGTCATTAATATTTGGAAGGACTGAGGGGAGGGGAGGAAGAAGGAAAAAGGTAACTGTAAGTAAAACCATTTCTTTTCTTAAGTGTTTCCATGAAACTTTTCACAATTTAAATTGCATATTTTATAGTAAACTATTTTTAGTTGATGTTCATCGTGCATACAGCTGCAGTCATAACAGATGGGTTCTCTTGCCGTCAGGCAGGTCCTCGGTCGGCCGAATTCCAAAGTCTAGGTCCGGCGTCGGTTGTCGTTGCTTTCTTTCCTGACGTCAGTGTGACAGGGGTATATAAGACACAGCCGACGCCATTTTCTTCAGTCTTTTTTGCCGCGCGGTGCCCGAAGCAGAAGCAGTTTGCAAGTGCCGGTCGGCCAGCTCCTGAAATTACGAAAATTTGGAAACCGAAGTCTTCTTTAAAGCTAAGTACCCGTTGGAAACTTTTCTTGCCTCAGACCGATGTCAGACAAAGTTAACAATTGTATTTCTTGTGGGAAGCAAATACCGCATAAGGATTTCCATTCCCTCTGTATACCTTGTTTAGGCCCAGACCACGACGTCTCGGGCTGTCGCTTTTGTGCTACTTTCAATAAACGCACTATTAAACGCCGGGCGGAGTTTGCCCAGCACTTTTTTGGTAAAGCTTTTGATTATAAAATGTCGTCGGAGACTCCGACTACCGTTTTGTCCAAAAAACACAAGGACAAAGACCGACACGCGAGGTCCGCGGTCTCCACTGACACCATGCCAAAACCGGCTACACGTGGTCCGGTTCTCAGCGAGGCGCCTACGCAGCCCCTGACTACCGACGACACTTCTCTGGCGGTGTCTTCTGTAACCGAGACCGCAGGTGCCTCGGCCCATACCCTGACTACAGCTACCGAAGCCACTGTGAGTGTTGAGCCTCTTAATGTGGACAGGTCCACTTCCACCCATGGTGTCTTCAGACCCTCATCTTCCTTTTCCATAAAGGCCTTTACTAAGTCCAAATCAGCCATGCATCCCAAGAGGCCTGTTGCACAGGGCCCATCTCCAGGTCCCATGCCTAAAAAGCAGATGCTCAAAATGGCTGAGGATTTAATTACTCTTATCAGGGGTTCCCAACCCTCCGGACAAGAGACCCAGAGTGGAGGAAGATTCTCCCTCTTCTGACCAGGGCTCCATTATTTCAGAACATTCTGATGAAGAGGAACACTCGTACTCCCCTTTTGAAGATTCTGATGCAGAGCAGTCCATTCCTTCTGTATCTCCCCCAGAGGATTTTTCTTTCGGGGAAACCTTGCATACCTTGAGGGAACACTTCCATTGGGAAGGCCAAGATTTTTCAGATTCCAAGAAAAGACTTAGGGAATTTCTTTGCTACCTCAGCACAGACCTCTGGCGATACCTCCTGTCTTGGACATACTTGATGATGTTTACTCGGAGGCTTGCCTTAATCCGGATTCCTGCCTCCTGCCCCAGTCAAGCCTGATAGGTACTACAGAGTTCCTAACTCACACCAATTTCTTTACAAAAGCCATAATGCTGACCCTGAAACCATTTCTCAAGGCCCCAAGGGAATGAAGGCCTCTACTGCTAAGAATCCATTACCTTCCGAAAGAGAGTCTAGATCCTTAGAAAGGTGGGGAAAAAGGTATATACCTCGGCCACCCTAGCCATGAGGGCCTTAAATTGTCAGTTCCATATGCTTAAATACCAGCAGTTTCTGTTATCACAATTAAGAAATAAAATGTCACAACCTGAACAACCAGATTTGAAGGAGTTGCAGGATATGATGCATAGTGCAGAACAAGTGGGTAAACACACCTTACAATGTGGCTATGATGCTCTAGAGGCCTCAAGTAGAGCTGCTGTTACAGGATCAGTCATTCATAGACATGCCTGGCTTAGGGAACAAACCTTGCCTGATCATGTTAAAGCTAAACTACTAGATGCTCCTTTACAAAAGGATGTATTATTTGGTACTAATGCTGAGGAGATACTACGGAAAATGGAAGAAAAAGCTAAATCTATGCAAACTGTCAAAGCTTTTCTACAGGTACAACCACCACGTTTTAGCAGAAATTGGCCTTCAAAAACTGGTCCTTTCCAGCCACAGACAAGCCCCAAAGAGGTAGATACAGGCGCACAAGGGGCAGAGGACAATCTCAAGGATCATATAGAGGCAGACAATGGCAAACTCCAGCACCAAGAGGTGGCGAAGACAGTGCACAACAATACAGGAAACAAACCCAATGACTTTCCCCTTTGCATGCCAAGCAAGTCTCAGCTGGCAGCACCCTTGGGAGGAAAGCTGGCATTATTTTCAAAAAATTGGCATATTATCACAACAGACAAATGGATCCTGGACATTATAAACAGAGGCTACAGATTTCATTTTCACATTCTTCCAAAAATGAGAGGCATGCCGAACCTGCCACACAATCAAAGGGCAGAGGCTCAAATACAAATTTCAAAGCTCATGGACATGAAAGCTATTCAAGAGGTACCTACTCACGAACAAGGTCAAGGTTTTTATTCCAGACTATTCCTGGTACCAAGGAAGGGAACCGATTGGAGACCCATTTTGGACTTATCCATCCTAAACACATTTCTACTTGTACCAAAATTCAAGATGCTCACCTTACAGCAGCTTCTTCCCATGCTGGGCAAGGAGTCTTGGCTGGTAACATTGGACCTCAAGGAGGCATACCTGCATGTCCCAATCAGACAAAACTGCAGAAGATACCTCAGATTTCTTGCAGGTTCAATCCACTATCAATTCTCTGCATTGCCCTTTGGCTTATCTACTGCACCCAGAGTATTCACGAAATGCCTGGCATCAGTAATTGCCTACTGCAGACTTCAAGGGATACAAATTTACCCTTATTTGGATGATTGCCTGATCCAAGCGGACAGCAAACACATACTTCTGGAACATCTGGCTTATGTAACACGGTTATTGAATTCTCTGGGATACACAGTCAACAAAGAGAAATCCAGGCTAACACCATCTCAGAAAATAATTTTCCTGGGTGCCAACTTGGACACAAACACCCAGATGGCCTATCTTACGCCAGGAAAAACAGGGGCAACTAACTCAGTACTTCAAAATACTAGCAAATTGTACCAGGCTAACTGCAAGGAAAATCCTGCAGGCTCTGGGCTTCATGGCATCTTGCATTCTTCTAATCCCATGTGCAAAGTTGCATATGAGGAAACTTCAATGGTACCTAAAAAACCTATGGTCTCAACACAGCCACAGTTTGGAAACAATAATACCACTAATCCCATGTTTGCAAAAGGAATTTCTATGGTGGGCCCAAGCATGCCAAACAAACACAGGTCTACCATTCTGCAAGCCTCAAGCAAATCAAGTCATCACAACAGACGCCTCAGATTACGCCTGGGGGGCACACATGACAGACAGGTGCATTCAGGGCAAATGGTCCCAAAAGGAAAAGCACCTTCACATCAATCAAAAGGAAATGCTAGCAGTGATAAATGCAATTACAGCTTTCAAGGACCTCCTGCATCCAGGGCAATTATTGATAAGAACAGACAACACCACAGTAATGTGGTACATAAACAAACAAGGAGGAACACATTCATACCCCCTGTGCAGGCTGGCCATGTCACTTTGGAACTTGGCTCTGGAATGGCAAATCGAACTTCAAGCACAGTACCTGCCAGGTTTGGAAAACATGCTGGCAGACAATCTAAGCAGAAATATGACAGACCATACGAATGGAAGTTGCATCCTCAAGTGTTTACAAAGATAATCCAAGCGTGGGGAAGGCCAGACATAGATCTCTTTGCCTCCCACAGGAATCATCAATTGACAAAATTCTGCTCAAGGACATTCCATCCAAAGGCCTGGAGAGTGGATGCCCTTTCTTTCAGTTGGGCAGCACGGACAGTTTACGCCTTCCCACCTTTGCCTCTTCTGCCCAAGGTGCTCTTGAAAGCAAGAGCAGACAGACCAAGATGATACTGATTGCTCCAGACTGGCCAAGACAACACTGGTACCCACTCCTGAGGAGCCTAACACATTCTCCTCCCTGGACCCTACCTCTAATGCCTCTTCTACTGACTCAGCACAGCTACAAAACTCTTCACAGTCAGCTGAAAACACTCAATCTGGCTGCATGGAAAATTCCTTAACACCACAACAGACCCTACTCTCCAAGGAGGTGCAGGATGTCATTTTGGAGACCAGAAGGCCATCTACTAGAAAGGCTTACTCCGCAAAATGGAAACGGTTTTGCGCTTGGAATGAGAAAATAGGCCAGGATCCTAGAAAACTGAATTTACCTCAGATATTACAGTATCTAGCTGAGCTGTTGAACAGTGGACTTTCATTTTCCTCCATCAAAATCCATGCCTCAGCCATTTCTGCAGAATACAACACTGATCCACCCTTATTCTCCCACCCAGTCTTAAGACAGTTCCTCAGAGGGGCTAAGAATATAAGACCTCCAAGGAAACAACCAATACCAGCCTGGGATCTTAATTACATTCTAGAAAAATTAACATTACCTCCCTTTGAACCAGCTGCCTCAACAGATTTGCAATATTTGTCCTGGAAAACAGCTTTCCTTCTGGCCATTACCTCAGCTCGTAGGGTTTCGGAACTACAAGCCCTCATGGCTGTGCAGCCCTTTCTCATCTTCCATCAGGGCAGGGTTTCCCTACGAACCAACCCGTCATTTATGCCTAAGGTAGTATCCAGGGTAGCTTTAAATCAGGCCATACACTTACCTACCTTTTACCCCAATCCTCAAAACAAAGGGGAAAGGCTGCTACATTCCTTAGACATCCATAGACAGCTACGTTACTATTTGGACAGAACAAAGCCTTTCAGGAAATCAGAACAACTCTTTGTGTCCTATGCTGTAGGAGCTCAAGGGAAGCCAATTTCCAAACAGACAATTTCAAAATGGATAGGCCACTGCATACGGTTTTGTTACTCCTTTCATGGTAAATCTGTACCTGCAGGCATCAGATCCCACTCCACAAGGGCCACAGCTACCTCTGCAGCCTTCCTCAGAGGAGTCCCTACCAAAGATATTTTGGAGGCAGCCACTTGGAGTTCTGTGCATACCTTCACTAAACACTACCACCTACCTTTATACTCCAAAACTAGAGCAGGCTTTGCCACTGCTGTGTTGCAGGGCATTCTGGCTCCTCCCAGTTCCACCTAGTGCCTACCACCCTGTGCGTAGCTTTGGGATTCTACCCATCTGTTATGACTGCAGCTGTATGCACGATGAACATAGTACAGTTTTGTACCTACCATAAATGTAGATGTTCGAGTGCTAATACAGCTGCAGTCCAGGTTTCCCTCCCTCCTTCCCCTCTGGGTACAGACCTAGTGGCTAACTCCTCATCTTACAACTTGATTGGGTTATCCTTCTATGGTGTATTTGCTTGCAACTACTGGTTTTTGATTATATTGCAATGCATGATTATATATTATATATATATATATATATATATATATATATATATATATATATATATATATATATATATATATATATTGCCTTCCTTCTGGGGGCACCTGACATCTGGGGCAAGAAAGACTGAAGAAAATGGCGTCGGCTGTGTCTTATATACCCCTGTCGCACTGACGTCAGGAAAGAAAGCGACGACAACCGACACCGGACCTAGACTTTGGAATTCAGCCAACCAAGGACCCGCCTGACGGCAAGAGAACCCATCTGTTATGACTGCAGCTGTATTAGCACTCGAACATCTACATTTATGGTAGGTACAAAACTGTACTTTCTTGGATGTGATAAAGTCATTAAAGTAAACAGATGCCCTTTTTCTGCTTCCTCTTCTGTTTTTTTCTTCTATTTAGTATTAAGAAATGAAATGTGGTCATCACAGTGCAAAAAGAGAACACTAGACAAAAGAATCTCTAAGTTAATAGGCTGTAATATTGTTTGTTGAGATGAGAGATTGGTGTAGAAGTTCACAGATCATAATATATGTATTGCATATAAGTGTTCTTCTTACTTTTACATAGCTGAATATCTGGATTAAGACCCTTGGCTGAATCTAATAAATTTTAAATGGAAAGAAGTAAATATGAGAACACTGAATATAATAAGTTTTCCTTTAGCAATAAATGTTTCTGTTTATATTTCAGCCGCAACAGAGGATTTATTTTATTTTCTCATGGAGGCAAGCTGGTATTAGTGCAATAAAAGACAGAACATTGGATCTGATGTTGTCAGTCTTCATTTATCCTTGAAGTGTGGGACTCTGTTCCGAATCTTGGAACCGACTCAGCCATTATAACAGCTCGTGTAAACCAAACACTCCTGAGTTAAGTCCCTACCCAGAATACCTCTCTACAGATTACCTTAGATCTCATTTGCCACTCTTGTCATAAAGATGTGTCAGCCGAACTCTCCTTGAGCTAAGTGTAATTTTATTATTTCTTCTGTCAATACTAACATTTTTCTAAAGCCTTTTTTTTTCTTCTACCCAGTTAACTTTACTTATATCTTATTTTTTTTAATTTTCCTGTTAATCTTAGTCACTTCTTTGAGTGAGTGTACTATCCCTTTTTCTCCCTCTCTCTGTCCTACCATTTCTGGTAGTGCTATCCCTTTACTCCTACCGCTGGTAGTTTTGGTTTACCATTGTTGGTAGCCTTTCTCCTTTTCCTCTCTTCTTCTGTGTGTGTGGATATTTAGTGTGAGTGTTTTCTGCTGTTGATTTATTTTCCCAATCAACATGGCAGATAAGAGCAAAGGTACAACTGGGTTCAAACAATGTTCTGGTTGTGGCAGGCAAATGCCCAATTCTGATGGGCATTCATCTTGTGTTTATTGCTTGGGCCTGGCGCATTTGCAATAACAGTGTGATATCTGTCAAGCTTTTAGCCACCAGTCCCTCGTAGAAAGGAAAAATAAGCTTATTTTGAAAGGTCTGATAAAAACGTCCTTTGATGAAGCTTTGTCCAGTCAGCCTAGGACAGCAAAATCCGAAGTTTCTTCTCCAGCATCATCTTCTTCCCCTTCCTCAAAAACTGATCATGCTAAGTAGAGGAGTCTCTTGGTGCTGGCGTCCTCTTCAGCTACGGCACATAAGAGATTGAAATCTTGGTCTCTCACACCTACTGCAGAACCGAAGTTGGATAGAAAAAAAATCTACGGAACTATCCCCCTTGGTTCCAGTTGCAGTAACGACCTCGGCAACTCAAGTTTCAGTGCCGTCTGCCTAGGCACCAACCTTTCAAGTCACCTCTCCTTTCTCAGTGCTGGTTACGGTGCCAACAGTATTTTTGGAACCAGTTCCTTCCCCGACACCATTAGCTCCATTTGAACTATGATTCCTTTTGGTGCCTAGAACTAAGTATTCCCCCATCAATAGATCCATTTGTGGGTCAACTTCCAAGCCGCTTTTTAGAGAGGCCATAATCTTTTTCAGCCTTTTCAGTCCATTCCTCTAGGAGTCTGACAGAAATAGATGTCATGAGCTTGGTGGATCAGCTCCTTGTGGCAAGGAGTCTTTCCACTTCTTCCCAGGCTTCACTCCCCCCGGGAGATGGATCCTTTTCTCCAAAGACTCCACTAGACATTCCTTCTCTAACCTTCACTAAGGTTTTAGAGACCTCAACTCCAAGTCCCCCGGTTCTGGCTGTCCTGGTGCCAGCAGCTGTCATGTCTTCAGCCCTAGTCTCTGCCCTGAGTTCCTTGGTTTCTTCAAAACCAATGGACTCCCACAGTTGTAGCTGCATTGAGCCAATTGAGGGCTCTTCTTTGGCTTCACCCTTGATGATAGTTTCCTCAGAGCAGGGTGGGACCATGGTTCCGAGGTTTTCCTTCATGGTTATGGGCTCCCATCCCTCTTTGGGGGGACCTGCTTTTCAAGTTATGGAGAGGGCCTTGGCCACTCTAGGCTCCCAGCTGGTTTCTTCCTCATCAGAGCATTTTCCTGGGATTCCCTCTAGTCCAGAGCATCCACCAACCTATACACCCGGACAGCAAGCTCCGAAGCTGCAGGACACCCCGGACTGGGCCATACCTTTTCTGAATCCTCCACAGAAGCTCCCACTGAGGAGGTGCCCTGGAAAAGGTTGTGTAAGAGGAAACACCTTGATTGCCCAGAAGATTCTGTCACAGAGGACATAGGCTTTGATGACAGAGAGGGTTCCCCCAGTCACCCCAAGAAGACATCTCATTTGGAGACATTTTTGAAATATTAAAACAGAGGGGTGGCAGGAAGCCCGAAGACCCATCCTTAGAGGAGTCTGTGTACTTGCAAGCCTTTGGTGTTCACTCATCTACCTCTTGTGTGACCCCTCTGGCTGATGATCTTATTAAGTTGATCACACAGTGGGCATGGAAGGCCCCTGATTCCATAGACCCAATCCGCAGGGCACTAGATAAAATCCTTTCAGCTCTAGAGGACCATCAGCACTGGACCAAAGGTTTAGTAGTAGATACCATGGTGGTTGCGGCAGTCACCAAGAAGGAACTCGTAGAAGAAAGTTCCACCGTTCATCCACCTAACTGAGAGTATAGGGAGATGGACAGGTTTGGAAAGTGAGTCTACTCTTCTTCGACCTTTGCCTTACGGTTGTTGAATTTTATGGCACACCTCACTAGACTTCAGAGGGATCTGATCAAGAAGCTCTCAGATACTCTTGCCAGAGCTTTGTCTGGTGAGGTATAGGATAAAAGATGGTTTGAAATAATCACATTGGGCATTCATCAATATCAAACATTTTATGAGCAGTTAATGTTTTCTCAGCTTGGAGTGGCAAATAGTTTATGGTGTACCTTTAACCATAGGGTTGTTTTTTATGGATGGTTTATGTGATTTTAATTGAACAATGTGATTAATGTGCCTAACTTTTTAAATTTGAATTCAGGTTACCCTTTGTGTGATTGGTTAATAGGTCCATCAACAAGGGGCATGGTACTATTTAAGTCTTTTAGACACAATTGTGTATTGTCTGAAGAAGTCTGCACATGTTTGCAGACGAAAAGCGCTTCATTTAATAAATTCTTTGTTGTCCTGAGACTGCTGGTTTACCACCTTTATTTCAAACCATCTACTGCTTTGGATCCGTTTTTCTAGTTTCCTGGTTTGTGCTTGTTTTATTTGGAGGTATAGGATAAAGTAGCCTCCCAGCTTGCCATCCTGGAGTCTATCTCTAACTCATCCATGAAGCTTATTGTGCATGCAGCAGAAGGGACAACTAGAGCAGTGGGTTTCGGAGTAGTCATAAGGAGGCATGCCTAGATGTGCTTGTGTGAGTTTGTGGAGCTATTTAAGTCTTCATTCATCAATGTTTCATTTGACATATCTTCCCTTTTTGGTCCTAAAGTTAAAGATAGCTTAGCCAGGTGTGAAAAGGATGGAAAAACCCTATCTGCCATGGCATACGTTTTTCTGCTCCCCAATGCTCCTATTCCTGGAAGCAGAGAAGTGGAAAAATGCTGTTCAAGAAAACCCAAGTGCCTTTCCAGGACACATGTAATGACTCCCCTCAGGGCAGTGGGGGGAGCTATAATGGAAGATGCTGACCACATGGCAGAGCTGGCCCTCAAAGTCAGGGTTCCAGAGATTCTTTCTCAGGGAAACCCTACGAGTGCTCCTGAAGGGAGGCCTAACTGCTTGCCTCTGGAGGCATTTGGATGAAGACTATCCTTGCACTCACTAGCCTGGCAAAAAATAACCACAGATGCTTGGGTGCTAAGGATTATTGCTAGAGGTTACTATATTCCTTTCGTTCTCACTCCAAAAACAGAAAAAAGGGCCCCAGATGTTACACCCAATCAGAGTGATCAGGCAGCCCTGGAAATTCAAAAGCTGCTAGAAAAAATAGTCATCCATGAAGCCCCAACAGACCAAATAGGATCCATATTCTACTCAAGGTTCTTTTTGTTGCCAAAAAAGACAGGGGACTGTAGACCCATTTTGGATCTCAGTATTCTGAACAAGTTTGATCAACAGACAAAATTCCAGATGGTCACGGTTCAGTCTATTCTCCCTTTCTTAGGGAAAGATGATTGGATGCGCTTTGTAGACCTCCAGGATGCGTATTGCCACCTAAAAATGGACGGGCACTACAGGAGGTTCCTCCGCTTCCGGCTGGGAGCCAGTCCTTATCAGTTCAGAGCCCTGCCCTTCGGTCTCACCACAACCCCCTGGGTGTTCACCAAGTGTATGGCTGCAGTAGCAGCTCACCTGAGACTGCACGGATTCTGAGTTTCCATATTTGGACGACTGTCTCCTTGCCATTCCCACCAGGCATCTACTTGAACAGACAAGAGATTTCACCCTATGCATTTGCTCTTGTTTAGGTATAATGGTGAATCTTGCCAAATCTCAACTAAGTCTGACCCAACAGTTGAAGTTCATAAGAGCCTGCCTGAATATGACCTCTTGCATAGCTTCCTTTCCTCTTCACAGACTGCAGAAAATAAGATCTCAGGTAGACATTACTCCCTTCAACAACAATTTTCCAGCATTACTAGCTCTGCAGGCACTAGGATCTATGGCATAGTACTGCTAGCAAGGTATCACTTGAGAATTTTACAGTGACTTCTGTCCTCCCAAGGTCTATCCTCACGGATCCCCTGACTCACCTCATCCGAATTACCAGTCTTTGCAAGAAGAATTTATCTTGGTGGATGGAATCTGAGGAAATTCTGTTGGGCCAGCCATTTGTTTCACCCCATCCCCTGGCCATAGTGACAACAGATGCCTCCCAGATCAGGTGAGGGGGCATTTTCAAGGAAGAACAGTCCAAGGCTCTTGGTCTCTGGTAGAGGTCACCCTGCATATCAGTGTTCTGACTCTGAGGGCAGTGCTCTTAGCATTGTAAGCCTTTCAAACTGCCCACCCTCTAGGAACTATGCAGTTTAGCCGGACGGCATGTCAGTAGTCTGGTACATCAACAAGCAAGGTGGAACCAAGTCTTACCCCCTGTGTCGAGAGGCCCTCAGGGTGTGGCAATGAGCAGTCTCTTCAAACAGCTTTCTGGTAGCAACACACATCCCAGGGAGCTCGAACGTGATATCAGACAAATTGAGCAGATGCATCCTCCTGCCTCATGAGTGGTCTCTCAATCCCAGAGTGATGAAGGAGAGTTTCCATCGCTAAGACCAGCTTTGCTGTAACCTAACAAAACAAAAACGATGCAGCAACACAAACCAAATAAATGAAACCCACGGCAGCAGAGGTTCAGGAAAATCAGCAGCAAGTTATAGATGAACCAGACACTTTTATTCACATAAAATAATAAAATAGGAATCCAGGGAACAATATTTCCAAGCGCTTTTGTTCATTCAGAGACTTTCAGAGACTTTTTCAAGGATACCAAATACTATCAGAGAACTGAATTTAAACTAAACGATCCACCCCTTAATCAGCATTAAGCCAATGAAATCCAAATACTCATCTCATACATATTCATAAAAAAACTTCTTGCATATTTAAAAGCTTCACAAACAATCATAAAAAAGTAAGATAAACATCCACATAACAAAACATTTAAAAACGCTATCCTAGTAGTAAATATTAAAAATAGTATAAAATTAATATTTTATTATTTATTTTAACTGTTTAATGCCTTCAATTTAAGGAAACAAGCAAAGGACAGAGCATCACTAATACCTGGCCAATTTGTGGCATTTGTTTTTTATTTGCCACAATGCTTCCTGTTTTTCCAGTTGTAAGGTCCACGGACCATCCCTTGGATCAATGTCAAGCACATCAATAATAGTAAATTTAAAATTGTGCCCTTCACATTCCTTAGTGTTTGGCCAGTGCATTTGTGTGTTTACCTAATCTAATATCCCTCAAATGTTCATAAATTCTACATTTTAATTTCCTTTCAGTTTTCCCGATATAAAAAGCAGGACAAACCATACATAAGGCACAGTACACCACTCTTTTAGTTTGACATCAACCCTTCCTTTTCAACTTTTTATTGGCACCATTAATCACACAGGATGGGCCCTCAAGGATATGTGTACAGGATGTACATGTCCCACATTTTCTCATATAACCTATCATAGGCCCCTTCACCCGAGATTCAAAAGTATTTTTAAGGGACGTACCCCTTCTGTATACAACAGTGGGTCTCTCACCAACCCATTGTCTGATATCATTACATGATGAAATAATCACCCAGTTCTTCTATGGGATATCAGTAATCACCCTGCTAGACCTATTGTAGTGCATAACAAATGCTGACCTTGAATATGTTATTTATTTATTTATTTATATTTGTTGACCGGGAGTGTCCGACTGGACGTAGGTCCATTTTCAGCGGAGGCCCGGGGAGAAAAGCTCCACAGTTAAAATAAACAGACAGTAGTTACATTGGATTATGTAGCGATTAACAATTTACATAGCAATTACTTACAACATATTAACAGATGAAGAACATAGTACATCAGTAGACAACTAGAATCTTTATCTGTGAAGTACATAACAGACATTAACAAATATTAAAATTAGAAGTTCCTGCTGTATAAGTACTAGGCTTATGAGCATCTGAGCTTGCTATAATCAAGGTAGTTAGTGGAGTGGAAAGAAAGCTAGTGGTTGGATGGGATGGGTGATATTAGAATGGGAGTTGCAAGGGCATAGCCAGCATGTTTTTAGGTGCGCTTTTAGTAAAGTTTTGAAGTGGGTGCATGATGGTACGGAGGTAATTGTGGGTGGGAGGGAGTTCCATAATTTGGCTATGGTGCAAGAGAATAGTGCTTCACCAGCAGAGTTATTGGCTTTAGTGATCTGCAAGTGATTTTTGTTGCTGGATCTTAGTGGTCTGGTGGTGCGATAGGGTTGGAGTAGATTCTGGAGGGATGGGACATTTAGTGGATGGTTTACTAGTTTGTGGGCGAGTGAGAGTTGATACCATTGAAGGAGGTGAGGGAGTTCAAGCCAGCCCAGTTCAGCAAGTGAGAGACAGTGGTGACAACCGTAGGATGCCCCTGTGGCGAATTTGGCAATTTTGTTGTAGCAGGTCTCTAGCTTGTTTAGATCGCATTGCCTTAGGTTGGTATATATTGGAGAGGCATAAAGTAGGGTGGAGATAAGGTAGGAATTTGCTACTGAAATCTTTGCTGTTTTGGTGAGAAGATGCTTATTTCTGTATAACGCTCCTAGTTTGGTGAGAAGATGCTTATTTCTGTATAACGCTCCTAGTTTTTTGTGGACTTTTTTTATGGTCATGGATATGTGAATGTCAAATTTTAGTTTATTGTCTATTTCCACTCCTAGCAATTTGGTGTGTTCAGTTGGGTATATAGTGGTGTTGTCTTTTGCTGTGATGTTAAAGTGAGAGTTGTTTTGAGTATGTTTGGTGGGTTGGAAGATGAGTAGTTTAGTTTTGTTTGGGTTGAGTATTAATTGGGCATCGGATAACCAAGTTTCAACAGAGGAAAAGGCTTCCTGTGTGACTTTTTGCAGTTTGGGTAGGGACTGGGCTGAGCAGATGATGGTCGAGTCATCTGCATATTGTATGAGTGTGCAATGTGTGGTGGCAGAGGCTAGATTATTTGTGAAAACAGAGAAGAGTAGGGGTCCAAGGATGGATCCTTGGGGAACCCCTATGGAGACAGGTAGTTGGGGAGATATGTCATTCTGCCATACAACGGATTGTTGGCGGTCAGACAGGTAACTCTGAAACCAGTTGGTGACTGATTGTGAGAAGGATAGGTTATTGGGGACAGAGATAAGTTGTTTGTGTGGGACCATGTCAAATGCTTTAGATGGGTCTAGGAAAGTAGCAGAGGAGAGATAGCCATTGTCTTTATGCTGAAGGATAGTGTTAGTAAAGCAGAGTAAGGCAGTGGTGGTGCTGTGGTTTGGTCGGAAACCATGCTGAGTATGGGAAAGGAGGTTGTTAGTAAGGAGGTAGTCTGAGACCTGAGAGTGTATGCATCTCTCTAGTATTTTGGAGAGTGGAGAGAGAATAGCTATGGGGCGGTAATTGGTTAGTTCTGTGGAGGGTCCGCCTTTGTGGAGGGGAATTATATGTGATACTTTCCACAGTGTGGGAACATAACTTTCTGACAGAGATTGGTTAATCAAGATGGATACTGGGTAGGCCAGAGCATCAGCTGCAATTTGTAGGTATTCACTTGGGAGGTTGTCTGCTGCTAATTTGGTGGGTTTAAGTTTAGTTAAGAGTTTTTTTATGTTGGAGGTAGGTACAGGAGAAAAAGAGAAGGCAGTGGGGAGATTAGTAGTTGAAGGTGTGGGTTGGAGGGGATATGTTGGTCATAGGGTTCTTCTATCACCCTCATGGTCCCTCAAATCCATACTAATATGGTCGTTGTCACGGTCATTGACCTCAGTGATTAATAAGGAATCACCCGAATCTTGGTTAAGAATAGCCTTAAAATTACCCCTTTCCCTCTTATTCAATACTTCAATAAATACTTCATTAACAAGGCAAAACGGGTAACCCCTCCTCAAAAACATTTCTTTTAACAACTCACATTCACTCAGAAATGAGTGGTGGCCTAATGGTTAAGGTGTTTGCCTTACAAACACAAGGTGCAGGGTTTGAGTCTCACAAGGGATAATTGGCTAGTCTTAAAATGGCTTGCAAGGGCAGTTAGCTTAGTACCAACCTATGAACCTATGAACCTATAAGAAATGCATCAAAGCTGGTAACCATATGGGCAGCCCTAACAACGAGGAACAATTTCCTCCTTTGAGGAGATCCGAATGTCTCCAACAAAGGTACAACAGGGAGACTTCGGGGCAAGGTCTTTACACCACAAACAGAAGTCGGGGGGACATACTGTGAATCAGAGAAGGGATTTGAGAGGAGGACACAGGGGCAGGAGATAACAGCTGACAACTTATCAACCTCATGTATTATTTCAAAGAACAAAACTGGTGACTTTAATGTATTTAGCTTCTCCTCCCTACAAATTGATGTGACTGTATGTGTATGTGACCTGTTTTCCAGAGGCATGACATTTGTGCCTGAGAGAAAGTTTGACTTACCTAATACGTTAGTTGATTTGAAGTATTATATAAGGAAATTAAATCTTAATGTTTTATTTAAATCTGTTGAACATGTAAGTAATCCTTTGCATATCTCCAGCACATATAATCCACCGGTCCAACCCTCATTACAAATGTTTGAGAAAGTATGTGAGATTGATTAAAGAAATTTGAAAAATTATGTACGTATTACTAATTTAAGTACTGAGGAAATTATTTGAATAATTTGAAATACAACTGAAATGTTAGAATTATTAAACCAGATAAAGGGGGTGACGCAGTTATAATGGATGTCATTGACTATAACCGGAGAATGAAAGATGTTTTACTGGGTCATGAGTATGAGAGAAGTTCATTAAAAATGTATTGAATATTGCATTCAAGAAGATTTGGAATGAACTTAATGATTTGTTTATTGATGGCTCAATCAATATTGATGAACTCAATTTTTTATCTGTACTTTTCTCAAAAACACCATGTATCTTTGGACTACCTAAAATCCATAAATGTTTGTCTGATCCCCTTATGAGACCTATTGTGGATGGGCGTGGATCTATAACTTATCCATTAGCGAAATGTTTGGATATTAGTCTAAAACCATTTTTGACTACAAAAAATAATTTATGTAGAGATTCATGGGATTTTTTTAGAAAGAATTAATCATTTGAAATATGTTGAGTCAGGTATTTTTATTACTATGGATGTCAAAGATCTATATACGGTGATACCCCACGACCTTGGCCTGGAATGGTTTTATGAGTATTTACTCGAGAAGGGAATACCCCAATTGATTATTAATGTATATGAACAACTTTTGGAGTTGGTTTTGAAAAATAATTTTATTTTCTTTGATAATGAATACTTTTTCCAGACCAAAGGGGTTGCCATGTTTTCACCATGTGGGGGCCTGTATGCGAATATTGTCATGCTCCAATGGGAGAAAAAATATCTAGTGAATTCAGATTTCTGTGACTATTGTAGAATGTACATCTGCTTTTTGGATGACATTTTTATTTTTTTGGTAGGCCCTCAACAGTTGATAGCTGATTTTTTGACTTACATTAATGGGTCTACACAATTTTTACAGTTTACAAGTAATTTTGATGAGAGAGAAATTGCATATTTAGATGTAAAGTTGGTGAAGAATAGTGCCATGCAGGTGTTTCATTCTGAAATTTTTCAAAAGAAAACATGCTCAAATAGTTTTCTACACCTTGATAGTGTTCATCCCTATAAACAAAAGAAGGTAGTCGTGAGGGGCCAGCTTGTTAGGGCTGCCCGTATGGTTACCAGCTCTGATGCATTTCTGAGTGAATGTAAGTTATTGAAAGAAATGATCTGATGTTAATCCTCGTTCATTCCTTACGCATGGGTATCGGTTCCGACCTCAGAACCGAGCCGGCCATTTTCCAAGCTTGCGTCAGCTTCAAACTCTCCAGCTAAACTCTTACCCACAATCCTCCTCTCCCTTTTACCCCAAATTTTGTTTGCCGCGTTGCTATTCGGTCGTGTCAAGCTGCTTCTCTTGAGCTAAGTATAGTTATTTGTTGTCAAAATAGTAATTTATATAACTTTTTCTGTCAGAAAAGTTTCTATTTCGTTGTCTCTTACCCTATCGCATCTAGCGACCATATTTTCTTGAATTTTTCTTCTCTTTTCTCTACTTTTTTGCCGCAAGGTATTTCTCCCCTTACCATCGTTGGTAATCTTCCCTTTTTTTCATACCTTCGGGTATTCTTTTGTACCATTGCTGGTACCCTTTCTACTGTCTACTTTTTCTATCATGGCAGATAAGAAAGGTAGTCCGGGTTTTAAATGGTGTTCTGATTGTGGACACAAATTACCTACATCTGATGAACACTCTTTGTGCGTTTATTGTTTGGGGGCGTCCCACTTGTCTGTTGACCCGCCCTCTACTAGCTGTAAACATTTTTCTAATAAAACCTTGTTAGAAAGGAAAAACAAGTTGTTGCTAAAGGGACTTCTTAAATCTCCCTTTTCAGAGGCTATTTTGGGTCGGATGCCTCAACTCCTCCTAGAGCCCATAAGAAAATTTTGGATGTTCCTACTAAGGCTAAGTCTTTGCCTTTGTCCCCGGGTGGGGACTTCCACCAACCAAAACCTAAAAAGGCTAAAGTTTCAGCTCCAGAGCTCACTCAGTCAGCCCCAGTGCTTTCGGTGCCTAGACCTTCGACACCGAGGCCTTCGGCTCCATTAGTGATCTCGGCTCCATCTTCTCCTGCAGTCTTCACTATATCGGCACCGAGGGGCTCTTCGGTTCAGACTGTTACTACTGTATCGGCACCAACCGCTCAGTCAGTGCAGACTTTGACCACGTTGGCTCCATCTTACTCGAAACTGACGCCTCTATTGTTGGCTCCAATTTTGTCGGTTCCAGCTTCAGTACCGACAACCACTTCGGCACCGATCCCTGTGTCGGTGCAGACCGTGACCTCGGCACCGATGACTTCTTCGGTGCTGACACCAGTAGTCCAGTCTCTCGGCACCGTTGTTCTTGGTGCAGACTGGTGAGATAGGCACCGGGTTTGCCTCTTTTGTGGACAGGCCTGTTTCTCCCTCAGTCTCCGTGAGGTCCACTAGAAGCCTTTCCGAACACAATGTGTTGTGTCTTGTGGATCAGGTGCTCTTGGCCAGAGGTATCCCACCCCCCCCAGGATCTATCCTTCCTTGGGAGGTGATCACCCATCTTCAAAGACCCCTTCTTTTTCTCCTCCTTCATTGCCTTTGAAGTCCATGGATATAGCAGTCTTCCCCCTCTGCGGTTCCCTTTATGGATCTCACTAAGGAACCACAGTTGCCTTCGTGGCAGGAAAGTTTTGCTACGACCCAGGATGTCAGTTATGACACGTGTAATTTGCTGCTCCACAGCCATCCGGGGACTCTGGGTCGGCAGGCTGAGCCACTTAGGGGAGGGGTGACCCCCTGTCCTGGACATTCACTCCTCTTCAGGTGGACCAGCCTTCCAGCTGATGGAGAAGGCTTTCGCTGCTGCTGGCGATACTGGACTGTCTATCCCTCCGCCTCCTCTGGTACACTGGTTTCACAAGTTGCACCGAACAGACATGGGGTGCAAGGGCCTCAGAACATATTCCCACAGGAAACCCCTTTTCCGCTGTCTTCCCCAGCTGCTCCCGCTGAGGAAGTCCACCGGAAAAGTTTGTGTAAGTGGAAGCACATGGACTCCACAGAGGAGTCCCTCACTGAACACACAGATTTTGATGAGGGGGAAGGATCCCCTCTGTCACCCTCTGAGGTATCCTTTGGTGATAGCCTCGAAATCCTGAAACAGAGAGGTGACTGGCAGTCCTCTAATCTGACCTCTGAGGAATCTGTGTTCCTGCAGGCTTTTCTCGCCCAGCCCCCTACCTCCTGAGTTACTACACCTGCCGATGAACTTGTCCGGCTTATTGTGCAGCATGCTTGGAAGGCTCCTGACACCATCAAAGCTATTCCTCAGAGGCCAGATAAGATTTTGTCCCCTCCTGCTACGGATCCCCATTGGTCAAAAGGTCTTCCTGTGGATGCTTTGGTGGTGGCGGCCCCAACAAAAAAGGATCTGGCAGAAGAAGAAAGCCAGACTGTCCATCCACCTAACAAAGAGTCCTGGGCCCTGAATAGGATAGGGAAGCACACCTTTGCATCAGCGACCTTTACTATCAGGTCCCTGAATTATATGGCACACTTTACCAGGCTTCAAAGGGATCTGATTTCCGAGCTCTTTGAAACCTTTGCTAGTGCCGTGTCTGATGAGGTCCGTGACAGTGGCCTCTCAGCTGGCCACCATTGAGCCAATATCTAACTCCTCTATGTGACTGATGTCTCGCACATCAGAAGGAGCAGCTAGAGCAGCGGGTTCAGCTGCGGTCTTGAGACGACATGCCTGGATGCGCTTGTGCAATTTCGTGGAACCCTTTAAGGCTTCCTTTCTTAACGCTCCCATTGAGGCCTCTTCTTTGTTTGGACCCAAAGTTAAAAGCACACTGGCTAGATGTTAACAGGACGGTAAGACCCTTTCTGCCATAGGTGTCTGTTATTCTTCCCCTCAACGTGCTTTCTCTCGAAACCAAAAGAGTGGGAAGATATGGTTCAAGAAATCTCAGGGTCCTTTCCGTGACACAGAGGCCGAGTTCTCCCCTAGAAGCAGAAGGGAAAACTCACAGGGAAGACGCTCCTTTCGGGGCAGAGGGGGTCCACGTAACCAAGGTTCCAGGGACTCTTTCCCTGGCCAACCCTACCAGCGCTCCTGAAGAGTGGTTCAACTCCTTTCCTCTGGAGGTGGTTGGGGGTCATTTCTCCTTGTACCCTTCTGCCTAGCTAACCATCACCACCGATTCTTGGGTACAAAGGATTATAACCAGAGGTTATCATATCCCCTTCGATATTTCTCCTGTCCCTTCAAAAAACCTTCCCGATGTTCCACCCAGTCAAAGGGAAGAAGCAGCACTAGAGATAGAAAAGCTGCTAAGAAAGAGAGTCATCCAAATAGTCCCCCCAGACCAGATAGGATCCGGATTCTACTCAAGACTATTTTTGTTGCCAAAGAAAACCGGGGACTGGAGACCAATTTTGGATCTCAGTGTATTGAACAAGTTTGTGAGAGTACAAAAATTCCGGATGGTCACAATGCAGTCTATCCTCCCGCTTTTGGAAAAAGACGATTGGATGTGCTCGATAGATCGTCAAGATGCGTACCACCACATAAAAGTGGACAGGCCATCAAGAAGATTTCTGCGCTTCTGTGTGGGAGCCAGTCACTACCAGTTCAGAGTACTGCCCTTCGGACTCTCTACAGCCCCCAGAGTGTTCACAAAGTGCATGGCAGTCATCACAGCTCACTTGCGACTTCAAGGATTCCAGGTGTTTCCATACCTAGAAGACTGGCTCATTTCCGCCCTCACCAGACATCTACTCGAAGAAGCCCTGGCATACTCTCTCCTCACTGCACAAAGGCTAGGCATAACCATAAACTGGCAAAAATCCAATCTCACCCCATCTCAGTCGACAGAATTCATAGGGGTTATCTTGGACACAAAGAACTGCAGAGCTGCCATTCCAGAGCACAGAATTTTAAGGATAAAGCAACAACTGATTCCAATCCTTTCAAGGGAGAAATCCATGGCTCACTCGGTTCTACAGCTGTTGGGTTCCATGGCAGCCTCCATCACCATTGTCCCCCTGGCCAGGTTTCACATGAGGCTTCTACAATGGCTACTGCTCACCCAATGGTATCCCTTTCAGCATCCTCTCTCAGCCATGATTCGAGTAACCCACAGGTGCAAACAGGATTTAAATTGGTGGATGACACACAATATGTCACAATGGTCTCGCCCCTTCTCCCCCCAGCAACACAAGGCCACAGTGACCACGGACGCCTCCCTGATGGGGTGGGGGAGCTATGTCAGGGACAGACAGTCCAAGGCACTTGGTCTGAACTGGAGGCCCATCTGCATATAAATGTTCTAGAGCTGAGGGCAGTGCTTCTGGCGTTGCAAGCATTCCATCCCCTGCTGCCATCTGGGACGATTGTGATTCAATCAGACACCATGGCGATGATCTGGTAATCAACAAACAGGGTGGAACCAAATCATACCCACTCTGTCGAAAGGCCATGATATGGCAATGGGCATTGCTACCAACCATTTTCTTCTAGCAATGCACATTCCCGGGAGTTCCAACGTGATAGCAGACAGACTCAGCAGGTGCATTCTTCAACCTCACGAGTGGTCCCTGAATCCCTTGATAGCAGCAGAGATCTTCCACTGCTGGGACCGTCCTTGCTGTGACCTGTTTGCATCCCCGACCAACTACAAATGCAGCAACTACTTTGCCCTGATTCCCCCTCTGGGACAGTCACCTAGGGATGCTCTAGTCCACGATTGACCCTTGGGACTTCTTTACACATTCCCACCCTTTCCCCTCATTCCCCAGTTTTTGAAGAAAGCCCGTCAGTTGAAGAGCAAGGTGATCCTCATAGCACCATATTGGCCTTGACAGATTTGGTTCCCCTTCCTTTGGCCTCACCTACTAGATCGACCATGGATTCTCCATCCAACTCCGGAGTTGATCTCACATCCACAGAACCTGATTCATCCCAACTTGAACAGCCTGAAGCTCACAGCTTGGCTACTCCAATTCCCTTGATTGCCAGGCAGAATGATCTTTCTTTACCAGTACATGATACTCTCATTGCATCTCATAAGTCTTCCACTAGAATTACTTGTCTGAGCAAATGGAAAAGATTTATCTGTTGGCTGAAAGATAAACAAGTAGATCCCTTCTCAGCACCAGTGTCGATAATACTAGACTATCTAGCCAACCTTTTCCAGTTGGGTCTATCGGCCTCTGCCATTAGAGTTCATTTGGCTGCAATTTCTAATTTCCATGAGGGTGTCCAAGATTCCTCTCTTATGTCCCACAGATTATGCAAGACCTTCATAAAAGGTGTGAATCATCTGAAGCCACCTTTTAGAGAACCTATTCAACCATGGGATTTATCATTAGTTCTACAAGCTCTGACAATGCCACCCTTCGAACCAGCCTCTTCTTGCGACCTCAAGCATTTGTCATGGAAAACCTTGTATGTGAGAGTGTTCAATCTCGCCGTTTGTTTTTACACACGGGTTCGGAGCCGATCCTCGGCTCCGAGTCGGCCACATAGCAAAGCTCTGCATCTAAGAGAAGCTCGAGACCAGGCTATATCCCACAATCCTCCCTGCCATTACTCAGATCTAGTTTGCCGCTGCAACAGGTCACATCGCGTCAAAGAGCTCAGACCAGAGTTTTAGAATTGACAGATAAGATAGTTTTGTTTTTTGCTTCTTTTAGTCTAAAAATTATAGTTTTTGTGGTGAATAATTGTATTTTATTTAATATAGTGTGTGTGTGTGTATCTAGTTATATTATCAAGTTTATTTCTATAGGTTTCCCTTTGGGGCCTACTTCCTTCTAACTTCTAACTCTCCTTTATATTTTTTATATTTTTTTATATTTTTTATTACCTCTCTTAGTATGTCTGAGAAAGCTAAAAGTGGGTTCAAAAGGTGCCAGTGTGGACAGAAAATGTCCATCACTGACAACCACACCTCCTGCGTCTACTGTCTTGGCCCTCTCCACTTGCAAGAGGATTGCTCCATTTGCCATTCCTTCAGTGGGAGGGTCATGACAGATAGACGCAGGAAACTTATTGATAGGGGGCTTCTTAAGCCTGCTTTTCAAGAAGCCTTGGACAAGTCGGACCAGGCTTCTAAGTCTTCGAAGGGGTCGAAGATGTCAGAGCCCATGTTATCGGCTCCGAGTACATCTTCCAAGGTTCGTTCGCCGGTTCCACAGACTTCGGGCCGGCGAACGCTTGTCTCTCACTGTGCCCCAGGTCTTGGAACCGTGTCGGAACTACCGCCACCATCGATTCTTCGGTCGGTGCCATCTTCGCTCCTTCGACCCGTTCTTCCAGACCACTTTCTGATATTGATGTGGATCGTGTCGTGCAGAAACTGATGGAGAACATGGCTCTTTCCAGGTTGATTGCAGTTTCCTCCCAGTTGGTGTCGAAACTAGAAGGCCTCCCTTTATCTCCAACAGGTCCTCCTTCGAGACCCATCCAGCCTTCGGAGCCGGAAGAGGATGAGCCGATGATAGTGGAGCCATCGGTGCCGAAACTGTCCATAGCACGATCGACACCACTTACCTCGACTCCCTCGGAACCGATAGGTGAGTCTCGGAGTCGACGATCTCTCCTTGGTTCCGTGACCGAGAGTCGTACCGACCTTTCGGTGCCGACTCCCTCTCGGGGCCTCGGCGCAGACCGGCTCGGCTCCGTCCTCGGGGTCGAGACCCTTGGGCCCCGTGTCTCGGATTCTTCCACGTTCTTCGGAACCGGGAGAGTCCTCGGCCCGAGGTTAGGGGCCTTTGACCTCATGAGGAAGGTTTTGTCTACACAGACAACCACTACATCGGACGCATCTTCTCCCTCCCCTAAGGAGCCGCTCTCTGTTTCTGTTCCCACGACATCCAAAGCGTGGAGCACCTTTGTCTCAGCCATCCCTAGAGGATGCCCCCTGTTCCTCTGAGGCCTCACCGGAATCCCCCTCCGATGAGGTCCCGAGGAAAAGATTGTGCAAGAGGAGGCACTTAGACTCCCCACAGGAATCTTTAACGTCTGACACTGACTTGGAGGAGTCAGAGGGGTCCCCAAAATCACCTTCCGAAGATGTCTCATTTGCGGACATATTGGAGATATTAAAACAGAGGGATGATTGGCAGTCCCTAGCCCCCACTGAGGATGAGTCAGTGTTGCTGAAGGCATTTGGTGCTCAACCTTCTACCTCCTGGGTTACTCTGCCCTTCGATGAGTTAATGGAATTGATTGCTCGAAGGGCGTGGGAGACACCGGACACAGTGGAACCGGTCCCTAGAAAGCCAAATAAGTTCATTACTGCCCCCCAGGACAAGACTTACCTAACAAAAGGAGTCCCCGTTGACGCTATGGTGGTGGCAGCAGCCACTAAAAAGGAGATGTCGGAGTCTTCCTCTTCTGTTCATCCTCCTAATAAGGATTCTAGGACTATGGACAGATACGGAAGCGCTTTTTAGTTCAGCGACTTTTCCATGCATTCGCTAAACTATTTGACACATTTTACACGACTACAGAGGATCTCATCAAGGAGCTGAGAGATACCCTCCAGGGTAACACAGATGCTGCTGTTTCAGATAAGGTGACAGCACAACTTAACACCCTTACCTCCGTAGTGAACTCGTCCATGAGGCTCATCTCGTATGCGGCTGAAGGGTCGAGTAGGGCTCCAGCTTCAGCGATTGCTCTGAAGACAATCCTGGATGCGGCTATGCTCTTTGCGGAAGCCTTCAAGTCTTCTTCGCCAATGCCCCTTTGATGGTGCCACTCTTTTTGGGCCCAAAGTGAAAGAGACATTAACTCGGTGTGAGCAGGAAGGAAAGACTCTGTCTGCTGTCGGAGTCCGTTTTTCCGTTCCATCCAGACCGTACCCCAAAGGGCAACGAGGCGGAAAAATGTAGTTCCGTAGAACTCAGGGATCTTTCCAGGCCACACAGAGTGAACCCCCCCCAGAGGCAGAGGGGGGGGGCAGACAAGGAAGACGCTGCCCTGGCGGCAGAGGGGGTCCGCAGAACCAAGGCGACAGGGATACTATCCCTGGTAAGCCTTTCCAGCACTCCTGAATGGAGGCCCGACTGTCTTGCTCTGGAGGCAGTCGGGGGGGGTCGCTTGGCTTTATACCCACAGGCCTGGCAAACTCTCACCTCAGACTCCTGGGTAAAAAGCATTGTAACCAGAGGATACAAAATATCCCTTATGTCAACTCCACCCCAACACACAAGGTCTCCAGATGTGCCACCCCGTCTGCGAGGCCAAGCAGCAATAGAAATTTCAAAGCTGCTCAAAAAAAGAGTCATTCAGCCAGTCCCGGCGGACCAAAGAGGATCCGGAACTTACTCAAGGTTCTTTTTAGTTCCAAAAAAGACAGGGGACTGGAGACCCATTTTGGATCTCAGCAATCTCAATACCTTCGTGAAGAAGGAAAAGTTCCGGATGGTCACGCTTCAATCGATCCTTCCATTTTTACAGAAGGACGACTGGATGTGCTCAATAGATCTCAAGGACGCATACTACCACATCAAGATGGCCAGACCGTCCAGAGATCACCTGTGCTTCCGGCTGGGAATCAGTCATTTTCAATTTCGAGCCCTGCCCTTTGGGCTCACCTCAGCCCCAGGGTATTCACCAAATGCATGGCAGTGGTAGCATCTCACTTGAGATGTCTAGGATTCCGGGTGTTTCCCTATCTGGACGACTGGCTCCTCACCGCCACCACTGAGCGTCTCCTCATACAAGCAAGGGACTATACAGTCAACCTTTGTTCCCACCTAGGAATTTCCATAAACTTCAAAAAATCTGTCTTATTGCCCTCACAGCATATTTCATTTATCGGAGCGGACCTAGATACCCGTTTAACATTAGTAAGGCTCCCTCAAGTAAGGGCTTCATCCCTCAAGGAACAGGTTCTTCTTCTGCTGCAATGCAGGAAAGCCCCAGCCAAATTGGTGTTGAAAGTTTTTTGGGTCTCATGGCAGCGTCCCTCATTGCGATTCCCATGGGAAGGTTGCACATGAGACTCCTCCAATGGCTACTGTTCACTCAGTGGTCATTCCAACAGTTACCCCTAAAGTACGAGATCCTGATAACAGATTCCTGCAAACAGGACCTCTCATGGTGGATGTCCAGCCAGGACCTCACCATGGGTCGTCCATTTGTTCTACCAAATCCGACAGCCACTATAACCACGGACGCTTCCCTGATAGGGTGGGGGGGACGTTTTCAGGGAAGAACAGTCCAAGGGGAATGGTCCGACATCGAGTACAACCTGCACATAAATGTTCTAGAAATGAGGGCGGTGTTCCTAGCGTTGCAACACTTTCAAACCCTCCTACCTCTAGGGACAGTAGCAGTTCAGACAGACAACATGTCTGTAGTCTGGTACATAAACAAACAAGGGGGACCAAATCTTACCCATTATGCAGAGAGGCCATGAGAATTTGGCAATGGGCAGAGTCCACGGGTCACTTTCTGATAGCAACGCACATCCCGGGGTCATCCAACGTCATTGCGGACAGGTTGAGCAGAGCCATCCTGTTACCTCACGAGTGGTCCCTCAAACTACAAGTGGCGGAGAGAATTTTCCGTAAATGGGGCCAGCCTTGCTGCGATCTATTCGCCTCCCCAATGAATGCCAAATGCAGAAGCTATTTTGCCCTTCTACCCTCCAGGGATGTCCCCAGGGACGCACTGATACACGATTGGCCCCCGGGTCTCCTATATGCATTCCCGCCTATCCCCTTGATTCCCAGATTTCTCCAGAAAGCCATGAACCTGGAAAGGACAATTATACTCATAGCCCCATTCTGGCCTCGACAGATATGGTTCCCCTTTCTTCGAGCCCATCTATCAGAAGAACCTTGGATCCTGGACCCAGTACCAGATCTACTGACGCATTCGTCGGGAGTTCTTCACCCGTCTCTTCTATCTCTCAAACTAGCAGCTTGGCTGCTCTACTTCCCCGCCTAGCCAGGTCTGATCTTCTTTTTCCGGCAGTGCAGCGCATTTTGGTTGCCTCTCATAAGGCTTCCACCACAAAACTTTACAACAGTAAATGGAAACGCTTTGTGTACTGGGCATCTAATCAACACTTGGACCCCTTGGTTGCTCCTTTACATAAAATACTAGAATTTCTTTCCATCCTTTTCCATGAGGGGGCGTCTACTTCCACATTAAGAGTGCAGTTGGCTGCCATATCCAACTTTCATGTTGGTGAGAATGGTTCTTCTGTCATGTCCCACAGGCTTTGTAAAGCCTTTATGAAAGGTTCTTTCCATCTGCGACCTCCTGTCAGGGATCCTTTATTCCCATGGAATTTAAATTTGTTGTTGTCACAACTAATGTTACCACCTTTCGAACCAGTTTCTTCTTGCCCCCTCAAATTTCTATCTTGGAAGACACTCTTTCTTGTAGCAGTTACTTCAGCTCGGAGAGTTTCAGAGCTGCAATCACTGTCTATTAAACCTCCTTACTTAAATTTTCACCCAGATAGAGTTTCTTTACGAACAAATCCATCCTTCCTTCCCAAAGTATGCTCTGTCATTAATATCAATCAGTCCATTGAACTCCCCACTTTCTTTAAAAACCATACCAGTAAGCTGGAATATATGTTACACAAGTTAGATGTCCACAGGCAACTCAGATTTTATTTAGACAGGACTAAAGACTACAGGAAAACAGATCAACTTTTTGTTGCATTTGCAGATAATGTAAAGGGCATGGCAGTTACAAAACGCACTCTTTCTAAATGGCTTACTGATTGTATAGCCTTTGTGTATTCTAAGTCAAACCAGACCTTACCCACCAAACCAAAAGGCCATTCTACTAGGTCTGTCTCCACTTCCTGGGCTCATGCAGCTCGCCTACCTTTGGACACGATTTGTGCAGCAGCCACGTGGTCTAAACCACATACTTTCATCACTCATTATAGGGTTGACAAAGCCTCCAAAGACAGGACATCCTTTGGTTCCACTGTGCTCAGGAATGTTCTTCCATGAGTCACTCAGGGTGATGGAGCTAGGGACGCTACCCGTGTGTAAAAACAAACGGCGAGATTGAACACTCTCACATAAAGAAGTTATGTTCTTACCATAACGTTCCATGTGGAGTGTTCATCTCGCCTTTGTTTTTACATTCCCCTTTCCCTCCCTCACGGTTTGGAAGAACGAGTAGGACTAGAGTCTGGTTCACATGTCTTACCTATTCCGGGTATCTTTCTTTACCCCTAGTTGGTTGTCAGTGAGATGGTGTCTCTGAATGTTTTCATTCATAGCAGTTTGTAGCCTGGATACATTAGGATTATTAATTTTTTTCTGGTTTGCTTGCAAACTAGATCTGAGTAATGGCAGGGAGGATTGTGGGATATAGCCTGGTCTCGAGCTTCTCTTAGATGCAGAGCTTTGCTATGCGGCCGACTCGGAGCCGAGGATCGGCTCCGAACCCGTGTGTAAAAACAAACGGCGAGATTGAACACTCCACATGGAACGTTATGGTAAGAACATAACTTCTTTTTTTGGTCGCCATTACTTCTGCCAGATGTATTTCTGAACTTCAAGCTTTATGTATCAAGAGTCCATACTTGATTTTTCATAGAGATAGTGTCTCTGAGAACTAATCCATCATTTCTGCCAAAAGTGATCTCTGAAATGTCCATTAATCAAACCATTGAATTGCCAGTTTTCTTTCCCAATCATTCAAACAGAGGAGAGTATTGCCTACATACCCTAGATATCCACAGGCAAATCTGTTTTTACTTAAACAGGACTAGGTCCTTTCGTAAATCTGACCAGTTATTTTTGTCCTTTTCTGGACGTAGATTAGGATCTGCTGTTGCTAAGGTCACAGCTAGATGGTTGAAGGACTGTGTGACCTTCATTTATACACAACATAATATCTCGTTGCCTACTACCATGAAAGCTCATTCAACAAGGTCGGTGGCAACTTCTGTTGCCTTCCATGCCAGAGCTTCTTTACATGACATCTGTGCAGCTGCAACTTGGGCTATGCCTTATACCTTCATCAATCATTACAAATTGGATTTGGCCTCCAGGGGAAGAGCATCTTTCGGTTCTATGGTGCTCAGGAATGTCCTTCCATGAGAGCCTCCCATGAATAGAGGTAGCTGGGGACTGTGTCCCATGCGTAAGGAATGAACGAGGATTAACAATTTCAGATAAAGAAGTTATGTCTTACCATAATGTTCCATCTGTATTGTTGATCCTCGTTCAGTCATTACGACTCTCTCTCCTTCCCCCTCCTGTGGCTTCTAGTGGATCTCACCATCCGGTTCTTTTAGGTTATTTGACCAGAGGTAGCCTCTACCTTCTTTTGACTTGCAAACTCAATCTGAGGTAACAGGGAGAGGGGGATTATGGGTAAGAGTTTAGCTCGAGAGTTTGAAGCTGATGCATGCTTGGAAAATGGCCGGCTCAGTTCCGAGGTCGGAACCGATACCTATGCAAAATGACTGAACGAGGATCAACAATACAGATGGAACGTTATGGCAAGACATAACTTTTTTTTTTGAGGAGGGGTTACCAGTTTTGCCTTATTAATGAAGTATTTATTGAAGTATTGAATAAGAGAGAAAGGGGTAATTTTAAGGCTATTCTTAACCAAGATTCGGGTGATTCCTTATTAATCACTGAGGTCAATAACAGCGACAATGACCATATTAGTATGGATTTGAGGGACCATGAAGGTGATAGAAAAATCCTAGGACCAACATATTCAATGTCAGCATTTGTTACGTCCTTCAATAGGTCTAGCAGGGTGATTACTGATATCCTGTACAATAATTGGGTGATTATTTCATCATGTAATGATATCAGACAATAGGTTTGTGAGAGACCCACTGTTATATATAGAAGGAGTAGGGCCCTTAAAAATACTTTTGAATCGTGAATGAAGGGGCCTATGATAGATTATATGAGAAAATGTGGGACTTGTATGTCCTGTACACATATCCTTGAGGGCCCATCCTGTGTGATTAATGGTGTCAATAAAAAGTTGAAAAGGAAGGGTTCGTGTCAAACTGAAAGAGTGGTGTAGTGAGCCTTATGTATGGTTTGTCCCGCTTTTTATATCAGGAAAACCAAAAGGAAATTAAAATGTAGAATTTACGAACATTTGAGGGATATTAGATTGGGTAAAGACATAAATGCACTGGCTAAACACTGTAAGGAATGTGAAGGACACAATTTTAAATTTACTATTATTGATGTGCTTGACATTGATCCAAGGAGTGGTCCGTGGACCTTACAATTGGAAAAACAGGAAGCATTGTGGCAAATAAAAACAAATGCCACAAACTGGCCAGGTATTAATGAGGGTCTGTCCTTGGCTTGTTTCCTTATATTGAAGGTGTTAAACAGATAAAATAAATAGTAAAATATTAATTTTATACTATTTTAATATTTACTACTAAGATAGTGTTTTTGAATGTGTTATGTGGATGTTTATCTTATTTTTTGTTGTGATTGTTTGTGATGCTTTTAAATATGCATGAAGTTTTTTATGAATATGTATGAAATGGGTGTTTGGATTTCATTGGCTTAATGCTGATTAAGGGGTGGATCATTTAGTTTAAATTCAGTTCTCTGATAGTATTTGGTATCCTTGAAAAAGTCTCTGAATGAACAGAGATGAAAGCGCTTGGAAATATTGTTCCCTGGATTACTATTTTATTATTTTATGTGAATAAAAGTGTCTGGTTCATCTATAACTTGCTGCTGTTTTTCTTGAACCTCTGCTGCTGTGGGTTTCATTTATTTGCTGTAACCTATTTGCATCCCCTCAGAACAACAAGTGCAGCAGCTGCTTTACCCTAATCCCCCCTCAGGGGGAGTCCCTGAGAGATGCTGTCCTTCATGATTGGCCCTTGGGACTACTTTATACCTTTCACCCTGTTCCTTTAATTCCCATTTTCTTAAAGAAAGCCATAAGGTTGAGGAGCAAATTGATTCTCATTGCCCAGTTTTGGCCTCGACAAGTCTGGTTCCCCTTTCTTTGGCCTTAGCTACTTCAACATCCATGGACTCTGGAACCAGATCCAGATCTCTTGTCCCATCCTTAGGGACCAGTTCACTCCAACTTGAAAAACCTCAAGCTTACAGCTTGGTTGCTCCAGTTCCACTGATTGCCAGGTGTAATAACTTACCTTCCCCAGTTCAAAACATGTTGTTAGCTTCCCATAAAGCTTCCACAAGGAAACTCTACCTTAGCAAATGGAAAAGATTTTCCTTATGGGCACGCGATAATGGATTTGATCTTTTCTCATCAGTTGAAAAGGTTTTACAATTTTTGTCTACGCTCTTCGAAGAAGGATCTTTTTCTTTTACCATCAACGTTCAGCTTGCTGCTGTTTCTAATTTCCATAATGGAAGGACAATCATTAATTTCACATAGACTATTTTCTTAGTAACCATTACATCCACTAGGATAATTTCAAAGATTCATGCATTATCCTCAAAACTTCTATATTTGATTTTTCTTAAAGACAGGGTATCGCCAAGTACCAGTCCATACTTTCTTCCAAAGGTTGTATCTGAAACTAACATTAATCAATCCATTGAATTGCCAGTAGTCTTCCCTAATTTTTCTCACAAGGGAGAATACTGCTTACATTTATTAGATGTTCACAGACAATTGTGTTTTTATCTCAACAAAACTAAACATTTCAGAAAGTCACACAGGTTATTTGTTTGACACCCCACCCTCCTTTCCCCGCCTTCAGATTCCTCGAAGGAATGTATCTTAGTCCTGGTTATGTTACTTCATGTATGACCATGGACATAGCCTCTTCAATGGTTGTAGTAATATTTTTCTTGTCCTTCTTTATAGCTGCAATTCTGATCTGAGGTAATCTGGAGAGAGGCATTCTGTGTAGGGACTTATCTCAGGAGTTTTCGGTTGCAAGAGCTGTCACAACAGCCAAGCCAGTTCTGAGACTCAGAACCGAGTCCCACATGTCAAGGATAAATTAAGATTGACAGCACAGATGGAACATTATGGTAAGTCCATAATTTGTTTTTTCTTCAAGGCTAAAAGTTAATGATTTCTGAAGGTATGCAAGTAGTTTTTACATCAGAGGAGGGTGAACAAAGATAAAAAAAGAAAATGCACCAAGCAGTGTAAGTAGAAGCACAGGCAATAGCATTCATCTTAGCATGGATAACCTCAATTTCAGGTTAACTAGGGCCTGTATTAACAGCTGTCTGTTTGGAGCAAATGTTCCTATTAGGAAGGTTAAACTTCATTATTTGAAGATGTATATAGTTGTATGTGTTGTATTAAGTTAACAGGGTATGGTGTGTTCTTTTAAAAATTTTAAAAATTTAAAAAAGCTGCCATATATAATACGTGTGAATAATGACTCCTTACCATAATGGTGACACTTTCCATATTATCTTGCAATGTAAATAGTCTCACAGGTATAGACAAAAAGAAAAAGAAAGAATACTTAATTATATTAAGAAATGCAGAGTGCAAATACCAGTGCGATGGGAGACACATTTAGAAAGATCTGAGCATGTAAATTTGATAAATAAAAGATTTCTGGGTGTGTTTTCTGCAGAATATCATGGACAAAGGAAAAGAGGAGTACTTATATTAATTGCTTGAACTCAAATAGTAATAGAAGAGGGAAAAAGATAATGGTAGAGGAGAAATATACATAGAAATAAAATGGGACTTGTAGGAAGAGTATATGCAGAGGAGGGATGAGGTTTAAAAGAAGGCAGGATTTTAATGAACAATGCAATGGTTGACTGACAGTGACTGGATAGATTATAAGTGATATATAATGTTTGCAACTAAAATTATGTCAATATGGTTTGAGATGTATGTTTGCAACTAAATTTATGTCAATATGGTTTGTTTTCATTTCTATAAATGCCTATTTTATATGTGATAATTTAATAAAGACGTTTCTTGTTATAAAAAAAATAAAGAAATTACCCAGCTAAGCCCACTTCATTTGTCCTCAAGGATCAGAAACCCTCTCTAAAAGGCAGGAAACAGCCCAAGAAAATAGTTCATGATAAACTTACCAGAGACTCCAAGTTTGGAAAATCTCCTTTTCCAGACAAGTGATTCTGACATCTTCTGCTACCTCCCTCCTCAGTCCAGGAATTCCTTTATCAAAAGGCTACCCTTGCCTCTTCCCACCTGGGAATTCATCTGTACAGACAAAAGGATAATGTGCAGTTGTTCAGTCTCACCGTTCATTCAGAGCCGATCCTCGGCTCCAACACGGCCGTTTAGCAAAGCTCAAAGTTTACAAGTAGCATGAGACCCAGCCCCTTATCCCATGATGCACTGCTGGAATTACCTCAGATCTAGTTTGCCATGGCCCTGATCTCTTGGTTTCCAGCTCTGCTCGAGACTTTATTCAACGAATTAGCAAGTTTTTCTAAAAATTTTCTTATGTAATCATATTTAGACTTTTGCTTAGTATTTCCCTTACCCATATATTACTATCTCTTTTGGCCTCGTTTATTTTTCGTGGCCGTTCTTTGCTAGTGTTGGATTTGGCCTTTAGTACTGTAGTGTTAGCGTAGTTCTGTAGTTAGGTATTAAAAGCGAAATTTACAGTTAGTTTCCTGTTTTTCTACATATATATTTAGTGTGCCCTCTTGAGCATTGTTTGATATTGTGTGTGCTTATCTAAAATAGTTGCTTAGGTGTTTATAGTTGTGTACAGTTGTGACAGAATTTGCTGTTGATTAAAATTATGTCGGAAGATAAAGACAGACATCCAAAGTCTGGTTTCAAAAAATGTCCAGACTGCGGACAGAAGATGTCTGTCACAGACGGACATGTTCAATGTGTCTATTTGTCTAGGTGAGGTGCACCTTCAGGAGTCCTGCAGTATCTGCCACTCCTTTTCCACTAGGGTGCTTACTGAGAGGAAGAGAAAGCTCATGGATCAAGGTCTTTTTAAGCACGCTTTTGTGGAAGCTTTGACTGACCAGGATGGAGCCTGCAAGTCATCAAAGTCCTCTAAATCCTCCTCAGACTCAAGTCAAAAAAGTTTAAGAAAGTGGAACTTGCTGTGACTTCGGCTCCACAGCCTTCGGATCCGGCAGTCTTTTCCTTTCAGTTTTCCTTTCAGGCCCGGGACACTGCCTTGGAACCGGTCTCCAAAACTCCTTCTCCATTACTCCAGTCAGCACCATCGGTACATTCCTCCAGGTCCTCTGTTAGCCTTTCTGATTTGGACATGGACCAACTGGTACAGAAGCTCTTAAAGACACCAGGCCTAGCTAAATTGCTGTCGGCTCTGACCCATGCGTCGGAACTGAAGACCACTAGCCCAGAATTGACTGCTCCTCCTCCAAGCCATACCAGTTTTTCAGAGCCGGAGGAGGCCGACCTGATGGTTGTAGAACCCTTGGAGCCAACACCTGTTCCAGTGTCATCGGCTCCATCTACTCGGACATCCTCAGCACTGACTGGGGACTGTAGGAGCTGACACTCTCTGGTCGGGTTCAGGAAGGATAATCGCACTGACCTGTCCATGCCAACTCTTCCTCTCGGGGCCTTGGCACAGGTGAGCTCGGCTCCTACCTCGGGCTCGGAGCCCGCGGCATCGGTGTGGGAGGTGATCACAGTTCCTTTGGATCCATTGACTCCTTCTTATTGGAGCCATGACGCCTTCTAAGCTTCCTCATTGCCAGGTCTGGCCTCTTCTTCCCATAAAGTGCCTGTGTCTGCTTCTGCTTCCATCGGCCACCCCAAGCGTAGAGACCCAGAGCCTCAGGTAGCCCCACTGGGCACCCCCTGCTCTTGTGAGACTTCCCCAGAGGCTCCCACTGAGGAAGTCCCCAGAAAGAGAGTGTGCAAGAGAGGCTCTTGGACTCCCCACAGGAGTCATTGACATCTGACACTGACTTGGATGAGTCAGAAGGGTCCCCTCGATCCCCCTCTGAAGACATCTCCTTTGCAGAGATCCTTGAGATCCTTAGGCAGAGAGGTGATTGACAGTCGAAAATCCCTACTGAGGATGAGTCGGTTCTCCTGAAGGCTTTTGGGCCTCAACCTTCCACCTCCTGGGTGTCTCCACCCTACGATGAGCTTATGCAATTGGTCTCTTGTAGGGCATGGGAGTCACCAGAGTCCATGGAGCCTGTCCCTCGGAGGCCTAATAAGTTTATCTCTGCCCCAGCGGATAAAAGCTTCTTGTCTAGGAAAGTCCCTGTTGATGCCATGGTGGTGGTGGCAGCCACCAGGAAGGAATTGTCTGAGCCTTCTGCATCTATCCGTTCTCCTAACAGAGATTCTAGGATCATGGATAGATATGGGAAACGCATGTTCAGTTCAGTGACTTTCACTCTTCGATCACTGAACTATCTGAGCCATTTCACCAGACTGCAAAGAGATCTCCTTAAGGAGTTGGGAGATGCTCTTAAGGGTGCTGTAGCTGCAGGCGTCTCTGACAAAGTTTCTGCCCAGCTTGCTACCCTTAATTCCATTGTTAACTTGTCCATGCGTCTCATATCATATGCAGCAGATAGTTCGAGTCAGGCTGCAGGTTCAAGGATTGCTCTTCGTAGGCATGCCTGGATGTGCCTCTGTTCCTTCTCGGAGCCCTGCAAGTCTC
Organism: Protopterus annectens; assembly: GCF_019279795.1. NCBI lineage: Eukaryota > Metazoa > Chordata > Ceratodontiformes > Protopteridae > Protopterus > Protopterus annectens. The sequence continues at coordinate 400,911,297 of NC_056744.1, forward strand.
CATTCGTAAATACCCCGTTTGATGGCTCATCCTTGTTTGGGCTTAAGGTAAAGGAAACATTGACCAGGTGTGAACAGGAGGGAAAGACTCTGTCTGCCCTCGGAGTCTATTTTTCCACCCCTACTCAGTCTTACCCCAAAGTCCAAAAGGGAGGAAAGATGTGGTTCCAAAAAGCCCAAGGAGCCTTTCAGGACACACGTGGAGAACCCCCCTCCAGGGGCAGAGGAGGAGGTAACCACCCTCGTGTCAGAGGGGGTCCGCAACACCAGGGTGACAGAGATCATTTCTCTGGTCAGCCCTACCAGCGCACCTAAGAGGAGGCCCGACTGTCCTGCTGTGGAGGCAGTCGGGGGTCGCTTATCTTTGTACCAGAAGCCTGGCTAGACATAAATGACAGCTGGGTACAAAGCTTAATTTCCAGAGGGTATTTCATACCGTTCTCCTCTCCTCCCCTTTCTGTCAGGAGAATCCCGGACATTCCACCCGGTTACAGGGAACAAGCAACTATAGAGGTCACAAGTTGCTAGAAAAAAAGAGTTATCCAGCCAGTTCCAGCAGACCAAACAGGATTTGGAACTTACTCAAGATTCTTTTTGGTTCCAAAGAAAACAGGGGACTGGAGACCCATTTTGGACCTCAGCAGACTCAACCAATTTGTGAAGAAAGAGAAGTTCCGAATGGTCACGCTTCAGTCCATACTTCCTTTTTTAGGGAAAGACAATTGGATGTGCTCGATCAATCTCAAGGATGCGTACTACCACATAAAAATGGCCAGACCATCCAGAGATCACCTGCGTTTCCGGCTGGGAGCCAATCACTATCAGTTCCGAACCCTGCCCTTTGGTCTCACTACAGCCCCCAGAGTGTTTACCAAATGTGTGGCAGTGGTCACAGTTCACCTGAGGTGTTTAGGATTCCAGATTTTTAGGTACCTGGGCGACTGGCTCCTTACCGCCACCACCAGGCATCAACTGATTCAGGCAACAGAATCCACTGTGACACTCTGCAACCACTTGGGCATTACAGTCAACTTTGAAAAGTCTGCCTTGTCGCCATCGCAGCATATCATCTTTGTAGGAGCAGAGTTAGATTCTTCAACCGCCACTCTCCGTCTTCCAGTCGAAAGGTTCTCACTCCTGCGACAGCACATCTCTTCACTGGTGTCAAAGAACAGAGCTCCAGCCGCAGAGGTCTTGAAAGTACTAGGTTTGATGGGAGGCAGCAATCTTAGCCATTCCAGTAGCAAGGATGCATATGCGGATTCTTCAATGGCTTCTGTTCACCCAATGGTGTTACCAGGAATTACCAATGAACTATATGATTCTGATTACAAATTCTTGCAAGAGGGAACTTCAGTGGTGGTTGACGTCTCTTCATGTCACAATAGGACACCCCTTTGTACTCCCACCCCCAGTAGCCACTGTGACCATGGACATCTCCCTGATAGGGTGGGGGTGGGGGGGCATTTTCAGGGAAAGACTGCCCAAGGCACATGGGCGGATCAAGAGTCACATCTGCATATCAGTGTTCTGGAGGTGAGAGCAGTACTTTGGTGTTGCAGTACTTTCAGGACTCTCTTCCTCTAGGGACAATTGCAATACAGACAGACAACATGTCAGTGGTCTGGTACTTGAACAAACAGGGCGGGACCAAATCTTATCCCCTTTGCCGAGAAGCCCTCAGAGTATGGCAGTAGGCTGTATCATCCCAACGCTTTCTGTTAGCAACACACATCCCGGGGAGATCCAACGTGATAGCGGACAAGCTGAGCAGGGCAATTTTGTTGCCCCACGAGTGGTCCCTCAAACAAGAAGTTGTGGACAGGATTTTCCGCACATGGGGCCAGCTTTGCTGCGATCTTTTTGCCAGTCACATCAACACCAAATGCAGAAGCTACTTTGCCATGATACCTCCTCCGGGAGATCCCCCGAGGGATGCACTCGTCCACGATTTGTCCCCGGGTCTTTTCTATCATTTCCCCCATTCCGTTGATAACCAGATTTTTACAGAAAGCAAGGTCACTGGGATGGACTGTCATTTTTATAGCCCATCATTGGCATCGGCAGATTTGGTTCCCATTTCTTAACCATCATCTTTTGGAGGATCCATGTGGACCCAGCTCCAGACCTTCTGACACACCCGTCAGGGGATCTTCACCCTTCCTTGCAGTTACTAAAGCTAACTGCTTGGCTGCTCCAGTTCCCCGCATAGCCAGGCTTCATAACCTTTCTTATGATACAAGTCAAATCTTATTGGCTTCCCATAAACCTTCCACCAGAAAATTGTACTGTAGTAAATGGAAGCAATTTTCTATTTGTGCTTCAAACCAGAACATTGATCCTTACCAAGCTCCGTTGTCATATATTCTTGAAATTTTGACTAAGATTTTTAACGAAGGAGCAGCAGCTGCTACTGTCCAGGTACAGTTAGCTGCTATATCTCATTTTCATCTAGGTATTGTCGGACTAAATATTATGTCTCACCAGTTGTCTAAGGCCTTTCTCAAAGGTACCCTTCACATGAGGCCACCAGTAAAGACTCCTTATTTTCCCTGGAATTTGAATTTCATGTTATCTCGTATCATTCTTCCCCCATTTGAACCAGCATTATCTTGTTAGCTCATATTTTTATCATGGTAAACTGTCTTTTTAGTAGCAATTACTTCTGCCTGCAGAGTGTCAGAGCTTCAAGCATTATCTATCAAATCCCCTTATATGATTTTTCATGCTGACAGAGTATCCCTTAGGACAAACCCTTCCTTTTTGCCTAAAGTATGTTCTGAGTTTAACATCAATCAAGTCATTTGAGTTGCCTGTTTTTTTCCCCAACCATACCAACAAATTAGAATACATGCTGCACAAACTAGATGTTCACAGTCAACTTAAATATTATTTGGATAGAACAAAAGACATTAGAAAATCAGACCAGCTTTTTGTATCCTTCTCGGAAGCCAGAAAAGGTGGACCAGTGGCTAAAACAACCCTGTCTAAGTGGTTATCGGATTGTATCACTTACACTTATTCATCTGCTAATATGCCTTTATTTCATAAGGTGAAGGCTCATTCAACCAGAGCAGTCTCTACCTCTTCAGCTTTTCAAGCCAAGTTACCCCTTGACAACATCTGTGCTGCAGCCACATGGTCTAAGCCTTACACTTTTATCACTCATTACAAAATGGATAAGGCCTCCAGGGACAGGGCTTCTTTTGGTTCTATGGTCCTGAAAAGTGTACTCCCGTGAGCCACCCGGGATCTAGGGTGCTAGGGACGCTACCCATAAGTGAAGAATGAACTTCCATCTCGCCTTCATTCTCACATCCCTCCCTCCATCCCCCTCCTAGCTAACAGTTGACCTGGAGACTGGCTTCATCCTGGTTTCTCTATGCTTCTTCCTCTCTAGGGAGAGTAGTTCTTTTACTAGGATATGGTATAAGCAGCAAACAAGATCTGAGGTAATTCCAGCAGTGCATCATGGGATAAGGGGCTGGGTCTCGAGCTACTGGTAAACTTTGAGCTTTGCTAAATGGTCGTGTCAGAGCCGAGGATTGGCTCTGAACCCATCAGTGAAGAATGAAGGCGAGATGGAACAACTCACATGGAACATTATGGTGAGTACATAACTTCTATTTATCCATCATTCAGTAAGGTTACAAGATGTCTTGGAGGGAAATTTCATCATTGTAGGGCAATCCTACTCCTCCTTCCAACCAGATACACTTATGTCATCCTTTCTTGCAGGGTCTCCTCAACTAGAACACAATAGAACCAGTGCCACACCAGCATCTAGGAAGAGACTTTTATTCAAAACTCTGTCTGGTGCTCAGAACAGAGGGTACTTGGGGACCAGTTTTGGATTTGTCTTACCTCAACACCATTTTGGAGGTGCCATCTTTCAAGATGCTATCATTATAAACTCTCCTTCCTTTCAACCTCCCTCAGGCCTTTCATTTCTCACTGGAATTTAAAGTTGCATATCTGCACATCCCCATTCACCCCATCTGCAGAAAACTCCTCCAGTTGTCTGCCTTTTCATCACACATTCAGATATCCTTCTATTCTGCTGTATCAGTATTCCTAACATGGGATTTCTTGCCAAGGGAGGCCTGACAAACGGCCAATATAGCAAAGCCTTTTACTACCTAAGGTACACCATACGTCGCACATATGCTCCTCATGTACATAGGGTGTAAAAGTGATGTCCAGCTGTACCATCCTCTGAGCTTCTCTGCTTCCAGTCCGAATGCCATCTTCAATCGTCATTCTGTTTGCCCAAGTTGTTTGCTGGATATCAAGCCTTTCAGATAAGTGCCTCTTGGGGGTTTCTTTTCTTGTTTACTGCTGCTTTTTTCTATGGGGTTTCTACATGTCATCCAGAAAAGGCAAATGCCAGTGTGGGAGACAAATTCCACATAAAGATAGTCACGAGCAGTGCTTGTTTTGACTAGCACCTACTCAGGATCACAAAACTTGCAGTATTTGTCAGGCCTTTGTGCCTAAGACACTCTGAAGTTGTATTTCATCTCTTGCTATTTACTTGGAAAAACAGCATCTCAAACTTTTAGCGTAAGATGTGGTGAAGGGGACTTCTAGGCCTGATGTTGATTCTTCACTAAAGAGAAAGGCCAAAAAACCTAGGTCAGACTTTTCAGCTACATCTCCTACATCGGATGTTTCTCTCGAGGCTGATGAAAGCCCTGAAGTTCGGCCGGTTCTGGTATTGGATTCTTTGGCTGGAGCCATTTCAAAGGCCCCATGGATCTGACAACAGGCACCTCCTCAGAGGCATTGCAGACCTCTGTTTTGGATGGTCAAGGGAACCAAGACATTATTACAGAAGGACCTATGGGAGTTCTAACAAATTCTGGTGAGGGAGGAGGTTCCAATGAAAGTTATTGAGTGTAGGCTGATGTCAGGTCCTTCCACATTTCATAAGGTGGACATCCATGTAAAAAGAAGCAAAAAACAAAGCATGTTTCTTCACCCAGGGATCCTCAAAGTGAGTGGCAGAATTTTACCCTGGACTTATTTAATGCCCTTAGGACTTTGAAGTCTCCTTTGGGTGTCTCTTTTCCTGCTCCTCTTTGGACATCTTCTGCTCACAACAGAGTTAGGGATCAGGATTCATCTGATGAGGAGGTTTCTTTGGATGAGGAATACTTGGCCTATTCCACCCAGATTCCTTTCTCTCTAGAGTATGCTTGTCCTGAAGAGGAATCTACTAGTCCAGAATCTCTTACTGAATAGATTACTTTTGGAGATACAATTGCTAAGATGAGGGAGCATTTCAAATGGGTTTGCTCCCAAGTTTCTGATGTGCAAAAGAGATATTATGAGCTCCTACAGATGGAGTCTCCTTCACCATCTGCTGTTCTTCCAATTTTGCCTACTTTACTGGATGATTTCTATTCAGCATCTCAGTTTTTGGATTCTCAACCCCCTGCTCCTAGCAAGTCTGACCATTTTTACTAAGTCTTTAAAGATTGCACATTTCTTTACAAGTGTCCATCTGCTGACCATTTAGTGGTTTCTGTGGCCTCAGATAAGCCTTCTAAATCACTGCACACCACTAAACTTCTTCCCTCTGGGAAAGTAGGACTATGGAAAGACTGGGAATGAAGGTTTATACTTCTGCCACTCTTGCTTTTCATGCTCCGTACTTTATCTCCACCCTACTTTATGCCCCTCCAATCAACCTAAGGCAATGCGATCTAAACAAGCTGGAGACCTGCTACAACAAAATCGCCAAATTCGCCACAGGGGGCATCCTACCATAGTCACCGCTGTCTCTCACTTGCTGAACTGGGCTGGCTTGAACTCCCTCACCTCCTTCAGTGGTATCAACTCTCACTCGCCCACAAACTAGTAAACCATCCACTAAATGTCCCATCCCTCCAGAATCTACTCCAACCCTATCACACCACCAGACCACTAAGATCCAGCAACAAAAATCACTTGCAGATCACTAAAGCCAATAACTCTGCTGGTGAAGCACTATACTCTTGCACCATAGCCAAATTATGGAACTCCCTTCCACCCACAATTACCTCCGTACCATCATGCACCCACTTCAAAACTTTACTAAAAGCGCACCTAAAAACATGCTGGCTATGCCCTTGCAACTCCCACTCTAATATCACCCATCCCATCCAACTACTACCTTTCTTTCCACTCCACTAACTACCTTGATTATAGCAAGCTCAGATGCTCATAAGCCTAGTACTTATTATACAGCAGGAACTTCTTATTGTAACATTTGTTAATGTCTGTTATGTACTTCACAGATAAAGATTCCAGTTGTCTACTGATGTACTATGTTCTTCATCTGTAAATATGTTGTAAGTAATTGCTATGTTAAATTGTTAATCGCTATGTAATCCAATGTAACTACTGTCTATTTTAACTGTGGAGCTTTTCTCCCTGGGCCTCCGCTGAAAATGGACCTACGTCCAGTCGGACACTCCCGGTCAACAAATGTAAATAAATAAATAAATAATGCTATTAACTACCAAACTCATATGACTAGATATGTTTTGACTGTCCTTTTCCAGGCTACTTAAGCTGTTTCTGACCTTCCAGATTATCAGGGGAAAACTTCAGCTTTATCTTTGGTAGGGGCTTCCTCTCAGGTGGCTCGCCATTCTATCAAGTGTAGCTATGATGCAGCAGAAGCGTCATCTAGGGCTTCTGCTTCAAGATCTGTATTGAGGAGGTGTTCCTGGCTAAGGCTTCAACCTCTGCCAGGTGACATAAAAGCTAAGTTGATGGATGCTCCCCTGGATAACAATGGTTTGTTTGCTTCTGCTGATGATGATTTGTTTAAGTTCTTGCAGGAGAAAGGCAAGGAGTTACAGGACTTGAAACATCTTTTGGTTTCACCTGTGCCATCATCATGGAACTCATAAACAAAGACATTGGTAACCTGCAAACTCTGGACCCCACCCAGTTCGGGTTTGTGAAAGGCAGATCATGTCTCCTGAACCTGATTGACTTCTTTGAGGCAGTCACCAAAGCCGTAGACGAGGGTAAGGTGGTTCACACAGCCTATCTTGACCTTGCCAAGGCTATCAGCACCATCCCCCATTCTGGAGTTATAGCTAAACTCACTAAACTAGTATAAATCCCTCCGTCACAAGATGCGGTTGCCAACTGGCTCACTGACAGAACCCACACTGTAAAAGTTACAGACTCCAAATCTGACTTCAAACCAGTGACAAGTGGAGTTCCACAGGGTTCAGTCCTGGGACCACTCCTGTTTGGCATCTACTTCTCTGAAGTGCAGGCCAACACAGAAGGTCTTTGGCTAACAAAGTTCGCAGACGACTGAAAACTGGGAGCCATAACAGAATCACCTAATGATGAAGACATTCTACAAAAGGGCCTCACAGAGACAGATGCTTGGTGTCAAAGTCATGGCCTCAAGCTCAATGCCAAGAAGTATATTGGCATCCCCTTTGGGAAAAACTTGGTACCCATGAACTACCACATAGGTGGTAGCTCACTAAACACTGAAAGTGTGATAAAAGACCTTGGGACACAGGTAGCCTCTCCTTTGATAACCACATCACCACAGTAGTCAGGAAATCCTTCTATGTGGCACACCTCATCACAAAAGAGTTCTCCTCTAGAAAAAAGGAGGTGATTGTTCCTCTCTACTCATCCCATCTTTGTTTATAAGCTCCAAGATGATACGTTCCATGGCCTTGCAGACCAGGCTCGTCAGGCTAATGGGGCAGTAGTTTTCGGGGTCTGTGGTGGCACCCCTTTTGTGAAGTGGGATAACCGTTGCTGTGCGCAATTCAGTAGGCACATAGCCTAAGGTGAGGCTATGATTCAGCATGGTACTTAGGTGGGGTGCCAGTTCGTTCTGTAGTTCATGCAGTACGCAGCCTGGAATGTTGTCTGGTCCCATGGATGCTGTGTTCTTGGCTTTGGAGAGTGCGGTCTTTACTTGTTCATCTGTGATTGATTACAGGGGCTTTGCATTCTTCTGGTATTGAGATGGGCCCTTTGGAGTGTGAGAGGGGGTAAAGTTAGCTCTGAACCTGTCTGCCAGGATGTTGGCAATATCGATTGGTTCTGTATATCTTGTGCCATTGTGCTGTAGCTCAGAGCCAATCTGAGTGTTGCCATTGAGATTCTTGACATAACTGTAGAATGCTTTGTGGTTGTCTTTGGAATCAGTGGCGATTTTATTTTCATAACTGGCTTTGGAGGATTTTATGAGGGATCTCAGCTTCTTGCTGAGGCTGACCAGGGAGTTCCCCCAATCTTGGGATTTTACTCTTTTTTTGCAACAGCTTCTTCCTTCTGTTGCAGAGTTTGTTTATGGCAGGGGACCACCAGATTGGCTTCCTTTTTTTGGAGGATAGCGTCTTGGTTCTGTTGAGGATGGCACGATCCACGCACTCGTGTATGTGCTTATACAGTGCATTTGTGTAAGATTCAGCAGTCATACCTCTATTTCCCGTCTGCATGGGTGTTGTGAAGTCTGCCACTTCTGTCTGTTTATATTTATCTCTACACTCTGTGGACTGAAGGGGAGCAGTCCTCTCTCCCCTCTCTTTTTTGCTGACCTTGTTTTTCTTAGATCTTTACTCAGGTTTGTCCAGGGTCTCCTGATTTTAGATAGTCTGAGGATCTTGTGCTCCTACATCCGCTTATTTAGCCATAGACTCATGAGTTTAGGTTATACATTAGACATATAAGCAGATGAAAGGTTTTTGGCTTTGATCCTCTATCCAGACTTTTTTTACCTCTGCAAGATAACCACATCCCCCTCTCCACAGTACTGGAATACTGCATGGTGTGAAAACAAAGACTAAGGTTTAAAGCAGGAATTTCTTCCTTTCTGAAATATAGTAGTCTCAGGTACCAGTTACTCACCTTTGTTTTCTGATGGGGACTGGCTGAAAAAGAATGGGTGCTATCTCTGGGCCCAGTGCCAGTGAGAGGTGGAATGCCAAAAAATAAAAATAAAAAAAATAAAGATCACCATTGTTTACTTATATGCAGAACAGTGGAATTCATAGCTCAGGTTGCAGATCATACAATATGCACATTGTAGTTATAACAGACCAAACACAGCTTGTAGGACAGAATGTAAGTGTATTGAATGGTTTTATGAAAAAGAAATAGGTTCTTAGGTAAACAGAGTTAATAGGGGAATCACCTTAGTCATGATGTGGAACAAGGTAGGTGCATTAAAAAGTGAAGTGAAGTCCATCGTGTCACATAAGCTGGAAACTGAAATGCTAATTTAACTATGAAGAAAGACTGTTTAGGTTTAGAAAGTAGTGTCCAGACATCAGCTGAAGTGTTACTGAGAAAGTCTTCCGGTTTGCACATGCCTCTGCTTTGCAACTACAACAGATGAAACGTAATTATCCAACTTTTAATCCAGTGGATCTGTTTACATGTTTTACAGTTGCACCTAAAATTCGACCTGCTCCTCGTGTTCACAGAGTCCGTGTTGGATATCGTATTGAGATTCCTTGCATTGCTGATGGCACACCTCCTCCACTTATAAACTGGCTAAAGGATAATGCCACCTTGCTGATTGATGGACATCACTACAGTCTCAGGCCTGATGGAACCCTGGCTATTGATCAAGTGCGTCTCACTGACACTGGTATCTATACCTGTGTTGCCAGCAATGTTGCTGGACAAGATAAATCAGATGTAGATTTGAAAATTCAAGGTAACTTTTTCATTTTTAATTAAAGTTACAGGATCACATTGCCCTGTTTTATTTCTGTTGGCTTGTGTTAGTCTGTGTTGCCAGTCTAATTTATTTGGACTTTTTATTGATATTCTATCTATTCCTATAAACCAAAAAGAAGCAGTCAGGGTGCTTAGACACATTTGAAAAGTAAGCTTTTTTGATTGCTATATCTAATGTCACTAAAATGTTCAGAAATTCTTGTTTTAAAACTTCTAGAAGTTTCCCTACATACAACATTGAATATGTGCATATAGCTAAATAAATCACCCATTCACTCTGACATGTAGCCAGGCTACAAATATCAAAAACTTTGGATGAGTTAGCAGAAGAAAAATGGTTATTTTATTTACTACATTACAGGTTGCACAATGTCCATATAGTGAGCACCCCCTTAATGGGTCTCCTTGTAGGTTCACCTGGTTGAAAGCTTTCACATAATCATATGTCTGGCTGTAACGATTAAACCATTGTCCAATAGTATTTTTCTTTTCTATATGCAACTTTGCAGTGGGCAGGTAAAAGTTCTGCCAGTTCTTGCTCCACTGTTAGAATGTCCCTATATTTATACACGAGAGATGCCAGTGCTTTATCATTTTACCCAAAAGTAGTGGCAAATCTAATGGCAGTTTCAGACTTACTAGATTTATTAATATATGCCAGTAACTCACTTCCAGCTTTCTGATGAGTCTTTTCTTTTGCTGCCTTAACTAAACTAGTCTTATAACCCCTTTGTATAAACTTTTGTGTCAAAATTGGGAAAAGTTAACATAATCATCATTAGAGGAACAAATTATTTTTACTCTAAGGAACTGCAAAAAAGGAATATTATAATACAAATGAGGTGCATAATATTAGCTTCCAACTAATTTTTTTATGAAGTAGTTTCCTAAATAATCATGTTCTTAGTGTACCATCTTGTTTTCGTCATCTGCACATCTAAAAAAGACAAAGCATTTTTTATCACATTCAATTATTACTATTTAGATAATTTTTGTCTTAGCACCTGGAAGCGCCTATGATCAGACCAGTACCCCAAAGCTCTCCCTTGTGTGTGTCTTGTACTGATACTACCACCAAACCAGTTTATGCATGTGTCTGAATAGCTTTAAGCTAATTGATCCAGCAGGTAGAGCTCCGAGCTTAACATATATCTTAAGAGATTTTTATTTTTCAAAATGCTGCAAAAGATTCTCCTGTACAATCATAGAAAAAAAAATGACACGGTGACCCTTTGTTCTTTTTCTTCAACTGAGATTCTGCTTTATTGTGCGATCTTTTCAGATGTTTTGTGGAGGGGAGGGAAACACTTGACAACATTAACAGAATGTTGATGATCCAGAGGGAAGCAGAATGTAAGAAAATACCATTGTTGGTGGGTCTTGATGCAGAGAAAGCATTTGACAGAGTAAGCTGGGACTTTATAAGCAGGGTAATGAAAGAATTTGCATTCCCTGAAAAAAATATAAGGTTGATTAGGAGGATATATGAGGAATCAGATGTGAAAATTAAAGTGGGTGGGGCCCTCTCTGATAATTTCTGCTTGGGCAAAGGAAGCAGGCAAGGGTGTCCTCTTTCTCCTTTGTTATTTGCATTATATTTGGAACAATTGGCAAAGAAAATTAGGGACTCAGAAATTCAAGGAAACAATTGGTATGATAGTCAAGAAAAGCTGGCTGTGTTTGCAGATGATGTTATTTTATAACTGACAAAACCAGAAAGAAGCATTCCAGTGTTGTGGAACATTTTGAGACAGTTTCATATATTTTCAGGATACAAAATTAATGAAGCTAAAACAACGGTAATAGTGGTTCATAGATGTTTACTGGGCTAATGACCACAAGGGCCTTTTTAATTCTAGCCATGCATCCCAAATCTCTGACAAGTTCTGATACACTTCATAAGTGTAAGCATAGGCTTGGGAGATTAATTATTTACATGTTATATGTATCCATTAGAGACATAGGTGCCAAACCAGGGATGAATTTCTGGTTTCCCATCCAGTTGTCCAAGTTGCACTTGAATTGGGTTAGGGAGGAACTGTACTTCACATGGATGGGGACCCTGTTCCATAGAAGGGGTAGTCTCTGGTTTAAATCTTTAGACTGGTAATTCTGGTGCTGTTTGTTTTGTGGATATGCAGGACATCTATCAGAGTGGGGTCTGACAGTGCCCTGTAAATTATGTATCCACATATGAATTGGTTCAGCAATATCCATATTTATGGGGGCATGATAGAATGAATTATTTAGGAGTATGGATTAAAAATGATTCTGGTGTGGCAGCTAAGGATATGTGGGAAGAGACTAAACAAAAAATTATACAAAAACTGAGAAAATGGAAGCTCTGATATATGGATATGGATAGTAAGATACAAGCAGTTAAATGTTTTTAGTCCTATTAGTCTTTTACACAGGTCAGGCATATTTTTATTAACCAGAGAAATTGTGGATATCAATTAATAAAGTGCTAAAGGACTTTATCTGGGAGGGGAAGATGGCAACAGTCAAGTGGGATTAACTGATTCTTCCAGTACAACAGGATAGATTGAGATTACCTGATATGAAGGGGTATTTCAGAGCTTTAAGGCTCCTATACATAACACAAGCAGAAAGCTATAATTCAAAGTGGAAAGGGATGGTGATCAATGGGGGAAGCTCAAGAAACAATGAGAGACTGGGATTTTGGATGCAGGCCCTTAAAGAGAATAACACTAATCATACAGAGTATTAATATCTATAAAGGAGCAGAAAGTATCCTAAGAACTAAGATACCTGTTTTGGGAGAATCCTAAGAACTAAGCCAACATTAGAATGGAGAAAGAAGATTCTGCTGATAGGGAAGACTGCAATTAGGGATGTAGATAATAGGTAAGATGGGGCTGGAATTTATTGGAGAAAACTTGCAAAGGAACCATGGTATTGGAAACAAATAACTGGAGAGGGAAAGATAATAGAATGTGCAGATGCTAAGAATTTATTTGGACTGCAGGTTAGAGATTGCCTTCTCTGTCAAGGATTGATAGAGTATAGACAAAGAGAAAGAAATAGGGAGTCCTAAACAAAAGACTAGCCCTGGTAGAGTTTTTAGAAGACTCTAGAACAGAAGTTGCTAGTAAAAAAGGAATAATTAGTAAAGCATATAAAATATTGCACGATAACTATAAGAATCAATCAGGATATTAGAAAGGATTGGGAAGAAAGACTGGATAAGCAGCTCACAAAGAAACAATGGGAGGATATATGTATGTCTCCCAAATATGCAACAAAATCTAGAAGATTTAGGATGTTTGCTTGGAAGTGTTTACATACATATTTTTGTACTCCAAGTAGATCCAGAGAATTGTTCCTCCGGTAGACAACAAGTGCTGGAGGTGTGACAGGGAAGAAAGAGGTAATGGGGAACATATTTTCTGCGAGTGGAGTGAGTTGGCAGACTTTAAGGATTCCCTGTGGGATGCACTGCCGGCAATGCTGGATGAGCAGATTGATGTGATGAAGGAGGTGATTTTTCTGAGCTGTGATTCAGAATTGGAATTGCCTAGAACATGGTAAGATCTTGCTGTGTCTAATTATGGTGGCTGCCAAAAAAGCAATTACTAGAAAATGGAAATCAAAATCTGAAACAACTATACTAGAAGTAATGAATATAGTAACAGAGATAAAACAACTGGAAGTGAGATCTTTAGAAAAGGGTAGGAGCAAACTACAGAGGAAAAAATGGGAATAGTGGGAACAGTACATACCGAGAGGAATGAAGTTTAAAAGAATGCAGGACTTAAATGAGCTATGTAATGTTTGACTGAAAATGATTGGGTAAATTATAAGTGGTATATGATTTACTATTAAAACTGCAAAATTCAGAACGTAATCCGTTCATGTTAGCTACTCATATTTCAGACATACTGCATATTAATTAGCTTAATATGTTGAATGTCATGCTGATTTATGCAAATTCAACATTATTCGACATCCTTTTCCCTATGCACCTTCTGCAGCAGTGTGGTAAGTGTACACTTAGCTGCCTGTTTTTCTTCAGTACGAACGTACTGCACAACACTGTAATTCATGTTTTTGCAGGGGGACCAAGCCCCCCTGCACCCCTCAACACCCCCTGCAAATTATATATTCCAACTCTGAGATCACACTACAGTGAGGAAACGGATAAATTTGCCAATTCGCACTGTACCGCAATCTCTATTTGTAACGTTAACCACGTATCAGTGAATGCACGGTGACATTTGCTGCAGTGGACACTCACAGAATTGAAGGTTGGCAATGTGGAAATCAGCCAACTGAAGTTCGACATTCCTGTGTTTCCCAAACCTTCATTCTTCATTTTGATAGTAAACTGTGATATACTGTATAATGTTAGCAACTGGGAGTGTGCCAGAATATGGTTTGTGATGTGAAAAATGCTTGCAACTAGGGATTGTGTTGGTGTGAATTGTTTTCATTTATATAACTGTATGATTGCCTATGTCATAAGTGGTGGTTTAATAAAGATGTATCTTGTTTAAAAAAAAAGGCAGGAATTGAATAACTTATCTAATGTTGCTTAGGTTATATGATACATAGCAATATATGTGACGTATAATGTTTGTTAACGTGAACTTGTTAATACAGTTTGATTGCTTTTTTATACAAATGTAAATTTGCCTATGTCACAAGTGATAATTCAGTAAAGGTCTTTAAAAAAAACAAAAGAGCCCTGACTGTGACCCCCAGCAACCCAAGTTAATTTAGTAGTTGGATTCCTGCTGGCATTGGTGTGGGGAAGGAGTGCAGTGATATGTCTTATTCAGCTTTCCGCTCCTTGAAAAGAAGGTGTAGGACATATACCTGGGGTGTACATTCCATGACTGAAATTCTGGTGGAGACCAAAGACTTCAGGGAAATGCTGACTTCAAAGGGGGCAGTGCTGTCCTGAGGGATTATATCATTCATGGAAGGGAGTGACACACCCTCAGTGACCCATGTTGCATACTAATTTCTGGGCAGGTTTCAGGGCATGTGCTTTAAGGGTAAGAACGTATAAAGGAAAAAAAATTCTGATTACTGTCCTCTTGTCAATCAGTCCTTATCCCAATGGACAGGATTAAATGGACTGTTTGGTCAAGAGGGAGGATGATGGTCAGCATGTAGTGGATGAGAGCAAAATGGAAAAAAAACAAACCTCAAAATGAGAAGGAGAAAAAAAATCAGTAAGTATTAAAGTCTGTCCATTGTTCATCCAGGTGCAAACACTGCAGTCCCTTAAATATAAGGCATGAGTACATTGAACAGAATGGATGAGATCCGTACAGCCTGCTCACTACTAATGTGGCAGCAACAGTCACATTTTCCACAGTCAGCGCTTACCAGTGGTAAAGCACATTCAGCTGCAAATAAAATAATAACTGAGACAACAGCAGGATGTAGCCAGCAGCTCAAACAGCCGCTTTGTAGGAACATAACACTAACTCATATCCTCATCAGCAAATTGGAACAAAACCAGTTAGAGATCACCCAGTCAGACAATGAAGCGGGCAGGCAATTGGTCCAGAGCTTTCACTTCTGAACCATCCTGTCAAGTAAGTTGCTAAGTAGTATCAACCTGCATTAAATTAAAACAGGCATCCAACTAGTCGCAGATTGCAGACAGAAACAACAAAGTAAAACTATGTTCAAATTTCTGGTAGAAGCTTCAGTACAACCTAAAAGGATACAGGATACATGGACTAGGCAGTCATCTGCCACCATATTTCCCCTTTAATTTATATGCTAGATGTTTTTTGTAACAAGTTATCAATAAATATTTTGTATAAAAAAAAGTTCATGGATTTATTGCAGTTAATTGCTGTATATGTTGCTTTTAACCTGTTCCTGTCCCTGTCCCTCATTTCTTGATTAAATGGACTTCTGTGGTATGCCCCATGGAACTGTCAACAAATTAAGAACTAAGCAAATAAAAGTAAACTTGGCTACTTTTGCTAGGTGATTTAAGAAGTTTGGCTGGCATTGAACTGCTTTTTTTATTCTTTTAAGTAGGGTACATTTTTTGCTTCTAATCCTTTCACCAAATGATTTTACATTTTATAGGTCCATACTCCATAGGTAAATGTTAGGGTGCTAGTTCCATCTCAATGTCATTGTTACTCATTGCTGCAGAGATTGTTATTGTATTGTAACTATCTGCCCTGTGAGATTAGAGAGAGGGTGAATTCTGAAGCTTCGATTCGAGTTAGGTACATTTAGTGTTTAAGAGAAAATTTCAAAGTTTTAATTAAGACGCAACATATGTAGATTGTGCTATTTTTAAATTATGCATTGCTGGACATCAGAGAGTTTTAATAAATGCATTTGCTCTGTTACATGTGTAATAGACATAAAATTCATCCTTGCATAAACTCTAGTATTGTAAATCAGAGCGGCTATGTTTGAGTCTGGTCAGCTGAAAGTTTAAATGGTACAGCATTCTGGTTTATTGGTCTATGTATAATAGCCTGCATTATGGGTCTGTTTTCCGTACAGAGTAGAATGTTCTGTTTTTTTTTTTATTTAGAGTAGAACAATGTGAAGATGTTAAATCTCGCCATTTATTCTGTTTTTTTTTTGTTTAGAGTAGAACAATGTGAAGTTGTTAAATCTCGCCATTTATTCTCACTGATGGGTTCGGAGCCGATCCTCGGCTCCGACACGGCCTATAGCAAAGTTCAAGGTTTGCCAGTAGCTTGAGACCAAGCCCCTTATCCCACAATGCACTGCTGGAATTACCCCAGATCTAGTTTGCCGCGGCAAGAGAGATCTCAGTGATCCAGCTAGCTTAGACCATTTGGTGAAAAATAGCAAGTTTTTTGATAAAAATTCTTCTTCTTTCTGTTAGATCTTATTTATCTAAACAGTTTGTGTGTTATTGTTAAAATTATAATATAGAAATAGTAGTTTGTGGGTTAGTGCCCTGTGTTGGCTTAGTCGTCTTGTGTGGGCCGTTTAGCCCTATTTAGAGTTAATAATAACAATAATTCTTCTAGTCAGGTTTCTCTCAGTGGGCCTTTTTAGCCCTGTATTTGAAATTTATAGTTTTACTTCTGTGGTAGATAGTGCCTGGTGTGGTTATAGTTTGCTTTCCTTACTTAGTGTTGGGTCTCTTTACCCTATTTAGATTTCAGTATACTGTTATCTGTACTCTACAGGTTTGTACTGTTTAGAGCATGTCGGATTAAAAGTCTCATCCCAAATCGGGATTCAAGAATTGCCCAGATTATGGGCAGAAAATGTCCATCACTGGCGGACACGTCCAGTGTGTTTACTGTCTGGGGGCTAAACACCTCCAAGACACTTACAGTATTTGCCATTCGTTTTCATCAAGAGTCCTCTTGGAGAGAAGGAGGAAACTCATTGACAGGGGATTACTGCAACATTCCTTTTCTGAGGTGTTGGGTAGCCAGGAAGGTGCCAGCACTTCTTCCAAATCCTCTAAATCTTCAGATTCGAAAGTTGTAAAAAAGCAAGAACTTCAAAGGGTACAGGGTCATCGGTTCCACAGCTCTCGGAACCGAGTGTCCCTTTGATTTGGAGCCAGCTCCCAGTCTTGGAGCCAGTCTCTGAGGTTCCCTCTTCTCCTCTGCTCCAGTCAGCACCTTCAGTGCATTCATCTAAGTCTTCGGTCAGCTTTTCGGATTTGGACATGGATCGGCTAGTGCAGAAGCTTTTACAGGCAACAGGACTTGCCAAATTGTTGTCGGCCCGACCATTTCGTCGGAGCCGAAGACCATTGCACCGGATTTGTCTACTCCTCCTTCGAGCCGTACTAGGCCCTCGGAGCCGAAGGAACCTGAACCGATGATTGTCGAACCTTTGAAGCCGAGACTCGCACCAGTGTTATCGGCTCCATCTACTCGGATGTCCTCGGCGCTGACCGAGGACTCTAGGAGCCAACGCTCTCCCATCGGGTCCGAGGATGATAGTCGGACCGATTTGTCGGCGCCGACTCTTCCTCTCGGGGCTTCGGCTCAGATGAGCTCAACTCCTACCTCGGGCTCAGAGCCCATGGTTTTGGTGCGGGAGAATCGGATGGTCCTTTCGGGTCCGTCTGCCCCTTCTCGTTGGAGCCATGGCGCCATCGATGCTATGAGGAGAGTCCTGTCTCCCAAGACAATGTCAGCATCGGTTCAGCCTTCACTCTCCCCTCAAGCTCCTGTGTCTGCTTCTTCGTCTACCAGTCCCCCTAAGCGTAGAGACCCTGAGCCTCATGTTCCCCCACAGGGCATACCCTGCTCTTCCGAGACCTCCCCAGATCTCCCCACTGAGGTGGTGTCCAGGAAGAGACTGTGCAAGAGGAGGCACTTAGACTCCCCACAGGAGTCTTTGACATTTGACATGGACTTGGATGAGTCAGAAAGGTCCCCCTCGATCCCCCTCTGAGGATATCTCCTTTGCAGAGATATTAGAGATCCTTAGTCAGAGGGGCAATTGGCAGTCCAAGACTCCTACTGAGGACAAGTCTGTGCTCTTGAAGGCTTTTGCGTCTCAACCTTTCACTTCTTGGGTGTCTCCACCTTACGCCGAGCTCATGAAACTGATCTCTCGTAAGGCATGGGAGTCACCGGAGGCCATGGAACCTGTCTCTCGCAAGCCAAATAAATTAATTTCTGCCCCAGTGGACAAGGCCTTTTTGACCAAAGGAGTGCCTGTTGATGCCATGGTGGTAGCTGCAGCCACCAAAAAGGAAGTGTCTGAAACATCCACATCTATCCATCCTCCTAACAGAGATTCTAGGATCATGGATAGATATGGGAAACGCATGTTTAGTTCAGCAACTTTTTCTCTGTGATCACTGAACTACTTAACCCATTTTACGAGACTACAAAGAGATCTCCTGAAAGAGCTAGGAGATACTCTCCAGGGTACGGTAGCTGCAGGGGTTGCCGACAAAGTCAACACACAGCTCGCTACCCTAAACTCAGTTGTGAACTCATCCATGCGTCTCATATCTTATGCAGCTGATGGTTCGAGTAGAGCCACTAGTTCGGGCATTGCTCTGTGAAGACAAGCCTGGATGCGTCTCTGTTCCTTTGCGGAGTCCTTTAAGTCTTCTTTTATCAACACCCCATTCGATGGCTCATCACTGTTTGGGCCTAAAGTAAAGGAAACTTTAACCAGGTGTGAGCAGGAAGGCAAGACCTTATCTGCCGTTGGAGTCAGTTTTTCTACCCCTACTCGGCCATACCCCAAGGGCCCTAGGGGAGGGAAAATGTGGTTCCGGAAAGCACAGGGAGCCTTTCAGGACACACGTGGAGAAACCCTCTCTAGAGGCAGAGGAGGGGGTTATAATGGAAGATGCCACCCCTGCGGCAGAGAGGGTCCGCAGCAACAGGGTGACAGGGGCCAGTTCTCTGGTCAACCCTACCAGCGCCCCTGAAAGGGGGCCTGGCTGTTCGGCTCTGGAGGCAGTCGGGGGTCACTTGTCTTTGTACCCAGAAGCCTGGCTAAACATAGCATCAGATACATGGGTACAAAGCATCATTTCCAGAGGATATTTCATACCATTCTCTTCCCCTCCCATTTCTGTAAACAGAATCCCAGATGTTCCACCCAGTCTCAGGGAACACGCAATCATAGAGGTCCACAAATTGCTAGAAAAAAAGAGTCATCCAACCAGTCCCAACAGACCAAGTTGGATTTGGAACTTACTCAAGATTCTTTTTGGTACCAAAGAAAACAGGGGACTGGAGACATATCTTGGACCTCAGCAGACTCAACCAGTTTGTAAAGAAAGAGAAGTTCCGAATGGTCACGCTTCAGTCCATTCTTCCCTTCCTAGGGAAAGGCGATTGGATGTGCTCCATAGATCTCAAGGATACGTACTATCATATAAAGATGATCTCCAGAGATCACCTGCATTTCCGGCTGGGAGCCAATCATTACCAGTTCCGAGCCCTGCCCTTTGGTCTCACTACAGCCCCCAGAGTGTTCACCAAATGCATGGCAGTGGTCACGGCTCACCTGAGGCATCTAGGATTCCAGGTGTTTCCATACCTAGACGATTGGCTCCTCACCGCTACCACCAGGCATCAATTGACTCAGGCAACACAATACACTCTGACACACTGCCATCAATTAGGCATTACAATCAATTTTGAAAAGTCTGCCTTATCACCATCGCAGCATACCGTTTTTATAGGAGCAGAGTTGGATACCTCAACTACCACTCTATGCCTTCCAATCGAAAGAGTCTCACTTCTCCGCCAACACTTCAACTCACTAGTGTCAAAGAACAAAGCTACAGCAGCATAGGTCTTGAAGGTGCTAGGTTTGATGGCAGCAGCAATCCTGGCTATACCACTCGCAAGGATGCATATGCGAATTCTTCAATGGCTCCTCTTTGCTCAGTGGTCTTACCACAAACTACCGATGCATCACATGATTCTCATCACGAATTCTTGCAAGAGAGACCTTCGGTGGTGGTTGATGTCTCCATGTCACAATCGAAAGACCCCTTGTCCCCCCCCCAGTAGCCACTGTGACCATGGACGCTTCCCTGATAGGGTGGGGCATTTTCAGGGAAAGACTGCCCAAGGCACACGGACGGATCAAGAGTCACATCTGCATATCAATGTTCTGGAGTTGAGAGCGGTACTTCTGGCATTGCAGTACTTTCAGGACTGTCTTCCTCTAGGGACAATTGCAATTCAGATAGACAACATGTCTGTGGTCTGGTACTTGAACAAGCAAGGCGGAACCAAATCTTACCCCCTTTGTCGAGAAACCCTCAGGTATGGCAATGGGCTGTGTCATCCCAACATTTTCTGTTAGCAGTGTACATCCCAAGGAAATCCAGTGTGATAGTGAACAAGCTGAGCAGGGCAATACTTTTGCCTCACGAGTGATCTCTCAACCAACGAGTTGCAGATTTGATTTTCTGCAAATGGAGCCAGCCTTGCTGCGACCTCTTTGCCAGTCACATCAATACCAAATACAGAAGCTTCTTCTTCTTCTTTCGGCTTTTTCCGGTTAGGGGTCACCACAGTGGATCATCTGTCCACTCATGATTGGCAGTGGAGTTTTACAGTGTCAAGTTGCCAGCCCGGCACCCAACCTTCCACAGAAGGCACACACATGCGCACACTCACACCTAGGGCCAATTTAGAGTGTCCAATTCACCTACTGCATGTCTTTGGGATGTGGGAGGAAACCGGAGCACCCGGAGGAAACCCACACGACCACAGGGAGGACATGCAGACTCCGCACAGAAGGCACCCCAGTCGAGAATCAAACCAGAGAACCTCTTGCTGTGAGGCAGCAACACTAACCGCTGCACCACCGTGGCCACCTAATACCAAATGCAGAAGCTACTTTGCCCTAATACCACCTCCAGGACATCTCCCAAGAGATGCACTCATGCACGATTGGCCCCGGGGTCTCCTTTATGCATTCCCACCCTTTCCATTGATACCCAGGTTTTTACAGAAAGCGAAATCACTAGGAAGGACAGTTATCCTCATTAGCCCCTACTGGCCTCAACAGATTTGGTTCCCCTTCCTTCACCATCATCTGCTAGAGAACCCATGGATCCTGGACCCAGTTCCGGACCTTCTGACACACCCGTCAGGGGACCTCCATCCTTCACTGCAGTCCCTAAAGCTGACTGCTTGGCTAATCCACTTCCTCTAATTGCCAGGCTTCATTCTATCTCAGATGATACAAGACAAATCCTTTTGTCTTCTCATAGGCCATCCACCAGGAAACTGTACCGCAGTAAGTGGAACAGGTTCACAATTTGGGCCAATATACAGAAAATCGACCCTTTCCGAGCTCCTCTGTCGTCCATTTTAGAATTTTTGACAAAGGTCTTTAAGGAAGGAGCCGCAGCTGCCACAGTTCGAGTCCAGTTAGCCGCCATATCAAATTTCCACCTTGGATTCGATGGGTTGAACATTATGGGCCATAAGTTATCTAAGGCTTTCTCAAAGGTATTTTTCACATGAGGCCTCCTGTCAAAATTCCTTATTCTCCCTGGAATTTAAACTTTATGCTATCTCAAATAATTCTTCCCCCCTTCAAACCAGCATCTTCTTGTGATCTCAAGTATTTGTCATGGAAGACGATATTCCTAGTGGCCATTACTTCTGCCCGGAGAGTGTCAGAACTTCAAGCATTATCTATTAGACCACCTTACATGATTTTCCATGCTGATAGAATGTCTCTCAGAACAAACCCCTCCTTTTTGCCTAAAGTCTGTTCCGAATCCAATATCATTCAGGTTATTGAGTTGCCAGTCTTCTTTCATAACCACTCTGATAAATTGGAATACATGCTGCATAAACTTGATGTACATAGGCAGCTCAGATTTTATCTTGACAGGACTAAGGATATTAGAAATTCAGATCAACTTTTCGTATCCTTTTCGGAGGCCAGAAAAGGCAATCCAGTGGCGAAAACAACCCTATCTAATTGGTTATCAGATTGTATATCCTTTGTTTATCTGAATACAAACATGCCATTGACACACAGACTTAAGGCTCATTCTACCAGAGCCGTTTCTACGTCTTCTGCCTTTCAAGCTAAATTGCCCCTCGACAATATTTGCGCTGCAGCCACTTGATCTAAGCCTCATACCTTTATCACACATTACAAAGTAGACAAGGCTTCCAGGGACAGGTCTTCCTTTGGTTCCATGGTGCTGAAAAACGTACTTCCATGAGCCACCCAAGATTCAGGGTGCTAGGGACGCTACCCATCAGTGAGAATAAACGGCAAGATTTAACAACTTCACATAAAGAAGTTATGTACTTACCATAACGTTCCATAAAAGTTGTTTATCTCGCCTTTATTCTCACATCCCTCCCTCCTTCCCCCTCCTGGCTGAGAGTTGACTTAGAGGCTAGTATCATCCTGGCTACTCAGTAGGAGAGTGTTCCCTTTTAGGGTAAGGTATATATATATATATATATATATATATATATATATATATATATATATATATATATATATATATATATATATATATATATATATATATATATATATATATATATATATATATGTATATATATGTATATATTTGCAGCAAACAAGATCTGAGGTAATTCCAGCAGTGCATTGTGGGATAAGGGGCTTGGTCTCGAGCTACTGTCAAACCTTGAGCTTTGCTATAGGCCATGTCGGAGCCGATGAACCCATCAGTGAGAATAAAGGCGAGATAAACAACTCACATGGAACGTTATGATAAGTACATAAATTATTTTACTGTTTCATGGGTTTGTACTTCATCCAAGATGAAGGAAGACTTTGTTTTATAGATCTGAATTCCATTCAGGTTGTAACTTGTTTGGTTTATGTGGCTGTATTCTGTCCAAGTTAAAGCTGTTTACTTTGTTGGTTTTATTTATTGCACTTGTATGTGTTGCATCATTTGAGTTGAGAATTGGGAATGTTTTTCTTTGATTTCATTAAATCTTTTGGGGACCCTTAACTGTTTTTGCTTATCTGACTGGATCCTCTGATTCTATCATTCATGTTAGGGGCCTTGTCATTCTTATAGGTGACACTACCCCATCACAGACTGGAGCATCTATACCTCTAACACAGTATTTGTACATATTTTTGAATTTAATAGTTTATTTATTTATCCTCTGTTGACCAGGTTAGTCCCATTAGGCTTGTAGTCTGTTTTCAGGGAATCTTGAAGTAGTATTTATACCACTAAGGGAAATTTGACCACGGCACTGAGGAACTTCCCTATTCTTTTCATTAGATACTGTGGGATGGGATCCTTTACATCCACCTGAGCTACCACAAACTCAAGCAGATTTGGACTCAGTCTAATGTCTCATCCGAAGGACAGCACACTCAGGAGTGCAGTACCCCCCTTATGCTGCACTGTAATATCAGCAATCAATCTACCTGGTGTGGGAATAGAACCCACAGCCTTCTGCACCAAAGGCGAGGGTGACTGTGGAGTGGCAGAGAGAAATGGGCAAAACCATTCTAGGGGTGGTTGGGCAGGTCCATGGACACCCACAGTGCCGATCCCTAGCAGAGGCTGGGGATATCACGAAATGGGCATGCCTACAAGAGGAGCTTAAGGGTGGAGATATGGCTGAGCTGCTGCAGAGGCAGAGCAAAAAGCTGCATATCTCCATGGCATGCCACCGCCCCCCCGGCTAAGCCATAGATCTGCAGTGTGGAGGGAGGATTGAAACAGATAAATCATAAAAAGTAACCCCCCCCCCCAGATGAAGGCATGGATGTGCCGAGCCCTCAATGCCTTGTTCTGTGATCAGCCCCAGCATTAGACCAGATTAAGTCTGGGGGATGGGGCCAAAAGCTGGTAGACCTGGTGTGGACAGGTGCTGGGGTATCGAGGAAGTAAAATGATGGATGGAGGAGGAGGGAACAAAAAAGGAGCAAAAAACATATCAACAAACTTAAAAGGTCCCAGAGGTTTCTAACCAAACAGATCTTTCATCTTAAGGACCTTTGTTACCAGAAGAGGCTGGAAGCCCTGTCTATGTCTTTTGTGCCTTTTGGACTCCTGAAGAAAGATCTTTGCTTTGCATACTTTGCCATTAGAGATCCAGTTGTCCTTGACCTCGGATATCTCACTAAGTCAAACAGTGCAGCTAACAGTAAAATCAGAGACCTAAACCTTCATCAGCAGATAAACAAAATAGGATAGCAAGAGAGATTCATCACCTAGCATGTCCTCATTGTCTGGAATAAACTTCCTGTGCAGATTAAGAGATGCAGTTCAGTTTCTTCCTTCAGACTATACCTGGGCAATTTAATGGGTGTTCTCAAATTTACTCTGGATTAACTGGCCTCTTCCTCCTTGAGAAAGGATGTAAAGCCTGTGGGTGTGTATTGGCAAGGTGTACACGGTCATTAGACTGAAATAGTCTTGAAACTCCTGTGAATCGTAAAGGTCCTCTAACTTTTAAAATTATAGACCTGTAGTTTTCTGGGCTTAAGGCCATGGTGGTGCAGCGGTTAGCGTTGTCACTTCACAGCAAGAGGTTCTCCCATTCAATTCTCTGCTGGAGCACCTTCTGTGTGGAGTCTGCATGTCCTCCCCACAGTCAAATGATGTTAAAGACATCTAGGTAGATATGTGCGTGAATGGGTGTGCCTTCTTTGAAGGTTGGGCATCAGGCTGGCAACTCAGCACCTTAAAAATTCACTGCCAACCATTAGCGGACCGGAGTTCTGCTGTGGTAACCCCTAACCGGGAAAAGCCGAAAGGCAATTATAGTTTTGTGGACTTGACAGTTTGAGATAAACTCTTTGCACAAAAAAAAAAAAAAAACAGTCTCATCAAGGGCTGCCAGGATCCCATCAAATAATTTATTCAAGCTGGATAGGCAGTCAGCCCTCTGAAATAATTCCATAATGGTCATTACTGTAACCATGCAGAAGGTACTGGTGAGAATGATGAGTTCTGGAAATGCCTGTAAACCCAGCCTTTTGAATAGGGGACTGTTGCCTGCTGCCATTTCTGAGAGATGAAGCCTGTAAAGAAACTTATTTAAGAGGATGTGAAGGATGACTATTAGGTTATGCTCAACAGCAGTAAGGAAACTAGTTAGGATGTTATTCAGTCTCACAGACCTGGTGTTTTTCATTTTATACTGGGCATGCTGTGACTAGATAATGGACGGTGTGACGCAATAAACTATGCACACTGAGTATGTTGGTTATGACATTAAATAAGTTGTTGAATTCCATAGTAAGGTTTCACACTGTCTGTGAGTATCATTTAGAGTTAACAAACAAAGAAGTCATTAGGTATATTTATTAGTAACTGTGTAGTTTTCCCAGTTGGGCTTAGGGTAACTGAAGTCACTAGTGGTAACTGTTGCTTCTCACTGTACTCTTTTGACTTCTAATAGAAAAATGTTTAAGGAGGGATATCAGATCAAAGAGAAAAAAGAAATGTATTGTTTTCTAGAGTGTAAGAATGGCATGAAGGATAAGAAAAGTAATTACAGGGTTTGCATGAAAAAGGGAGAAGATAACTTCAAGGGAATTGTGGAGGCCAAAGATAGAGCAACAGCTTGAGACAGTAGGTAAAGGGAAAAATAGAGAAAAGCTCAGATTAACATTAGGCATTACAAGTGGAAAGAAGGCCTTGTATAGATACTCAGGGGAAAAGATGATAGTGAGGAGGTAAATTGCTGATCTAGCTTGAAAAGGGCAAAATTATATTGATGGTAAGAAGCAGGTGAAGTTTAAATGAATTTGCATCAGTCTTCACCAAAAAAGGGAGGAGGTTATAAAACTTGGAGGGCATAGTAAGAGTAAAGAGAGACTGAAGAGCAGATACTGACTGAAAAGAGGCATGTGCACTGTGGCTCTAAATGAAGAGAAAGCACAGAGACTAGATAAGAGTCTTTCTGTGCCACTTTGGACCTGGTGGTTCAGTCTAGGTATGATAACATAACCAGGCCTGTTTTGTTGCCATAGTCCATTTTTGCAGCTAACAGTTCACAAGAGCAGTTTTTTACAGCTATCTGCAGTGAACCTCAGTTGCTACCCTTCTTCCCACCAGGTTAACATTTCCAAATGCTTTCTTTGATCTCCCCAGTCACCTGCACCTAACTTTGTGTCATCAGCAAAGGAGTTGTTTATATTCTGTATTTCACCAGTTAAGTCCGAAAGAAACATCTGAAGAGCAATGAACCTTCTTAGCATTTTCTTGTGCAGGATTGAGTTAACAGCATGTAGTGAAGTTCAGGCAGACAATGGCTACTAATACTCACGTGTCAAGTTCTCTTATAACCGAGTCATTAAACCAGGTCAGGCTTGACTGATACTTCCTGTTGACCATGAAACTATATTGGTTGTTCTCTAGGAAAACAAGCAGACTATCTCATATGGTTCTTTCCATGACTTTTCCTGCCACTGTTGTTAGGCTAACAGACCTATAGTTCCCTAAACTTTTTCTGCACCCTCCCATTAAAGAGGTGTACCATGCTTGCTTTCCTACAATCATGAAACACTTTTATACTAGCCAGTGATCTGTAGATGATCTCATCAGTGCATTTTCCAGCACACTGGACAAATTCATGAGGAACCAGAGAGACACCCAACATTATCCTCCCTTAAGGCAGACAGTTTCCTCTCAGCTTCCTTCTGAGTCAGTCCCAGAGTCTGTCCACTGCTGTCCAAAGGCTGCCTCTCTCTCACTTAGCTTAGTATCCTCCACATTCTTTCCTATGTGAAGACTCATATGAATACATCTGCTTTTCCCACTGTTTTGTGAACTCCCTTCCATGTTTGCTCATCCTGGTGATATCTATGCCACCCTTCCTTCTTTTTGTTATGCACCTAAACATGCCTTTGTTGCCCTTCCTCATCTCTTATTCCAACGCTGTTTCAGTTTGTGGCTTTTCCACCCTCATCTGTTTTGTTTTCATTCCTCCACCACCACCCTTTCCTTTCCATCTCTTGTATACTGTCTCTTGTTCTGATTGCAAGGTCATATTTCTATGTAGATATAGGTTCATTGGTAAGTTCTAGGGTAACTGTCATTGTGGGCCATTTTAAGCCTAACCAATTTCCCTTGGTGAGAATCAAACCCTGTACTTCTTATCTGTGAGGTAAACACCTTAACCATTATGCCAGCCCACCCAACCCAAAAGGAGCTATGGAAGTTACTGTTCATACAGCAGTGAGTAGTACAATATCAGTGCCTGTTTGCCAAGGAAGCTGTTTCCATTGTGTAGTGCACACACTGTTCCAGAACTGAACTGCATTCGACATGTTGGTCTTCAACTTATCTCTTTCCCATTCTTCTTGTCAAACCTATCCTACGCCTTTCATGCTTTCCCATTTTGGACCTTTCATTTTGTTATTTAGTTTAATTATGATTGCTACTTTTGTTTATATAAATGGATATTTTTAAAACTAACTCTTTAAATACCTTAGGGGTTATCCTAGACCTAGTAATCAAATGCCAGTCAAGTAGCAAGTTAATTGGTAGTTTAATTACCAGATGATTTACCTAGCTAAGCTCAATGAGAAAGTATGCACCTGACCCAGATTCATGAATCTTTAAAGCAAGTATTAATTTCATATGTAATTCTGTTCTTTGGTTACCTCAACTCACACCTAAGTATATATTACCACATACTGAAATTTAAGAAAATACATAAAAAGGCAGGATCACTTCTTACATTAAGCATTCATTTAAAGATTAAAAGGCTGGGTCCATGGCACAGAGGGATAAAATCTTGACTGTGACACAGATTACTTGTAGTGGACCCAGGCACTGGAGTGCTGATCCCAGAGAGTTGGATTATACCTCTCAACCTCTTTGCACAAGAACCAAGGACAAAGCAAAAATGGGGACAAAGTACCAAAAAGGGACAGATTTTTGAAATGTCTCTTATAAATCTAGAAAATTGCTAGAATAACATGTTTTGGATTTTGTCAAAGGAAAAATAAACTTTAAAAATGATCAATACATGGTAGGTTCAGGTTAAGGCACTTTAATCTTGTAGCAAGGAGACAAAAACGTGCTAATACAGAGTTTGTCTAACTAAAATCAGGAAGTAAGCTTATCTTTATACACTTTCTAACAAGACATTGCCTACCAAGCTGACGTAACAGATCACAAGTTTTAACATCATCATTACATAGCAGCTGTTTATCCATAATTTTCTGCTTGCACTATTCAATTTTATGAAAAACTTCCTAAGAAAAACAACGTGGCCTTGGTGACCACCGGTTAGATACAGTTTCCCACTATGTTATGTTTCTATTCAAGGTTCTATAGCTAATTCGAGCACAAAGCAAGTACAGATTCTTCAAGCAGTCCTTTGTCTTATGTATCTCTTCTTTTCCGCAGCTGTGCATGTTCTCATAACACGAACAGAGCTAATTGTTCAAAATCATAACATTATAGAATATGGTATTGTTTCATTTATTACTTCCTGACCTAGCAGATAATCACCTGCTTCTCAGTACATTTCCAAAAGGCATAAACATGAATTTTGCTGTGCTAGCAATTACTAGGTCAGGGGGCATCTTGCAAGTTTCAGAAAGCATACTGCAGTTTCAAAAAGCATCTTATAATTTCATACAGAATTAAGCTGTATATAAAATAGAATGAAAACGTGTTAATTCTTTTAGCTTCTAATAAGCATTAGACATATACATAAATGCATATTTCTCTGACATTTCCCCCCTGTTAATACTTTTTATTCTATTTTCAAAAGCATAAACAGTTTACTTCTTCTCCTAACCTCTTCCATTCCGGATTTGCAGTTAAGAGAGTCATGTAGTTTAAACTTATGAAAGCATTTCAGTTTTCAACAACTCTTCAATTTCAGTACTTTGATACAAAGTCTCAGAAACTGACATGTCTATAAAATCTTTGATTAACTTTTTCCTGCAGGGAATACCACAACAAATGCATGCTCCTAATAGGAGTAATCCCACACAAATGGCAATCAGGATGTTCATTAGGATGGAACCCCACCCCCCCAAACAAATTCTGGAAAAAGTCCGTCAGAGGGTTTGGGCCTGGTTTGGTCATGGTCGACACTTACTGGATCACCTCAAGATGGTTGTTTATCTCGTGCTGGTTGTCAGGAATATATGAACAGCATTCTTCTTTGATTAAAGCGCAAGTACCACCTCTCGCCGCTAGGGTGACATCAAGAGCCATGCGGTTTTGAAGTACCACAGTTCTCATAGCATTTAGTTCATCAGTCACTAATTCGAGAGCAGAAAAAGTTGCATTGCTCATAACTTCAAGAAGTGTGGACAGTTTTCTCAGCTCCCAAATCGATTTTACTGCGCCATATGCAGGGGCTATGCCAGCCCATGATATAATAATGTCACTCAAGCCCATATGTGTCAGTTTTTCTTTGTTTTTCACGGAGTTATGGTTTCTCCACCCTGCTTCGATTCGTCCCACTGGATTCTCGGGTCTCTTGATTGGACTTCTAGGTTTAATGCTAACCTCTCTGACATTTCGAATTTTCCCCTGAGGCAAAGCTGCAGTGTGTCGTATGGCCGGAACCAGGTAACCCAAAAAACAACTGCCGGACCAATTCTCAGGTAGCCATTTATATGCTGTTTTCCCACAAACAAAATAACAATTCTCTACTTTAGTATTGATATATGCTCGCCCTTCATGAAACATTTTTTTGTCAATAATAGAAAGTTGCTTCAAAAGAACAGGATTATGCTGTATTTCACTAACAGTTCTCTTCATTTTTTCAAAATATGAGTCATAATTCGTATCACAGATAGTTTCTGCCTTATTAGCCTTAATATAACATTTATAAGAAACAGTCACATTGCAATTGCTCCAACCCACCTGAATAGTGTCATTCTTATAAAAACATACAAACCCTTTTTGTGTAACAGGTAGGTACAATGTTATTTTGTCTTGTGATTTCACGGGTGTAGTATCAAAAATCAAGTTTTCCCAGGTCACATTGACCCCTATGGGGACAGCAGTCATCAATAATCCCCCGTATGCTGTTGGTATAGCTGTGCAAATCCAGCAGTTCGAAACATTAAAAGTCTCAGCATACACATATTTAATTGGTAAGTGTTAAAGTTTGGATGCCAGTCTATGAGTAATGCATCACATTTGTTCAGTTCAACTCGTGTGGCTGGAAAAAGGAAAGGCCACAGCAAAAAGATCATTGTTATCAGTATAGCTATCAGGATAATCATGCAATTTTTCTGAGTTTGTTCTGCATTCCTGTTTACTCTATACCTGGTCATTTTGTTCTCGTACAACAGTAACAAGGTTTTTGTCCAGTTCAAAGTTCTTAACCAATTTACAGTGTGTTAGATGAATCCAGGACGCTCGCTCTGTGATCTTGACTGCAGTGGGTGTTGACAGTAGCACTTGGTACGGTCCTTCCCACTTCGGAGAACTCCAATTCTTTTTCTTCACGACTTTCACCCAGACCCACGTGCCTGGGACTATTGCTGCTTCCGATGGTCTGGCTTGTTCTTTATCTGAAACAGAGTTTAACTGCAAAAGTTTGTTATTCAAAAATCACCTCATATACTCTGCAAGTGAACTGTCAGCCTCCTGGTCTGCAGGCATGAGAGGTTTCCACTGAGGTGTATAATATGCCCTCCCAAACAAAATTTCAAAAGGAGTTAACCCTTTTACATTTGGAACAGTTCTCATACTCAACAGTGCCAGAGGCAGACAGTGCACCCAGTTCTTTTGTGTCTCACTAATCAATTTCCTAAGCTTATTTTTCAAAACTCCATTATGCCTCTCTACTAATTCTGTAGATTGGGCGTGGTATGCACAATGGGTTTTCAGAGAAATCCCGAAATAACAGCTCAATTGTTGTATAGTTTGATTTACAAAGTGTGTGCCATTGTCACTATTAATCTTTTCCGGTATGCCAAATCTAGGAATAATTTCTTTAACGAGGACTTTTGCAACAGTAGCTGCATCTGGATTTCTAGTTGGAAAAGCTTCCACTCATTTGGAAAACATATCTATAATGACAAGGCAGTACTTTTTATTTTCACATTTGTTTAGCTCCATAAAATCCATACAGATAGTATGGAATGGATACGGTGGTGTAGGGAAACTCCCTTGCTTAGGCTTCAGTGCCCCTTGTGCATGATGCTTGTTACAAACATGGCATGCTGCACAAAAATGTTTTGTGTAGTTTGTAATTCCATACTTTGTAAACACTCGATTCACTAACTGTACCATGCCCCCTGTTGTGACATGGCACTGCCCATGGCTCAACAAAGCTGCATATCTAAACAAGTTAGATGGTAAAATTGGTTTTCTTTCTTTGGAGATGTACAGCCCTTTCTCAAGAATTGCTCCTCGCTTTATCCACTTTTGTTTTTCTACATTTGTAGTAAGTGTCTGCATTGTTTTTAACATTTCTAAATCTAAAATCTCAGATGGTTGTAATTCCTCACTCAAAAGAAATACTTCTGAAGCTGAAGCTGCTTGCTTTGCAGCTGTATCAGCTCTCACATTACCTTTTGAAATCCTATCCTGTTGTTTGGTATGAGCTACGCATTTACAAATAGCTATTTTCTGAGGTAACTGAATAGAGTCTAACAAGTCTAAAATAAATTGCGTATGATTAATTGGTTTACCAGTAGATGTTATCATTCCTCTATTTTTCCACTGCTGCTCAAAAACATGTACAGTAGAAAAAGCGTACTGGCTGTCAGTAAAAATGTTCACTCGTTTATCCTTTGCCAAGGTACATGCCCTTGTTAAAGCAATCAATTCTGCTGCATGTGCAGATAAGTTGTGCGGTAAAGACTTTGCTTCTAGAATCTCAGTATCAGAAACTACTGCATATCCCACTAGATTCTGTCCTGTAGGACCCCTCCTACATGAGCCGTCCACATAGTATGTCACCTCGGCATCATCCAAGGGAACATCTGTGAGATCTTTTCTAGGTAGTGTCTTTTGCTCAATCTCCTGCAGGCAGCAGTGTGGTTTGCCATCTGCAGGGGTTGGGAGCAAGGTTGATGGATTCAAAGTTGTGCATCGTTCAATTGTCATATGAGGTTGGCTCAACAGTATAGTCATACAGGAAAGATGTCTAGCAGGAGAAAGATATGCTACTTTTTCTTGCAGCAAAATAATTGCAACTGCATGAGGCACTCTCAACGTGAGAGGGTGGAATAACACTACTGAGGCTGAAGCCTGCACTGCCATTGCAGCTGCAACTACTGCTTGTACACAGTGGGGCAGGGATCGCGCCACTGGGTCTAGCTGTGATGAATAGTAAGCTATGGGGCGTTGTTTGTCCCCATGCTGCTGTGTTAACACTGATGTCATATAACCCTGCTTACAATCTACAGTTTGGAAAACTCGTTTATGATAATTTGGTAATCCTAAAACTAATGAGGATGCTATCAGTTATTTCAATTTGCAGAAAGCAGATTCTGCTTCTGGTGTCCACTGTAATAAATCTTGTGCTGCAATAGGCTTCTTAAATATCAAGTTGGTCAGTGGAGCAAATTCCAAGGCATAGTTTGTAATCCAACTCCAACAAAAATTAGTCGTACCTAGGAAGGACATCATTTCCTTCTTGGTAGTTGGTTTGGGTGCTTGTAATATTGCTGTTTTTCTGTCTTCATCTAATATTCTGCCCTCTTTGGATATTACATATCCCAGGTATTTGACCTGTTTTTTCCAAAGTTGCAGTTTGTTTTTGTTTACCTTGTGTCCTTGAGTAGCTAAAAATTGTAGTAATGCTATGGTATCTTCTCTGCATTCTTGCTGGGTGGGGGCTGCCAGCAGAATGTCGTCTACATAAAGTAAAATTTGGCTGCCTTTCGGTGGGATAAATCCCGCCAGGTTACTTGCCATTTCCTGTGCGAATATTGTTGGACTCTCACAATATCCCTGTGGTAGTTGCGTATATGTATACCTTTTCCCCTGAAATGTAAATGCAAACCAATGTTGGCTGTCGGGGTGTATCGGTATTGAGAAAAACGCATTGCTAATATCTACCAGAGAAAAATACTTTTGTTGAGGTTTCAAATCATTTAATAAGGTGTGTGGATCTGGCACCGTAGGTGCCCTAGGTATAACTGCGTCATTTACAGCTTGTAAATCTTGGACCATACGCCATTCTCCATTTAATTTCCTAACAGGAAATAAAGGTGTATTACATGGTGAATCAGGAGATTCTATCAATACTCCTTCCTTAAGTAAGGCTGCTATTATAAGTTTGATTCCTACTTCTGCATCCTTTCTCAAGGGATACTGTCTCTTTTGATGTCTAAATGCTGACTTTGGCGTAATAGTGACTGGTCCTGCTGTGCGAATAAGTCCTACATCTGATTTCCCTGTTGACCAGAGAGTCTCTGGTATGTCTCGTAAGGCTTTTTCCACTTCTTCTAGTAAGAGTGCTACTCAGCTGTCCTCACCTGCCTGCAAGTGCACAGCTGGGTGTGTCTGTGTTATCCAATTCAACTTCTGCTTTTGTACTCCCTGTTCTGAAAGTTCTAATTCTGTCTGTTTTTTCCACCTTGTGACTTTTTCTCCTAGGTCTGCCCACTTCACATTTTTATTTTTAGTCAAACTCACATGTGGTAATCGATTAGATTTGTAAAGTGCTAGGAATTCCTGGAGCAATGAACAGCTTACTACTCTGTTTCCTTCTGTGTCCCAGTACAGATTCCGTAATACTAATCTATTAGCATGGTTTCTAAATAGTTCTTGCTCATATTCTTTATCAGGTCCTGGTTTGCTACAGTAATATAGAGTGCAGTGCAACAAATGCTGTTTATCAGTGTCAAGGGAGGGGGATTTACTGATGGCTATGTTCATCAGTTCTTCGGTTACTGCCCCTGGACCAGTCGTAACCAAGTCCTGGCTGTACCAATAAAATGTTTCACCCTCCGTTCGCACTACAAAAGTATCCATTTGTCGCTGTGCTTCCATACCCCGCATAGTTGGAACTACTGCTATGCCAAATATCTGCATTAGGTCTCTGCCCAAAAGATTGACTGGGCATTTTGCAGAAACAACAATTTTGCTTTTCTGAGTCATCCCTGAAACAGGGTCAGTTATTGCTATGTTATGGGAGAGTGGCTCCCGATACAGCTGTCCATTAGCTGCTTTCACCAATATGTAGTCAAGTGATTCTGAATTTTCTGGTAGTTTGGAAGGATGTATCAGGGCCTGTGAAGCCCTTGAGTCACACAGAAATGTAACTTCCCTCCCCTCTACCAGAAGTGTAACTTCTGGTTTTGTGTCTGCTAAGTAGAGCTCTAGGCTCAATAATGCCAAGTCTAAAATTTCATTTTCTTCATTGTCTGTGATTTCATGCACATCCTCTATTTCTTCTATCACATCCTCTACTCCTTCTATCACATTTGCACTTGTCTTTTCTTGATTATTCCTTTCTAGTGATTCTTGACTATCATATAGTCAGTCCTCACCCTCCTTGTCTTCTGTGGTTTCCTTTTTATTTTGCCTGCAATCCCTTGCTAAATGTCCCTTTTTCCCGCATTTAAAACATTCACCCCTTTACTTTCTCTCTTCAAACTCCTCTGATCATTTATCAGATTGTTTGTTTCCCTGGGCATTTTTCTTACCCTTCTTCCCGGTCTGTACTACAAAGACTTCTGATCCATCTTCTACTGCAAATACTTGAGTTTTCTTTTTGCTATTAAAATGCCTTTCAGCATGTCTTGCATATTCAAGTAATGACTGTAATCTACTAGTACGATGATCTACCATGTGCTTTGTAATAAAGCTGCTAATGGGTGCAATACTGCCTTTCAAAAACGCATTCTTTAGCTGCTGCTCATATGGGGAATCATGTGTTTGGTCCTCAGGTACCTGCATTCCACAATGGTTATTAAAACACTGTAATAATCTGGCATAATATCTATCAACAGTTTCACCTTCTTGTTATATGCATTGATTAATGCAAGTCCAGTCAGCCCTAGGCTTCCATTTCTCAGAGATTCGGTCTGTCAGACCTTTCACTCTGTTATCCAGTTCTGTGTTACTATGTGGGAGTGGCCTATGTTCTGCGTCATGGGGATTCCAGTTGCCACTGATCACGTGCCAATCTGGACCTACAATTTGTCTGACTACTTTCTCTACTTCCTCTCCATTTAAATGGTAACTTAACCTCATGCCCTGTAAGTCTTCTAAGAATTTTCTAAAATTAACTTTCGGATGGGAAATTCCCTCTGTGGCTTTCCGGATGTCTTCCGGTGTCCACGGTCTATATACTAGAAGAGTTGGGTCCTGTCCTGCCTGTGGATTTGGTACTTCTATGAGTGGACATATCTCTTCTTCACTCATAGCTTGTGAATTTTTATTTATTTCATACAATTCAATATCCCCTCTTAAGTTGCGTGTTCGAGACCTAGTCTCGATAGGATCTCTGACAAACGGTTTTGGTTTTGCAGGGACAGCTGGATATAGCGGAGGTGGATCAGCTTGTCCACTCGCTTCATATTCTGGTAAGGGAAGCGGAGGGGGGGAGGGGCTGTTGCTATTACTAAGTTATTGTCTTCTTTATCTAAAAACATTGCTTTTGAATTTTTATTCTTTTGTTCCCTGCGGTTTGCTTCCTCAAGCCAACTGTGTGCCTGAGGAACTCCTAATCGACGTTGCTTTTTTATCTGACCTTTTGCGTCTGTTTTAAGTTGTTTGACAAGTTTGATAAGTGAAGGTTTATCTAAATTTCCATCAAATTTGTATTTATTAACCCATTTTGTATAGTACCTAACATTGTCGGCATGCTGTAATTGCATATATTTCGCGTCTTCAGTTAAAGGCGGATCTCAGGAACGTTTTGTGCACTTATTTCCCATGTTATCTTAACTTAGTTAGAAATTGTTACGTAACCCTTTTTATCACGTGGTACCACGATTTGCACTTTTTCACAGTTTATCTAGAATAACTGCCTACCTATCCTGTTTCCCTGATCTATGACAAGACAGCAATCTTTTTTGTCCCTGATTTATAAAAAAATCTCCCTGACAAAAACAAATACTGCAACAAGTCCCTGATCTGAAACAAAGGAAAGGTAAATTCCTCCTTACCTGAGCCTCCGTTTTTGATCTCTCACCGGAACTGTTGACTCGTCCTCCAATCGCAGATCAGAAACAGTGGCTGGCCTCTTTTGAATGACAATTCAGTCGGAGGTCTTTTCAAAGCAGAAGAACCGATGTGGCTTCTTCCCCGTATGGTTTCATGCCACCGGGCCCATCTGACCTGAGCTAGAGCGAGAGATTTCTGGTCTGAAGGACCAATCTGTCAAAGGAAAAATAAACTTTAAAAATGATCAATACATGGTAGGTTCAGGTTAAGGCACTTTAATCTTGCAGCAAGGAGACAAAAACGTGCTAATACAGAGTTTGTCTAACTAAAATCAGGAAGTAAGCTTATCTTTATACACTTTCTAACAAGACATTGCCTACCAAGCTGACGTAACAGATCACAAGTTTTAACATCATCATTACATAGCAGCTGTTTATCCATAATTTTCTGCTTGCACTATTCAATTTTATGAAAAACTTCCTAAGAAAAACAACGTGGCCTTGGTGACCACCGGTTAGATACAGTTTCCCACTATGTTATGTTTCTGTTCAAGGTTCTATAGCTAATTCGAGCACAAAGCAAGTACAGATTCTTCAAGCAGTCCTTTGTCTTATGTATCTCTTCTTTTCCGCAGCTGTGCATGTTCTCATAACACAAACAGAGCTAATTGTTCAAAATCATAACATTATAGAATATGGTATTGTTTCATTTATTACTTCCTGACCTAGCAGATAATCACCTGCTTCTCAGTACATTTCCAAAAGGCATAAACATGAATTTTGCTGTGCTAGCAATTACTAGGTCAGGGGGCATCTTGCAAGTTTCAGAAAGCATACTGCAGTTTCAAAAAGCATCTTATAATTTCATACAGAATTAAGCTGTATATAAAATAGAATGAAAACGTGTTAATTCTTTTAGCTTCTAATAAGCATTAGACATATACATAAATGCATATTTCTCTGACAGATTTGCATGCATTTTTTAAAGAATGTGATGTCTGAAACTCAAATGTCTGTTAACAATTTGCCAGAAAACCTGCACATTTTACGCGAGACAGACTAAACATATAAGGCAGCAACGTGAACATTCTGCAAAAATCTGGACAACTGAAAGGTAAGAATAGGACTGAGGGAACTGACTTCCCCATTTACAGCTGAGGGAGAAAGCCTTGTCTACTGCAGTACCAATACTCAGTGAAAACTGGATGCTCTAGCAAGACAATTCAAGAAGCTGAGCAAAGGCACCCATCAAGCAGCATGTACACGTGTGGTATCTGGGATAAGAGATTGCGAGAAAGTGAAGATATGGACATGGATCAGCACTGTGAGAGTACTGCTGGAGGTAATGTTGTGTAGTGTGGGTGTAAAGCCTATCACTACCTAGGACTTCCACATGACATCCCCACTGGTTGACATCTCCACCATTGAGAGGAATAAGTGGGCTTAAGACCAGTGGTCTGCAGGCATAGGGGGAAGGACTTAGTGGAAAAAAAAATAAAGACTAAAACTAAAAACACCAGGTGTTCTATTGGCCTATCTCGCCTTCATTCTTACATATGGGTTCGGAGCTGATCCTCGGCTCTGACTCCGCCTATTACAAAGTTCAACGTCTTCTAGTTGGCTCGTGGCTAGGTAGATATCCCATGGTGCACCAGTACAATCCCCAGATCTTGTTTGCCACGTCTAGTTGTTCAGATGTGCTTCTTCTTGGCCGTGGCTAAGTTTAACACTTTTTTCTATTTTACTTTATTACAGCTTAACGTTACAATTCATATAGCTTTTGATAGTGTTTAATAGTATTTTGAGTAGTTTTCAGACTTGCTGAAGTGTTTTTCTTGACTTTAGAGTCTTTATTGTTGAGAACTGGTTGGCCTTGTTGTTTTCGTTGGTATCCTGTGTGCCAGTCTTTTTCTATTTATCGTGCGCATTTGTGTTTATTTGATATTTGCAGTTTGGAATTTAAATAGTTATTACTTAGATATTTAGTGTTTTTAGTTAAGGTGCGCGTTTGCGCTCAATTTACCTTGTTTTTCGTGTGCAGTGTTGATTAGTATTAGAGAGTTAGTATTTAGACTTTCCTTCTTAGATACTTAACTGGATATCTAGTTATTAAGTTGGCGTAAAGGGTCTTTTGATATTTTCGACCCTTCTTGTTTTACGGCTTAGTATTTGACCGTAGTTTTCACTGAGACAGTTTGGTTATTTTCATAGTCTGTATTAGTGTGTGTACTGTCTAGTTAGTAGTTTCTGACCTCTAGTCTTTCTCTCTACATAGGTCCGTTTAAGTCAAAGGACCTAGTTCTTTGCCTTTTTTCTCTTCCCAGGGCTAGGCCCATTTAAGTTAGAGGACCTAGACCTCGTGGCGTGTGAGTGTTAGTGTGGTAAGGTCTAGGCCCGTTTAAGTTAGAGGACATAGTCCTCGTTGTGTTTGGGTTGTGTTTTTTTCTCCTTCTCTGGTTAGCATGTCTAAAGAGGCAAAAGACCATAAACCCTCGGGGGTTTAAGAAATGTGTAAAATGCTCTCAGAAAATGTCAATTATGGATGGCCATAGTAATTATGTGTATTGCCTTGGA
This sequence comes from Protopterus annectens, assembly GCF_019279795.1. NCBI lineage: Eukaryota > Metazoa > Chordata > Ceratodontiformes > Protopteridae > Protopterus > Protopterus annectens. The sequence continues at coordinate 400,950,110 of NC_056744.1, forward strand.
GCCAGCTGTCTGCGGGAAACCAGTTTGTTTTGCCATTCCTTCAGCTCCAGAGTTCTACAGGAGTGGAAGAACAAGCTAATTTTGAAAGGTCTCCTCAAGCCTTCTTTCGAGGAAGACTTGGCCAGTTCATCTTCTTCCTCGAAATCCCAGTCATCCAAAAAAGACAAGACTAAACCTACCAAGAGGCATCCCAGGAGCCATCTGGTGCTTCGGAACTGCCTCCTAAACTTTCTAAACAAGACAAGATGTCTACCTCCTCAGCTCCACTGATCTCAGAGCTGATCGAGGTTGTTGATAGTGGGACTTCAGTTTTGGCCCCATGCATTTCGGAGCTGACTACTGATAGCAAACATCGGAGTCAGTCCACAGATCCTTTGCCAGTATTCCCAATGTTAAGATCCTTTATCTTACAGAGGTTCAGCTCTCCCACACTGTCTTCCAGATCTTCCAGGAACCTATCAGAAGAAGATGTGGAGAGAGTAGTGCTGAGTTGGTTGGTTCCAGCTCCCCCCAAGGCTGTCTCAGAGCCGAGTTCTGCTCCGACACCTTTGGTGCCGTCCGTGGTGTCTAAGGGCCAAAGTTCCCCAGTCAGGCCCGACAGGGACACTTCGACCCAGACCTCTTTGGTTCCAAGTCTCCCTCTTGGTGCATCGGCTAGGGTGAGCTCGAATCCTACATCTATCTTGGAGCCGATGGCACTGGAGCCGATGACGTTCTCTGTCTCCTCAGAGCCGAGGAGGTCTTTGGAGCCGGAGAGGTCTGCCTTTGAGGTGATGCAGAGTGTGCTGTCCCACTCATCAGCTCCACCCAGGGGTACCAATACTCTTCCCCCTTGGGCAGCAACCTCCATCTCAGCACACCTACTCCCTCTCTCGACAGCAGAGACCCACAGCCTCAGGAGCCTGTGGTTGGTGGCTCCCACTCTTTCGAGACCTCTTCAGAATATCCTTCCGAGGAGCCACCTCAGAAAAAGACATGCAAAAGAAAGCATGTAGACTCCCAGGATGAGTCTCTTACCTCTGACTCCTACCTCGAGGAGTCAGAAGGGTCCCCAAGTTATCCTCTGATAATGTCTCCTTTGTAGACATCTTGGAGATCCTTAAGCAGAGGTGTGGCTGGCCCACTGTTACTCCTTCTGATGAGGAGTCTGTGTACCTGAAGGCTTTCGGGTCTCAACCTTCAGCCTCTTGGGTGTCTACACCTTTCGATAAACTTTTAGACCTTGTTAGTCGGAAGGTGTGGGAGACTCCTGATGCCGTGGAGCCAGTTCCCAGAAGACCCAATAAATTTTTGTCTGCTCCCAAGGAGAAGGAATTTTTATCCAAGGGTGTGGCTGAGATGCCATGGTGGTGGCGGCGGCCACTAAGAAGGAACTAGCGGAGACTTCTTCATCTGTCCATCTGCCGAACAAGGAGCCTCAAACAATGGATAGATATGGGAAGTGCATCTTTTCGTCAGCAGCATTCACACTCAGATCGCTGAACTACCTAACACATGTTACAAGGCTTCAGAGAAATCTCCTTAATGAGTTGGGAGAGACTGTACAAGGTACATCTACTGAAGGAGTCCCTGATAAGGTGTCTGCTCAGTTGTCCACTTTGAATTCCGTTGTTAACTCCTCCATGAGGCTGATTTTTTATGCAACCGATGGAGCGAGCAGGGTAGCGGGTTCAGGAGTTTCCCTTAGGAGGCACTCCTGGATGCACTTGTGTAATTTTGCTGAGCCATTCAAGTCTACCTTTACCAACGCCCCTTTTGATGGTTCTTCCTTGTTTGGACCTAAGGTAAAAGACACACTCTCCAGGTGCGAGTGCCGTGGGAGTACATTTTACTGTCCCCTCTAGACCATATCCCAAGGGTCAGATAGGTGGTAAGATGTGGTTCAAAAAGTCCCAGAGATTTTTTCCTGGATGCACAGGGTGACTCCTCCTTCAGAGGCAGAGGAGGAGGAGCAAATTTTAGATGTCGCCCTAGAGGCAGGGGCGGACCACAAAACCAAGGAGGCCGTGATTCGTTTCAAGGCCATCCCTAGCAGCGCTCCTGATGTGGGGCCCAGCTGTGCTTCTCTGGAGCCATTCGGGGGTCGCATTTATTTGTATCCAGAAGACTGGCTAAACATCATCCGAGACAAATGGGTACAAAGAATTATCACCAGAGGTTATTCCATACCCTTTTCTCTTCCACCTCACCTTCCCAAGAAGATCCCGGATGTTCCACCCAATCACAGGGATCAAGCAACTTTAGAAGTGAACAAGTTGCTCACAGACAGAGTCATCCAAACCGCCCCCACAGACCAGGTAAGATTTGGAACTTACTCCAGATTCTTTTTAGTGCCAAAACATACAGGGGACTGGAGGCCCATCTTGGATCTCAGCAAACTAAACGAATCTGTAAAGAAGGACAAGTTCTGGATGGTGACACTGCAGTCTATACTCTCTCTGTTAGTGATAGACACTTGGATGTGCTCAATAGACCTCCAAGATGCGTACTACCATATAAAAATGGACAGAATGTCGAGGAGCCACTTACGCTTCCGGCTGGGAGCCAGTCACTACCAGTTTCATGCTCTGCTCTTTGGTCTCACCACAGCCCCCTGGGTGTTCACCAAATGTATGGCAGTAGTGACAGCTCACATAAGACGTCTAGGATTCCAAGTGTTTCTGTACCTGGACAACTTGCTCCTGACCGCCCCCACCAGGCATCTACTCCTTCAAACCAGAGATTCCACCATCCAACTTTGTGCCCAGTTGGGGATTACTATAAGTTGGGGAAAGTCTGCCATATCACCCTCTCAATTTGTTACTTTTATAGGTGAAGAAATAGACATAGTCATCATGCAGAGAGAGCACAGAATCTCATACAAGTTCTTTGTCTACTTCCCCTTCAGAAAGTCAAGGCAAAGACAGTGTGGAAACTCTTAGGGACCATGGCCTCCACCATAATGCTAGTCCCTCTTGCCAGATTGCATATGCAAATTCTTCAGTGGCTTCTATCATCCCAGTGGTCCTTTCAATGACTGCATCTATCCCACCACATCATGTTAACAGAGTCTTGCAAAAAGGACCTCCATTGGTGGATTCAATCCAACCAACTAATGACAGGCACCCCATTCCTTACTCGCCAGCCCGTTGCTACTGTGACCATGGATGCCTCATAGATTGGGGGGGCATTATCTAGGCAGGACTGTCCAAGGCACATGGCAAGATCATGAGGCTCACCTGCATATCTATGTCCTAGAGATGAGGGCGGTGCTTTTGGCGTTGCAAGCACTTCGCAACCTTCTTCCTCTTGGGATGATAGCAATCCAGTCAGACAACATGTCTGTGGTATGGTATCTCAAACAAGGTGGGACCAGATCTTACCCCCTTTGTCGGGAGGCTATTCGGGTTTGGAAATGGGCTATATCTTCCCCACACTTTCTAGTGGCAATGCACATCCCAGGGACAACCAACGTGATAGCCGACAAACTCAGCCGGGAAATCTTGATGCCTCATGGGTGGTCTCTGAAAGCAGGAAATAGCGGAACAGATCTTCCGCAAATGGGAACAGCCTTGCTGCAATCTTTTCGCCAGTCCGATCAACTCCAAATGCTGCAGCTACTTTTCTCTTATCCCCCCTCCGGGGGAGTCATTGAGAGACACACTTGTTCACGATTGTCCCCTGGGTCTCCTTTATGTTTTTCTCCCCTTTCCTTTCCTATCCAAGGTGATTCAGAAATCAAAACTGTTGGGAAGCAAATTGATTCTCATCACTCCTTACTGGCCTTGTCAGATTTGGTTCCCCTTTCTCGGGCCTCATCTTTTAGATGATCCATGGACTCTGGACCCAGTGCCAGACCTCTTGACGCACATGTCAGGCTCTCTTCACCCCAGCCTCCACACCCTCAACTTGACAGCATGACTGCTCCAGTTCCATCCCTAGTCAGGCTTCATGATTTTTCACTCGCTGTGACCCACATTCTCACATCTTCTCATAAACCATCCACTAGAAAGTTATACATTAGCAAATGGAGAAGGTTTTCTATCTGGGTTGAAGAAAGGAATGTTGACCCTTACACCGCATCCATTCCAGTGGTTTTAAAATTTTTGTCTGAACTTTTTCACCAGGGATCTGCTGCTGCCACAATTAGGGTTCAGCTGGCAGCAATATCAAATTTTCATTTGGGTCAACATGAGTCTAACCTGATGTCACACAGATTGTGTAAAACCTTCCTTTAAAGGTACTACTTTGCTGACACCTCCCTTTCAGGAACCGGTAGCTTCCTGGGATCTAAATTTGTCCTGTCCAAAATTACATCTCCACCCTTTGAACCTGCTCATTCGTGCCCGTTGAAGTTTCTGTCTTGGAAGACCTTGTTTCTAGTAGCCATCACATCTGCTAGTAGACGAGTATCAGAATTACAAGCACTGTCTATTAAACCCCCTTATCCGATTTTCCACAAAGATAGATTATCTCTTTGCACAAATCCATCTTTTATCCCTAAAGTGTGCTCTCATAATAACTTGAACCAAACTATAGAGCTGCTGGTGTTCTTCCCTAATCATTCCAGTGCAGCAGAATACAGATTTCTTCAGATGGATGTTTACAGACAATTACGGTTCTATCTACACAGGACTAAGGAATTCAGGAAGTCAGACCAATTGTTTGTATCCTTCTCTGACTCCATTTTAGGTCTCCTGATCTCCAAAGTGACCCTTTCGAATTGGATTTCGAGTTGTATCTCTTTCATTTATTCCTTCAATGGAAAGCCTTTGCCCTTCAAGATTAAGTATCATTCTACACGATCCCAGTCTACTTCTGCAGCCTTCCAAGCCAGGGTTCCAATTGATAATATTTGTGCAGCTGCGGCCTGGGCTACCCCTCACACTTGTATTACTCATTGTAAATTGGACCTGACCTCTAGGGGTAGAGCCTCCTTTGGTTTCATGGTACTCAGGAGTATCTTTCCATGAGCCACTCAAGAATAAGGTGCTAGGGACGCTGTCCCATGTGTAAGAATGAAGGCGAGATAGGACTACAGAACATAAAGAAGTTATGTACTCACCATAACATTCCATGTTTGTAGTCCATCTCGTTCTTCATTCTTACAAACCCACCTCCTACCCCCATCCTGGAAGGATCTGGAGACAGGATAGTTTTTCCATAACAGGTGGAGACCTTTCATTATTGTTGTTCTTTCTGGATAGCTTTAGTTCTGTCTTTCTATAGTTTAGCAGCAAACAAGATCTGGGGATTGTACTGGTGCACCATGGGATACCTACCTAGCCACGAGCCAACTAGAAGACATTGAGCTTTGTAATAGGCCGAGTCGGAGCCGAGGATCGGCTCCGAACTCGTGTAAGAATGAAGGGCAAGATGGACTACAAACATGAAACGTTATGGTGAGTACATAACTTCTTTTTCAGCATTCTTTCACTTCAAAAACGTGTGCACTCTACAGATACTACCATGCTGCCAGGGACCTTGTAAGGTACGGACCTGAAGGTTTATTCCAAATAAGGTGGAAGGGGCCCAGTACTGGAGGATGTAAATGCCTACAAGATAATTTGGCATGCATGAGATGTAATCTTTAAAGCAGTTGAGTAAGGTTCTTTTAAAGTTAAAGAGATAGGAGAGATATTCTTACATAAACAATTTACTTGGGTTTTTACTTAACTTCAAGAACAGCCTTGGATGTTTGACTAGGAGCTACTGCTGATTTCTAATAAAGAAATATTTGGCTGCCTTTCTCAGTATTTTGCACTTCATTTTAGGAGCAGTGGACTCTTGATGAAACATATCATTTAGACAACCCTTTATTCACAGCACATGTGCATGGTCCCTTTCCTTGAGACAGATTTGAATAAATCATGAACATTTTCTGTATCTAAGAAATCAAAGTTTTAATAGGAAGTTTATTATGAGATTGGTCAGACAAATTCCAAGGCTGTATCCAGATATTTTGAAGTGTTTTAGAAAGTCCAGTCTCTAGTTTCTGCTTCTTCAAGGGGGGTTTTCATACTCCCCCTGCAGGTTCACTCACTGACATTTCTACTGGTACCCAGTTGACCCATTCATTCCACAGTGCTAGAGGCCAAGCATTTTCAGGCTAGGCAAGAGCCCTATAGCCCTTCATTCCTGCCCTAAAGCTGTATCAGCTCATCCATTCCATGATGGCAAGAGTTGGATGGTAGGTTGTGGGCCAGGTTACTAGTCCTTTTGGACAGCATACCCTCCTATCAGGCAGAGCACTTCTCTTCCCCTCCCTTCCCTCCAGGAGCTCATCAAGATCTGCAATTGCTTCTCTCAGAGTATCTCTTGACTTACAGGTTTGAGTGCACCATGACAGTATGGACTCCTCAGGCTAGTACCCCATAACTAAAGCATCTAGTATTCCTACTAGATGTCAGCCACGCAGTGGGCCTGAGACAGCCTCCTCCCTCTCCCAGTAGATGAGGTGGCAGCAGCCACGTATTTTTCCAACTTTTAGGAATATTTCTGCAGAAGATTGTAGGTTGACAGCAATTTAGGGCTTTCAAGGACAACTATGGATTAACCAGACAAAAGCTGCTGAGTACATTACGCTGTGTTGTTGTTCTCCTGTTCTTCTGAGATATATTTGTGAAAACAGCATCAAGTAAGATGATAGTAGCATTGATGGGATTAGGCTTGGTAGTCTAATGAACTGAGTGAGATTTTAAACAAAGAAGAGGTGGTTAGCTTGTATTTTAGCAAGTCCTAAATGGTCCATATAGTAACGTCAGCTATTAATATCATATTTCTCAGCCATTCTCTAAAACCCATGTCAGTGAGATTCAGCAAAGAAAAAAGAGGTATAGAAAACAGCAGTGTAGAGCTTGGTAGGAGCTCTAGTTGTAAGCTAAGTAAATATCCTTTTGGGGCAGCATCACCGGTGAAATGGTGGAGCAACTGCCTTTTTTGGGGGGCTGGCTGTGGTTGAAAGTTGATTTCTTTCTCTTAAATGGAAGTAGTATTCCACTTCCTACCCTGAGACCCAGCCAGTTTTCAAAAATGAGGTACATTTTTTCAAAGATGAAAGAGAGACATATGTGGTCTTTTAACCAATTACTAGCAAATCAGTGTTTTCCATGATAAGAGAGAATTCCATTAGAGCCCATTTATTATTAATTAATAGTGTTTTTATGAAAGAACTCAGTTGTAAGTCTTTTGTTAGCAGTGAGAGATGTGGATTTAGGACTTTGACTTGGATTGAACTTAACATAATCTTCTAACCAATGAAGCTTTATATTCTGCAGGAAGAATTAAACTAGGCCTCCTTCACTTCAAAGAGATGGTAGGGTTAAATAAGTAATGAAGTGTAAATGTATGTGAACTATACAGATGTTGCCATGCAGATGGAAAGGCTTGGGGACTTACATGTTCAGCTACGACAAATTTAAATGAGAATGGCAAATGTCAAAGTGCTGGTTGGCAAAACATTGAAGTGAATATATAAAAGTTCCTGGCTGATGAGATTCATAGATAGACATATTTGTACAGTATACAAGACAAACTCAATGCTTGAACTAAAATCACCTCGCCTGTACTCACAATCATAGGGCACCTACTATCTCCAGGAGGGAAACATAAGTCAGGCTAATGATGAACTTATGAAAGCCCATCATCAAAGCTTGTCTGAAAGGAAGTGAAGATATAATGTTTTATATATAATGCAATAATATTCTATTGATGGGAAAGCACAAGTAATAAATCTGTCCCTACCATGTGTCCTATTTATTTGTTATTAGAAAGTCAGGAATTTTATTTGAGTGTTTAATGACCCATTTATTTTTGTTTAGGTGTAGGAGATCAAAGAGGTTTAAGTCCTTAAGAGAACAGAATACCAGACATAAATCACTGCACAAGCATCTGTAAGAGATAAGATAAGAGATCTGTAAGAGTGTAAGGATACAGCTTCATGCCTGTCTTGGTAGCTGAGGGTCTTTAGTCCAGGTCTGAGAGTAGCAAGGGGATTTTATAACAACAACAATTTGAGCAACTGTCCTGTGGACTTTTTTTTTTATAAACAAAGGAGCAGCAGCGAGGTACAAAGCAGTCCAGGTGAAAGCAATGAGACATTCTTACAAACAAAAATAGCAACTGTGTACATTTCACCCAACTTAGAGCCAAATTGCACTACAAAACACACTTTCTTTGGCAACCGAGTGACAAAACAACTAATAGCTTAAAATCCCAATTTTATTAAACAAACTATCCTTCAACAACACCTTCAAAGGTTCTACAATATTATACATTAACAGTTTGCTAAATAATTCCTTCAGTAGTCATCAGTTAGCACTACAAGTCAAATTAAAAACAGATTGCTTAAAAACATTTTCATAATAAGTATTTCATTAGCAATTCATCGTTTAGCTAATTTGATTGCAAAGTCATGATAAACAAAAATATATCAAGCCTACTTATATAACAACACCTCTGAAATATTCAGAAAAAAATAGTATGTGGACATAAACATATTAAAAAGTTAGGTTCCTCAAGTAAAGTCTATGTTTAAAAAATAATAATAATAACTAAAACTATTGGACTAGTTTGAAAAATATTCTTAATATCCCTTACATGTTTTTGTATCATTTTTCTCATTTTTTGTATAGTCTTACAAATATAATATTTGTTGCATATACATTTTAGCCCATAGGCAACTTCCTTTTCATAAAAATTAGTGACTCTTGGTGATATGAAACAAATACTGTTTATAACAGACTCCATATTGGGAAGCAGATACACACATTTTAAATATCCCTGTCACTTCCTAGATGACTTTTCATAACAGTAAGTACTACACAATCAGCAATACTCAACAAATTCCTGTAAGAGATATTCAAGTTTAAATTACTTAAAACACTGTCAGAACTCACTGTATATTAATGTTGTTTCAAAATACATGCCACCCCTTCAAATAAGGGGACACAGTATGTCACAAAATAAATATCCTCTTTATCAGCAGTTTTAAAATTCTTTTCAGTGCATAAGTTAAGCCATGATGGGTTTTAATATATCCATACAACACTTTCTGAGATGGCAAAACCAATTGCCTGTCTGTATATCCTGTCGTAAGAAGTCTATTACCCCAGAAACCATCCTCTGGAATTCTTTCCTCATAGTGGAGTGAACCCAAAAGGTGTATAAGTTGGGTACTAGTATCAACTAGTTTCTAGGGTCTAGACAAATTCCAGAAAGTGTCCCAGAGAAGCAAAACTCAGACACAATAAACATTATTATCAGATTAACAATAAATTATTTTAAAGTCACACAGATGGAAATGGACTAAATATAAACAGTTGCATTTGGGATTGGTAGAAAGGTCAAATATGGTTTAAGCTGGTCAGTCCTGTAGCAGTTTCAGTTAGAGCTTGAACGCCATGGGAACAGTGGCCAAAATTCAATATTGAACCAAGAACTCTGGGGCTGTTAGGCAGAAATGTAAATACTAAGCCACAGTACTGGTGACTAAATTTATATGAATCTGTGAAGTTAAGGTGAAAGAGGATTCTAGGTGCTCTTCTGTGGTGATATTTGCCTCAGACATCTGTGGGTTGACTCTTGAATTTGAGACAAATCTAAATATTATACTGGGAGGAATTAAAGGATGGCCATTGGTAGTCTTCCTTTCATTATAATGCACCTGTCAGAAAATAAAATAGAGTAAAATAAAATAAAATTTAACAAAGTAGTTTATTTCATCTCACAAACGTATAGCTACTGTACACCAAAATTAAAAATTTGCCAGTGCAACAATCCCTGAAGTTATAAAAACAGTCAAACTCTGTTGATGGACATATCTTCACTTCTGTGAAAACAGTTCAGTTAGATTATGCAGGTTATGCTCTATAAATATTTCTTCTACCACCTAAGTTGAATACTTTCTGGAACATACAGGGCCCACCTTAAACCTGGGTAGCTTTGTCTAAGGAAAGAGGAGCGTATTTTGACAGGAACATATAGAATTACAACCAGAAAATAAAGGCAGTCTCCGAGTCCTTGCTACAAAGGCTTAGAGCTTAGAAATCCAGCAGTAGCAAAATCGAAGGGAGGTGAAAAGTTGAGAAGAGCTCTCAACACCCCCATATAAAATGGTTCTAGCAAAACCTACTCTGGCCCTACAAACCATATACAACTTCTAATGCACTGAAGACCAAGTAGCAGCTTCAAGGATGAATTGGTGGTCAACCCCTTGAAAGAAGCACCAGAAGAGGCAACAGCCCAAATGGAATGAGCTCTAACAGAAGTAGACAAAGATTTGCCGTGAAAAGGCTAACAAAAAGAAATGTCCTTAGATGTCCAGGAGGAGATGGTTTGCTTATAAACAGCCAAACCCAATGCCCTGGGATGAAAGGAAACAAAAAGCTAGCCAGACTTACGAATGGCCTTAGTTTTATCCAAATAGTGCCTTAGCAGTCTGTGCAAATCCAAGGTGTGCAAGACTCTCTCCCTAGCAGACTAAGGAGAAGGGAAAAAAGAAGGGATTTGTACCAACTGATTGAAGGACAACTCATTTACTACCTTGGACATAAAAGAAGGATTAGTATGAAGGGACACCATGTCCCTGTGAAAAAAAAAAAAAAAGGAGGAAAGGCCATAAGGACCTGGAGCTCAGAAACCCTCTGAGCAGAAGTAAGACCAACAACAAAACAGTCTTCCAGGTACTATGTTGCAAAGAAGCAGAATCTGTGGGTTCAAAAGGAGCCTCCGTTAATTTTTCCAAAGCAAAATTAAAATTCTAAGGAGGAGGAGGAATAGATTTCCTTGAATGCCTAAGATGCAGGAAGCTTTTAAGAAATTGTTTGGCCTCAAAATGAGAAACCAAATGAGGATTCAGGGCAGCAGAGTAGAAATGGCTGACAAATGGGCCTTCACAGAAAAATAGGCCAGGCCAGACTGAAGCAAGTCACACAAATAAGAGAGAACCAAATGGACCCCCGCTGAAAAAGGGTCCTGGTTATGAGCATAGCAGCTGACAGAAAATCTTTTCTATCTGAACATATAAGATTTTCTGGTTAAGGGTTTCCTTGCCTCCTGTAAAACCATGAGTACATCCTCAGAAAAGAGGTGCCTGAAAGGGATCAAAACCCTATCACCCACAGTATCAGTTGAAGAGTGGACAAGTGAGGATGGATGAGATAACCCTTGTCTTGTGTGAGGAGGTCCGACCAGTGAGGTAACCTGCGATGATTGCCCCTGGCCAGATGCATTAAGAGGGGGAACCAGTGCTGTCTTGGCCAAAAGGGAGTCACTAGCAAGATTTTTGGGGTAATCTTTTGCAGGACTCTTGGAAGTAGAGGAAGAGAAGGAAAAGGATTAAGAAACATCCCCTTTGAATGAAAAGAAAAGGCATCTGTCTTCCACACCAGATGGCATGGCACTCTAGAACAGAAGAGAGGGAGTTGCCTGTTCAGAGGGGAGGCAAAAAGATCTACCTGAGGAACACCCCACTGATGGACAATGTCCAGAAACGCATATCTGTGAAGCATCCATTCATGATCCTGTGTTTCAGACCTACTCAGAGAGTCTGCCACTAGCTTGTCCTCTGAAGGAATGTATAGTGTCTGAAAAGTTAACAGATAACTGAGATCCACCTCCCAAACCTGAAGAGTGATCCTACAGAGGAAGTAAGATTTTGTGTCTCCCTGCTTGCTGACATATCACATCACTGTCGTGTTGTCTATGTACATTTTCAAGGGGACTGGTGAGAACATAGGGTGAAAAGCTTGAAGGTCCAGAATCAGAGCTCTCATCTCTGTTATGTTGATATGGTCTGACTTCTGATGAGGGGGCCCCAAATGCAGCCCCCCACCCCATGTCTGAGGCATTGGTGAATAGCTCTTGAGAAGGGACTGGAAACTGAAAAGGTAGGCCTGAGTTGACAGCAAAGTGTTGAATCCACCACTTGAATTCCATCTTTAGACAAGGAAGAAGAGAAACACTGAAATCCAGAGGGTGACAATGCTGCAGCCAAAGTGACTTGAGGTACCATTGAAGCTTCTGCATATGCAGTCTGGCAAGAGGGAGCATTGTAATAGAAGAGGCTATGAATCCCAGGGCCCGCAGAAAAACTCTGGCTGGTATGGCAGATGGAGGAAGAAAAGACTGAAAGAAAGCTGTCGTTTAATGACAAAACTTTTGGGGGTGGAAGAGAGGCCAATACTGGTACTTGTCTGAATCCTGCATCCCAGGTACACATGATCCTGAGAGGGAGTCAGGACAGACTTTTGGAAGCTGACAGTGAACTCCAGACTTTGAAGAAGAGAGATGGTGAATTATAGATCCTGTAATAGGCGACTGGGAGAAGGCACCTGATGCAACAGGTCCTCTCGATAAGGAAAAATCTGAATGCCTTGGAGCATGCAGAAATCACAGGAGCTAGACATTTTGGAAGTAACGTTGGGGCAGCAGAAAAGAGACCAAACGAAAAAGCAGAGAACTGAAAATGAAAGTAAGAAATAGAGAAATATAAAAATGTCCTGGATAGAGGGTCAATAGGGGGTTTCACTTCATATTACCGAAATGCTGAAATATCGAATTTCAGCATTTTGACAGTATAAAGCCAAAACCATCACAACACCGACACTTTACAATCATGAAACCAAAACATCGAACATACACAATACAGCACACAACACACAAACCATAACACCCACACCACAAAGCATTAAATACAACAAAACACCACACAGATACACACCTACACTACACAAATGCAGGGGGCAAGCCCCACACACCCCCTACTTTATATATACTAACTCCGAGATCGCACAAACAGTAAAGAAAAAAATAATCAGATACAGCTAACACACACAATCATACTTCCACCTCCCTACCCTAACCCACTCGTGCAAGTTAGAAAATCACTCACGCACAATCACTCACCTTAAACTGCAGACACCATCCCAGCCAAACACTTCCACATAACGTACATGCATAAGCATGAATTCGACATAGTCCTATTCGTGCTTATGCACTTTTGTTATTTTGAAGTTTTGACTTCATGGACACGAATTTTCTGAAATTCGATATTTCAGCAATTCATGTTTATGAAGTGAAATCGAATAGGGATATGAAGGTTAGCATCCTTCAAATCCAAAGACACCAGAAAAGCCTGTGGTAGTAAAAGAAGAAACAGGGTTTGAAGAGAAAGCATCCAAAAGAAGGGACCTTGAGAAAGATGTTGAGAAGGGAGAGATCTAGACTAGGTCTCCACAAGTGCCCTTCTCTTGAGGAATCATAATCATCCTGAAATAAAAACCCTTTCCCAGTTGGGAAGGGGGAACAGTTTGCATGGCTCGTTGATTCACCAGGGACCCTAGGACATCTGGGAAATAAGAAAGTTGCTCTAGAGGAGGTTGAGGAGTCCCAGAAAAAGGAGGGAGAGACTTCCATACCATGAAATAACCCTGAAGAATGACAGAAAGAACCCAAGAGTCTGATGTGAATAAAGGGAAAGCTGAGGTGTCATAAGAGCCTGGATTAAGAGAATGGCAAATTGTCAAAGAAAAGCACATTTATCAGATAAAGGATGCTTCACTTCTAGGTTACAGAATCTGAAAATCCTCAGCAGAGCATGCCCGCCTACCACCCTTCCTGCCCTTAGAAGCCTGACAGGGTTGCCTGCGAACAAAAGTAGATGTAGAAGGATAATTCCTCTGGAACTTAGGGACTGGAGAGACAAAAATATGTTTAAGGTCCTGCAAGGCTTTGCCTTTCTCTTGAAGAGACATAAATAGGTCAGCAGCAGCAGTCCCAAAAAGATGTTTATTATCAAAAGGTGCATCCAACAACTTGGCCTTAATGTCCTCAGGCAAAGAGTGGAGATGAAGCCAAGAATAATGCCTCATGACAGACCCCAAAGTAGCAGCCCTGGAAGGGGCATCAGCAGCATCATAGCTACATTTAATAGAGTCACTAGCCAATTGAGAAGTAGAACCTAAAACAGATAAAGCAGAAGATTTGCCTTCAGAATCAGGGAGGTCAGAAATAACCTGACAAGCCTGAGCAGTCAAGGCCAAAAATACCTGGTCATGTGGGTCTGGTAATTAATAGCCCTAAAAGGCCAAAGTAGAAGCAGTACAAACTTTCTTACCAATCTTCTCCATTGCTGTACTAGCCATATCAGAAAGCAAAAGTTTAGAAGAGGGCAAGAACTTGTAAGGTTTTTCAAAACAGACTGACACCACAGCAGGATCAGCAGAAGCACATTTAAATAAAAATTGACAGTTCTCAGGAATCTTATAAAACCTATCAGGTTTCCTAGGAGCAGGAGGCTGAGAATTAGGAGGTTTGGAAACAGCAATGAAAGTGTCTAACAAGGCAGCCAAAACAGGAGGAACTGCAGATGGTTTAGGAGTATCCACCTGAAACAACTCATAATATGTCCTCTGAATATCAGACACTTGAGAAGAATCTCACTTAAACTATTCCATCATCCTAGCAATTCTGTCCCCGGAGGACAAGTCTTCAAAAGGATGCTCAGTGCTAACAGACTGCTCCTCATCAGAACCATAAGCCAAAGACAAAGGCATCTGTGAAGAATAGGACAAAGACCCCTCATCAGACTCTGAATCCTCATCAGAGGAATATGGTTCCCTAAGCCATTTAGAAGGGACAGAGGTCCAAGGAGGAGCAGGTACCACAACCCCTTGAGGAGGTTATAGGGCCATCAAGGCAGAAAACAAGCCCTGAGTAAACTCTTGCCATTCCCTTTGAGGGTCCTTAAGATGGAACAAAACATGCTTTGTCTTTTGTCTTTTCTTGGAAGGGACATCAGCCCTAACAAATATTGGAGGTTCTGACCCTTGTCTAGATTTGAAAAAAAGAACCCGGAACCTCCTCCTTAACCAGTATCTGTCGAACCCCTCTAGGACCCTCCGAGGTAATCAACCGTGGTTCCCCCTTGATGTCTGGAGCAGATGCCTGCAAAGCCTCAGAGGATGTGAGAAAAGAGAGATCCATGCCAGCCTATGACTGGGTCACAGCAGATGAAACCAATGTAGACAGAGAATGACCTACAGAGCTATTACCCACTTCTAGAAGGATTTTCAGTGGAGGCTGGACAGCTAAAGAATCCAGCCAAGACTTCTTGACCTTCTTCTTACTTTGTGGAAGTATCTGTGGGATAATTGTTTAAGCCATTGGTTTTCAAGATAAATGTCCAGGTAAGACAAATGGCTTCTGAGTGTCTTATGCACAGATGCCTTACTGATACTACAAGAGGTATGGTTTTGGGAAGCACTCAAACAGAAGAGATACTGTTTGTGACAATCTTTATGGAGAATCTGCCTCTCATAGGTTCATAGGTGTTTACTAGGCTAACGACCACAAGGGACTTTTTAAGCCTAGCCATGCATCTCAAATCAATGACAAGTTCTGATACCCGTGATAAGTGTAAGTATGGGCCTGGGAGATGAACCATTTATAGGTTACCTTTTTGCATTAGAGACATAGGTGCCAAACCCACACTGACATTTTCCCTTCTTGGATGACATTGACTTTAGATAAACAAATAAAATAGAAAACCAAGTAAAAAAAAAAAAAAAAAAAAAAGCATAATGGGGCACTTATCTGATGGCTAGGTTTTCTGCAGTGTAACAAGGCGTTTATACCAATGCAATTAGCAATAATGGTGTTAGGACTGGCAGCAAAGAAGTTCCAAAAATATTTCAATTTATAAAAAATATATTTAAATATGTTCAAGTTCATTTTATCTACAGGAATAAGATGAATTTACAGAGACTATTATGCTATCCTAGAGGTTTTAGTGGTTTGAATGAGCTTTACTCATCTATAGATATGCAACCATGTAACAAATTTAACTTTTGTGAATTTGTTTGTGTAGAATCTCATTTCACACATCCCATCACCCTACAACCGTTTGATTTTAAAGTAACTGCTACTTGTAATACACATGTAGTTTACCCGGCTAAGTGCATAGCCTGCACTACGTTTTATGTAGGAAAAACTGATAGACGCTTAAGGGACAGGATTAGGGAACACCTGTACAATATACATATACAATCCCCTAACAATACACTATCGAAGCATGTTACACACACTAATGACCAGCATAGTTTCAAATTCCAGGTCCTACAAGTGAACACACCCAGTACCAGAGGTGGAGACATTAGAAATTACACAGAGAGAATAGAAGCTGACTGGATCATCAGGCTAAGGGCAGACCAGAACCCAGGTCTTAATGATAAAGTCTCAATTAAGCCAGCTTTGAAAAATAGGAGATTGACTGTCAGATGACACAATATATATTGTTATAACTAATGTCCCTTTCTGATGAGATTTTATATTGAACTTAGATAAGTTCTTTTATACTTTTTAAATTATATAAAACTTGAACATATTTAAATATATTTTTTATAAATAGAAATATTTTTCAAAAACTGTGTTATTTTTGTAAACCGAATTCAAGTATGTATTTTTACTTATGTTTACATTTTTGTATTCATGAATGCATTTATGTATGTTTTCATTTTTATTTTTAGGGTATGTTTATAAGAAGATTTTTTTCTGTTTAGTTTTTAAATAGATTAATTGTAGGAAGTGATGTCATATCTAGGTGACTATATATTCTTTGTGTCCCCTTTTTTGTATGTATTAAAGGTCTGAGGAAGCCCCTCAGGGTTAAAGCGCTAACCTAGCGCTGCACAATAAATCTATCTTTATTTCAAACTTTGTCCATTGGATTTGTTGAAGTTTAGTACTTGGAATTGTTTTTATCTGAGAACTTTATTTACATCTACAGCCTTGGAGTGTCTCTGAGCTTTCTGTTTGGGTTTATATTTTATTTTGTGCTGATTTCTTAATGCTGGCCAAGTGTTATGATGTTATGCATGGCTGCCACTTGCTCTGTAGAAAGCATCAGAATGATGCAAGATTTGAACATCAGTAGAAGCAGGCTTCTTTTTTTTAACGTTTTGTTTTTTAATCTTTGAATACCAGTCAAGTGTAATGGTTTCCTGACCTGCCGTAAAAAAAAAAAAAATGTGTGACACAAACAGTAGGTTCATTGTTGTGACACAAACAACATATTCATTTTAAACAATGAAGCCCAAAATTTACTGTCACAATGGGGGCTGTAGAGTACGGCAACCTCTGATGATTATGCATACTGATTCTGAGACTACTTTACTATGGTGTAAGGGGAATACATCAACAGACTGCTAAGATTTAGTATGAATTCACTAAACTGTACTGTTTTGACTATGCTGCTTACAGTTCCACTCTGCAGAGTAAATAAAAGAAATAAAGAGCTGCACAATTAAGATAAGCTTTTTGACGAGTTCATAAAAAGTAAACACTGAGGGTCTTGCCTAACCATTCCCACCACAAACACATACAAAAATGTAATGACCTTATTGTTTCCCAATGATTTGGGAATGAAAGCTTTGACAGGAACTGAATATTTTTAATTGTGTTCACAAGAGGGAATGAAAACAGGGCTGCATAAAGTAAATTGAAACCAGGAGTAGGGTTGATGATGACCTGGTAAGTGGGTGGTGACAGCTGGGAGGTATCAGGACAAGCTTCTTTTGGTAATTACAATAAAATCTCAGTTAACTGGAACTCAAACAACCAGAAAAAAAAATCGAAGAAATACAGTACATTTTTCATGTGTTGCACTTTCTATTCACCCCCTCCCCTGCAGAAACATACCTTATATTTTTAGAGTTTCAGAGTTTTAAAACGGAAGATAGGAATAAATTCACTCTCTCCCCAACCTAAGAACAAGTCAAACCAAACAAATAGTATAGGGTATAGTATTAGTCAGGCCTATTTTTAATAGTAGTGCTCAAGCAACCAGAAACTATAGATGTTCATCGTGTTTCACTGTTGCAGTCATTACACTTGGGTACTATGCTGGCAGGCTACCGGCAGTCGACCCGAGTTCCAAAGTCTTTCTAAGTCCGGCGTCGGTTGCTGTCGCCTCTTCCCTGACGTCAGTGCGCCAGGGGTATAAAAGATGCAACTGATGCCATTTTCTTCAGTCTTTCTTGCCGCGCGGCGCCCGAAGCAAAAGCAGCTCGCAAGTGCCGGTCGGCCGACTCCTGAGATTTTCGAAATCGAGTTTCAGAACCGAAGTCTTCAATAAAGCTGAGTTCCCCGTTGGAGAAACTTTTTC
The DNA here is from genome assembly GCF_019279795.1 of Protopterus annectens. Classification (NCBI taxonomy): domain Eukaryota; kingdom Metazoa; phylum Chordata; order Ceratodontiformes; family Protopteridae; genus Protopterus; species Protopterus annectens. The sequence goes on from NC_056744.1 coordinate 400,968,252, forward strand.
TTGCTTCAGACCGATGTCAGTAAAAGTTAATAATTGTATTTCTTGTGGGAAGCAAATACCTCATAAGGACTTTCACTCTTACTGTATTCCTTGCCTAGGCCCTGACCACGATGTTACTAGTTGTCGGTTTTGTGCTAGATTCAACAAATGCACTGTTAAACGTCAGTTTGATTTTGCTTTACATTATTTTGGCCGAAGGTTTAATTACATAATGCCGTCGGAACAACCGACAACCGGAATTTATAAAAAACGCAAAGACAAAGAAAAGGACAGGCATCCGAGGTCCAAAACCGACAACGAAGCCTCTTCTAGGCCAGTCGCCGGTTCGCCGGTTCTCAGTGAGGCGCTTTCGCAGCCCCTGACACCCGCTACCTCAGAGCCACAGGCCGTATCCGACAACCACGTGGAGACACCGAGGCCTGTGGAAACTCAAGGTATTGGGCCTACGGAAACTATTCCCTCAGATGGGATCGGAGCTGCTGAGCAGGCATCGGCTTCTGAGGGTGTTTTCAGACCTTCACAGCTTACTATTAAGCCCACTACAGCAGCCAAGGCAAAGTCAAAAACACCATTAAAGACAAGGAAACAAGTACAGCATTCTCCTGAACAATCATCCATGCCAAAGAAACAGATGCTTAAAATGGCCGAAGACCTAATTACTTTAATCAGGGGTTCCCATCCCCTTCCTGACAAAAGACCTAGGCAAGACACTGACTATGATTCCTCTGACCAGGTTTCTCTTTCCTCTGATTCCTCTTCTGATCAGGGATATTCTCTCCCTCCCTATGAGGACTCTGATGCAGAAGAGTCTATACCTTCAGCCTCTCCGCCTGAGGATTATTCTTTTGGGGAAACCCTGCACACCATGAGGGAGCATTTCCACTGGGAGAGCCAGGATTATTCAGAATCCAAGAAAAGGCTCAGAGACTTTCTTTTATTGCCTCAGCACAGGCCCCTGGCTATTCCCCCTGTGCTTGATATTGTTGATGATGTTTTCTCTGAATCCAGTTTGTCTCCTGATTCTTTACCCCCTGCACCAGTCAAGCCAGACAGGTACTATAGGGTCCCTGACTCTCATAAATTTCTTTACAAAAACCCTGCTGCAGATCCAGAAACAATTTCTCAGGGTCCTAAAGGGGTTAAGGCTTCCACTGCTAAAAATCCTGTCCCCTCAGATAGGGATTCCAGAGCTCTGGATAGATGGGGGAAAAAGGTTTACACTTCTGCTACTTTAGCTGTAAGGGCTTTAAATTGCCAGATGTTCATCGTGTTACACTGCTGCAGTCATTACACTTGGGTTATCCTGCCGTCAGGCGGTTCCCCAGTCGGCCTGAGTTCCAAAGTCTTGGTCCGGCATCGGTTGCTGTCGCCTCCTCCCTGACGTCAGTGCGACAGGGGTATATAAGATGCAGCTGACGCCATTTTCTTCAGTCTTTCTTGCCAAGCGGTGCCCGAAGCAAAGCAGTTCGCAATTGCCGGTCGGCCGACTCCTGAGATTTTCATTCCGAATCCAGAACCGAAGTCTTCTACAAAGCTAAGTACCCCGTTGGGGGAAACTTTTTCTTGCCTCAGACCGATGTCAGTAAAAGTTAATAACTGTATTTCTTGTGGGAAGCAAATACCTCATAAGGATTTCCATTCCTATTGTATCCCATGCCTAGGCCCAGACCACGACGTCACTGGTTGTCGGTTTTGTGCTAGGTTTAACAAGCACACTATTAAACGTCGGTTTGATTTTGCCCGACATTTTTTTGGCAGAAAATTCAATTACACCATGCCGTCGGAACTTCCGACGACCGGAATACATAAAAAGCGCAAAGACAAGGACCGGCATCAGAGGCCCAAAACTGACGACGAGGCCTCTTCTAGGCCTGTCGCCGGTTCTCCGGTTTTCAGTGAGGTGCCTACGCAGCTCCTGACGACCGCTTCCACAGAACCACAGACCGCCTCCGACTCCCACGTGGAGATGGCTGGGCCTTCGGACGCACAAGGTTTTCAGCCTACCGAAACTAACCCTTCAGAGGGAACTGAAGTAGCTGAGCAATCCACAGCTTCAGAGGGTGTTTTCAGACCTGCCCAGTTAACCATTAAACCCTCTGCTAAGTCTAAGCCCCCCCCTTAAAAACAAAGAAACAGATACAGCATTTTCCAGGACAGGCCTCCATGCCTAAGAAACAAATGCTCAAAATGGCCGAAGACCTAATCACCCTGATCAGGGGGTCCCATCCCCCACCTAATAAAAGGCCCATACAGGATGCAGACTATGAATCTTCCGACCAGGTGTCCATTTCTTCAGATTCATCCTCAGACCTAGGATATTCTTTACCCCCTTATGAGGATTCTGATGCTGAGGAATCATTTCCATCAGCCTCTCCGCCTGAGGACTACTCCTTTGGGGGAGACCTTATATACCATGAGGGAGCATTTCCATTGGGAAGGCCAGGATTACTCAGAATCCAAGAAAAGGCTCAGAGACTTCCTTTTATTACCTCAACTCATACCCCTTGCTATTCCGCCAGTGTTAGATATTGTGGGTGATGTGTACACTGAATCCAGCTTAAACCCTGACTCCTTACCTCCAGCCCTAGTTAAACCTGATAGATATTACAGAGTCCCAGACTCTCACAAATTTCTGTATAAAAGCCCTGTTGCTGACCCTGAAACTATTTCTCAGGGACCCAAAGGGATTAAGGCCTCATCAGCAAAAAACCCAGTTCCCTCTGACAGAGATTCCAGAGCATTAGACAGATGGGGAAAGAAAGTATATACGTCTGCAACTTTAGCAATGAGAGCCTTAAATTGCCATTTTCACATGCTAAAATATCAGCAATATTTGATGTCTCAGTTGAACCAAAAGATGCTTCCAGATTCAGATCCTCTTAATTTTAAAGAAATGCAGGATTTATTGCATGCAGCTGAACAAGTGGGAAAACATACTTTGCAATGTGGTTTTGATTCCTTAGAGGCCTCCTGTAGAGCAGCAGTTACAGGCTCTGTCATTAGAAGACATGCTTGGTTAAAAGAACATACGTTACCAGATCATGTTAAGGCAAAATTATTGGATGCACCTTTGCAGCGGGATGTGTTGTTTGGTGTTAAGGCAGAGGAGGTATGAAAGAAGATGGAGGATAAGACAAAATCTATGCAAACGGTGAAGGATTTCGTACAGGTTCAGCCTCCTCGTTTTAGTAGAAATTGGCCAACAAAGAATTGGTCCTTTCCAGTCACAGACAGACCTCAAAGGGGCAGATACAGACATCCAAGAGGTAGAGGTCAAGCACAAGGTCCTTACAGGCCTCGACAATGGGGTACACCAGGCCAGAAAGAAGGGGAAGACAGGCCCCAACCATATAAAAAGCAGCCTCAATAACTTCCCACTATACCTGCCAAACAGCTCTCTCTTGGCAGCCCCCTTAGGAGGAAAACTGGCACTTTTCTATCACAACTGGCATTACATCACCAAAGACAAATGGGTTCTCAACATTGTATCTCAAGGTTACAGGTTCCACTTTCACACTCTGCCAAGGTTAAAAGGAACGCCAAATCTGCCACCAAATCAATGGGCAGAGGCTCAAAAACAAATTACAGCACTCATGGACATGAGAGCTATTCAAAAGGTATCACCCACAGGAGCAAGGACAAGGATTTTACTCAAGACTCTTTCTGGTTCCCAGAAAGGACAAAGCCTGTTGACCCATTCTGGATCTTTCTTCTCTAAACACTTAACTGGATGTTCCGAAATTCAAAATGTTGACTTTACAGCAGCTTCTTCCCATGCTGGGCAAGAAAGCTTGGCTCGTGACTTTGGACCTCAAGGAGGCATACCTGCATGTCCCTATCAGACAAAACTGCAGAATATACCTCAGATTCATAGCTGGTTCAATGCACTATCAGTTCTCTGCACTGCCCTTTGGCTTATCTACTGCGCCCAGGGTTTTCACAAAGTGCCTGGCACCAGTAATTGCATTCTGCAGACACAAAGGAATTCAAATTTATCCTTACCTGGACGACTGCCTGATTCAAGCAGAGAGCAAGGACATTCTTCTAAAGCATCTGGCATTCATAAGAAAGTTATTAAGTTGCCTGGGGTTCACAGTAAACGAAAATAAATCAAAACTAGTGCCCTCACAAGAGATAATATTCCTGGGTGCCAGCTTGAACACAACGGCCCAGATAGCTTATCTCACACCAGACAAGCAAGGACAACTGACTCAATACTTTCAGTTGATGGCAACAAAGACCCAACTCCCTGCAAGAAAAATTCTGCAGGCCTTGGGCTACGTGGCATCTTGCATACTACTAATTCCATATGCCAGACTGCATATGAGGAAACTACAATGGTACCTAAAGAGTGTATGGTCTCAACACTGTCAAAGTTTGGAAACAGTAATACCACTAATTCCTTGCCTTCAACAGGAGTTTTGATGGTGGGCTCAAGCTTGTCACCTCAACAAGGGACAGCCTTTTACTCAACCCACAACCAGGCAAACACTGACAACAGATGCATCGGATTACACCTGGGGAACACACATGGTAGGAAAATGTATTCAGGGCGAGTGGCCCGCAGAGCAAAGGCATCTTCACATCAATCAAAAAGAGATGCTAGCTGTACAAAATGCACTTATAGCTTTCAAGGACCTGCTGCATCCAGGACAACTACTATTAAAGACAGACAACCCCACAGTTATGTGGTACATAAACAAGCAAGGGGGCACACACTCCTACCCCCTCTGCAGACAAGCCATGACCTTGTGGAATACAGCTCTAGACTACCAAGTTCATCTGCAAGCACAATTCCTGTCAGGAGAGAAAAACACACTGGCAGACGACCTAAGCAGAAACATCATGGATCCCCATGAATGGGAATTGAATCCACAAATATTCAGAATGATAACACAAAAATGGTGGAGCCCGGACATAGATCTGTTTGCATCCCCAATGAACTGCCAGCTACAGAAATTCTGCACAAGGAGTTACCATCCACAAGCATGGAAAGTGGATGCCCTCTCATTCAGCTGGAAAAACCTGCAAGTATACGCTTTCCCACCTTTACCTCTCCTTCCAAAGGTACTCATAAAAGCCAGGCAAGAAGAGCCAAAGATGATCCTGATTGCACCAGACTGGCCACGCCAGCACTGGTACCCAATCTTAAAGAACTTAGCACAAGAACCACCCTGGATTTTGCCTCAAATCCCACATTTGCTGACACAGCACAACAATCAGATACTTCACAGCCAGCTAAAGACCTTAAACCTAGCTGCATGGAAAATTCCTTAGTCAAGCAAGCAATGCCTCTCTCCTAAGCTGTTATGGATGCCATTCTGGAGGCCAGAAGGCCTAGCACCAGGAAAGCCTTTTCGGATAAATGGAAGAGATTCTGTGCCTGGAACCAGGCGCACAGCCTTGACCCTCTTGTCCCAAACATTCCTCAGATACTTCAATATTTAACTGAGATGCTGGACGAAGGCCTCTCCTCATCCATCAAGATCCACGCCTCTGCCATTTCTGCTCATTACAACATGGATCCACCAATTTTCTCTAATCCTTTGCTCAAACAGTACCTCAGAGGGGATAAAAACATAAGACCACCCCGTAGAGCACCTACTCCAACTTGGGACCTCAACTTTGTTTTGGAAAAATTAACTTTACCTCCTTTTGAGCCAGCTAACACAGCAGAATTAAAATATATCTCTTGGAAAACTGCTCTGCTACTGCCAATAACATCAGCACGAAGAGTTTCAGAATTACAGGCACTAACGGCAGTGGAACCTTTCCTCATTTTCCACCAGGACAGGGTGTCTTTAAGAACTAACCCTACGTTTATGCCAAAGGTGATATCAAGTTTGGCTCTAAACCAAACTGTTCACTTGCCAACTTTTTATCCAAAACCACAGAACAAAGGGGAGAGACTACTACATTCTTTGGACATTCACAGACAGTTACGCTTCTACTTGCACAAAACCAAAGCTTTCAGAAAATCTGAGCAATTATTGGTAGCATATGCTGCAGGAGCACAGGGAAAAGCCATTTCAAAACAAGACTATTTCAAAATGGATAGGACATTGTATACGTTTCTGCTATATACACCATGGGAAACCTGTACCTAGCAGCATTAGATCTCACTCCACCAGGGCAACAGCCACTTCAACTGCCTACCTCAGAGGAGTACCTACCAAGGATATTTTGGAAGCAACAACATGGAGTTCTGTGCATACCTTCACCAAGCATTACCATTTGCCTTTATACTCCAAATCCAGAGCTGGCTTCGCCACTGCTGTGCTGCAGGGCCTTATAGCCACCCCTAATGCCTTATAGAACCAGCCACCCTATCTCAGCTTTGGGATTCCACCCAAGTGTAATGACTGCAGCAGTGTAACACGATGAACATAGTACAGTTTTGTACCTACCATAAATGTAGATGTTCGAGTGTAAACACTGCTGCAGTCCAGGTTACCCTCCCTCCCTCCTTCTCCTCTTACTTTCTGGTACGTACCTAGGTCTTCTACCCTTTACTACCTATGGGGAGTATTTGCTGGTAACTGAAAATTGTTGTTTGCTTTTCTTTTGTATACTTTACTAGCAATTTGAATTGCCTACCTATTTGGGGGCACCTGACATCTGGGGCAAGAAAAACTGAAGAAAATGGCGTCGGCTGCATCTTATATACCCCTGTCGCACTGACGTCAGGGGAGGAGGCGACAACAACCGACGCCGGAACAAGACTTTGGAACTCAGGCTGACTGGGGAACTGCCTGACGGCAGGATAACCCAAGTGTAATGACTGCAGCAGTGTTTACACTCAAACATCTACATTTATGGCTGCACACTGATCAACAGATTAACTTCCACTCTCCCAGTGTGAAAACAGAAACTGAGGAAAAAGGAGTGTCACTGAAACTGTTTTTAGGGGGGTAAAATTCAGTCACTTGCTAGTAAGTACACTGCCTGGATGCCAGCAAAGATGAAATTTGAAAAACCTGAAAGAAAATCGACCAGAAAAGATGAAGAGAAAATACTGTCCAGAAAGGATTCTGCACCAGTTCAGCAAAAAGACGATAAAACTTCAGCTTTGATTCAGGAGATGGCTTCCAGTAATTTATAGGAAAAAATGAATAAAATGTACTCAGAGGTGATTAAAATAAATGAAACACTGGAGGAGTATATAAGCTGAAATAACAAATAATGAAAAATAGAAGAAGCTTTAACTAGCTGTTCAGAGGAAATGATAAAACTGCAAAAAATCACAGGTTGAAATGAAGAAAAAGTCTACTGAGTATGAGGCTTCAGAAGAGCTGTTTCAAGAAATAGTAGTGTAAGAAGTCAGTGCACAGAGAAACCTTTAAGATCTTCTGCAGTACCAGAGAAACTGGGAGTTAAAGAATATATTAATTTTATGATAGCACAAATAAGCAACTGGACTGGTGTCCCACAGCTGGATTTATTAATTGAAAAACATTGAGTATATTAATTAATTAATTTATTTATTTATTTATTTATTTATTTATTTATTCCAGATTTATGACCGGGGAGGTCCACTGGGCTCGGGGAGCCCGTTTTCAGTGGAGGCCCGGGGAGAAAAGCTCCAACAATACATAGTTACATGAATAATTACTAAGAAACTTTGCATTACTGACAAATAAACAGGTAGCATTCATAAAGAAACAAACAATTACAATTTTGTTTGGGTGTAAAAGACAGGCAAATGGCCTTGAGGCTAGATTTTACAGTATAGTTATTTATACATAATACAAATGAGCAAGGTTAGCTAGGTGAGAGGTTAGCCAGGAGTAAAAGTGGAGGAGACCTTGAGAGGTATAGGGTGAAGAGTACAGTTGCATTTCCTGTTTGAGTAAAGGTGAGAATGAAGAAGAGTTTTAAAGTTTTCGAGGTTATCGCAGGTCCTAAGAGTGGAGGGAAGAGCATTCCATTTTTTGGCTAAGGTGAAGAAAAGCAGAAGTTGACCAGCTGGGCGCTTGGGTTTGTGGATGGTGATTAGGTTTTGGTGGGTAGATCTAAGTGTTCTATGGGGAGTATATGGTTGTAGGATATTGGATAGTGCAGGGCACTTGGTAGGTTGGAATAGTAGTCTATAGGCAGTCATGATTTGGAGAAAGTCAAGTTGGTTATGGAGTTCAAGCCAGTTTAATGAGTGAAGGGAGGAACAGTGATGAGAGGAAGCTTTGGCTTTGGTAGCAAATCTGGAGATTTTATTGTAACATACTTCTAGTTTGGAGGATAGTGAGGAGGATAAATTAGGGGCGCCATACAGTAGAGAGGGAAGGAGATAAGTAGTGGCGATAGTTAGTCTGGTAGCAGGAGAGAGGAAGTGGTTGTTTCTATAAAGTAGGCCGAGTTTTATGTGGGTTTTCTTTATATTTAGCTGGACGTGAGTATTAAATTTTAGGTGTTCATCAATGGTTACACCAAGACGTTTGGCGGAGGGAATGACCTCTAAAATGGAGTTGTTTTGGCTGGTTATTTGGAATTAGTTTTTATCAATAGGGGAGGACTTAGAAGGAGAGAATAGAAGGATTTTAGTTTTGTTAGCATTTAATGAGAGGTAATTTTGGAGCATCCAGTTTTCAGTAGTTGAGAAGGCTGTTTGTGTCAGTAGTTGGAGATCTGTTAAGCTGGAGGCGCAGCAGATCAAAGTAGAATCATCAGCATATTGAACAATTTTAGTATTGGGTATGGCCTTGTAAAAGTTGTTAATAAAGATGTTGAATAGAACTGGGCCAAGTATGGATCCTTGGGGTACTCCAGCGGGGGTAGGACAGAAGGTGGAGGTGCCCTGGCCCCATTTGACAGCCTGGAACCTGTTGGAAAGATAGCTGGAGAACCAGGAGAGAGTTTTGTGAGAGAGATTGAGATTAGACATATGATTTAGAAGGTGGGTGTGGGAGATGGTATCAAAAGCTTTAGATAAGTCCAGCAGAACTGAGGATAGTAAATTACCGGAGTCACGAGCTAAATTGACAGTATGTAAGAAGGAGAGAAGGGCGGTGTTGGTACTATGTCCTGGGCGGAAGCCGTGTTGGGTAGGAGAGAGTAGCTGGTGTTTGGTAAGGAATGTCAAGAGCTGAAGGTGGATGCATTTTTCAAGGAGTTTAGAGAGAGGGGAAAAGGAAGGTTATGGGGCGGAAATTAGATACATTACAGTTTTTGCCACCCTTATGAAGTGGAAGAATATATGCAGAGTGCCATAGTTTGGGTACATAGGATTCAAGTAGGGAATCTATTGATCAGGATGCTAATAGGGAGAGCAATACCATCGGAGGCTATTTTTAAGAAGGAGGAGGGAATGTAATCGGGGGCATTGGAGCAAGGCTTTAGTTTAGAGAGTAGTTTTTTTATTTGGTAGGTGGAGATGTGTTTGAGTTCGAAAGTAGGGGGGGATGTTTGGTTATGCTCCAAACCTGTGCAAGAGAAAGCAACCAAGACCTTTATTAGTAAAGATGCAGTCATGCAAACATAGAGTTTATCTTGACACAGCTATGGCAGAAGGGCAAAGTGTTAACAATTGGAGACAACAGAGTGTTTGGAGAAAGTGATTTTTCACTGTACACCCAGGCAGAAGAGAAGCAAATGTATCCCAGCAATCAAATAATTTTTGAGAGGCAGGTATGAGATTCAAGCTGATGTATCCAGCTTTCTCCAGAGTTTTTTTTTATGGAGAATCAGATAAATTTAAAGAGGAAATAAAAAAAGTGCATCCAACAAAAAGTTTGCTACAAGCAGAAGGTGACTCTGCTTCTCATTCTTCTGACAGTAAGGTTTATAGAGAGACTTTGCCAGTAAAACCTTTTCCACTCTTCCAAAGGAAAATGCTTGAGACACAGAAAAAAAGCACAAGGGTTGACTAGAATAATCAGGAGTACCATGGGCTTGAACCAGAGTCTGGTGTTGGGAGATGGAGATGAACATTAAGAAGACATGTAACACTGAAATTAATAAATAAATTGGGAGTATAAAGCATCAATCACATTTATGGAGTATGACTTTAGAAGAAAAGTGACTAAAAATAATTGGACTTTTTTTTACTTTGTTAAACTTGTGGGTGGACTATAAAGCATGTATCACACTTTGTCATTAATGTTTAGATGAACACTAAAAGGTGAAAAGGTAACCAAGTACAACAATTTTTGTTGTTATTAGTATATGTATAAAACATTTCATGATATAAACTGCACTAGCAGCCTTAGTATTTTACTGCATTTAATGGAACAGTGTACAATTTAATTTTATGTATAGATACCCAGTGCACTTTTTCTTAGGGCTAAAAGTTAATAATTTCTGAAAGCATACAAGCTGTTTTTTTTTACATCTGGGAGGAGAGTAGATATAAAAAAATGGACAGTAATCAGTGTAAGTGAGAACACAATTCTGAAGCATGTGCTTTAGCTTGGGTAACCTTAGTTTTAGGTTAGGTAATACCTATCTGTACAGCTGTCTGTTTAGGGCAGTTGTTCATACCTGGAGGGTTAAACTTAATTTTTTGAAGATGTACATAGTTTTTTTTTTGTGTTTGCTGTAAGTCAACAGGGGATGGGGTATATTCAAAATGTTTCAAGTTTTTTTTTGAGGGTTTTCGTTAAAACAAAAAGTCATGAAAATGTAATATAGATTCAAAAAAGATGTGAAGAAACAATGTGTAAAAGATCAGCCTGCTAAACATTAGTGTATGCATGTAACACAAAAGTTGGAAATTCACTTTCAAAAAACTGTCTTATATAATAGGTGTGAACAAATAGCTTTTTATCATAATGGCTGTGTTATCCATATTATCTTGGAACATAAATGGCCTCAAAGGTATAGAAAAAAAGGAAAGTATTACATTTTATTAGGAAATGCAGAGTGCTGATAATAATAATGTTGTAAGCGATAACAGTTGGAAAGAAATGAGCATGTGAATGTGGCAAAGAAAGGAGTTCCAGATGAATATTCAGCAGAAAATCAGGGACAAGGGAAAAGTGGAGTAATTATGCTAATTGCTAGAAGGGCTCCAATAATGATAGAAGAGGGAAAAAAACAATAATAATAAAAATATAATAATAGATTCATGGTAGTAAGGGGCTATTGGCAAGGGAGGAGGATTATGCTGGTATGTATTTATAATCCACCAAAAACTGCTGTTATGGAACTTAAAAAAATTGTGGGAGAATAGTCAGTTTTCAGCAGGGAATAGTACTTATAGTGGGATCTGAAATTTGATTTGCAATAGGTAGGATGTGTGACGCCCTTGCACTTGCCCAGTAATCAAGGAGCCTCAATACTCACCACTAGCACCAGTGAGGGATGTGCACATTGGGAGGATGACAAGTACACCACAGTAAAGTACAATTTCCCTTAAGGGCACACAGAGATCACAGTCAGGCTGGGGCTGGTTTTTCCCTCTCTCTCCAGAACCCCAGTAAGACTCCCCACTGGCACATAGGTGTGTACTAAGCTAATGGCCCTGGAGCCTTTACAAACTTAGCCTATAGAAGTGCCCTGGCATCGTGCCACCCAACGTTAAGATCTCAGCTGAGCAGTCAAGCCAAGGGTTAAGATCTCAGCAGAGTGGTCAAGCCAAAACCTCCAGCACCCTCTCTGTCCAACCAGTGCTTCATGTTCCTGCCCAAGTAGCTGACACACACACTTTGAGATTTGATTTATATAGAAGCACACACACACAGACACACACATACAGACACACACACACACACACACACACACACACACACACACACACACACACACACACACACACACACACACACTCCTGGGAAAGGCCTGCACAGGTTTACTAGCTATGCCCACTTCTGCCCAGACTAAAAGGCAGTTATCACTGACACCAACCAGCTCTTTATCAGCTACTATAACACCCTTCCCAAAAGGTGACCAATCCTACTGTGTGATGTTACTATTATCCATATGGTAAGTGTGACCAATTCCAAGGCTAGTGCAGTGGCTTATACAATGTCACAAATACATATTCAAGTACACTAAGAGCTTAAATATCTCTAAACAAACCAGCCACAATTAAAAGGTTTAAATATATTTAACAATGAATAATAAAAGAACAAGACAATACTCAATAACTCAGTTTAGTGACCACAGAGTTCAGAATCACAGGAACTATTTTAAAACAACATTGCAGGACAGTTCCAAATAAGTACAGAAAACATCTAAACTAATCTTTACTATATTCCTATCTATATTTAAGAGAAGTCACTGTAATCTAGTTACTTACTATTAGCAAGACAAGTGCTGATGAGAGGATGTTTCCAGGTCCAAAGACAAATACAAAATGCACAGACTCACTCTCTGAGATAGTTCTTAAATTAATAATACACATTACTGCTGGGTTAGCTGGGATGACATCACTCTTTGTCACCTGCCTTCAGTTCCCAGGCTAACAGAAACTTGGAATTTATCACCTCTGTGTAAGAAGTACATATCTCTCAGAACATTGCCTAGAACTGGAAGTTGTAAACAATTAACACTTTTACATTTGAAACATAGTAATTATTTTTGTTTCAAGACAATAGAAAGAAACTTTTAGCTCTAGACATCCTGTCTCCTTGCTGCACTGAAACACAATCGTAAAACAATTCACTTATTTTCTTAGAGTTTGCAAGTTAACTCTGTTCTTTTCCAGTAGGGTACACTATGGTTACATTCTTGAAGCTTAGTACATAACATACAGTTCAACACACACTTATGCACCAGTAGTTTAATATCCACATAACATATAGTTCTCTTACATTTGTAAGACAAGCCTATGGATCATATTAATATTCACAAATGACATATGATTATTTACAAAATTCCAGATAGCTGGGCTGGCAGTGTCACATTTCAATATAAATAATATTATTTTCAAGTGACATATAATTATTTACAAAATTCCAGCTACCTGGGCTGGCAGCATTTCGGTTTGTCACATGATGTATTAGGGGGTCCTGGAAAGGAAAATATAACAAAAGAAGGTAGATTCCTGAAGAAATGTATGAAAATATTTGGTACTGAATATTTGAATTCAGTAGTAGGAACTCAGAATTTACATATTATTCCCTAAGTTACCACAACTAGGCTAGACTAAATAGAAATTGTATTTCACAGGGCCATATGCATTTCATTTAAAACTTTGACACACATCCAAATAACTATTTCAGATCAGGCAACAATAAAAACCAAGATAAAAATGCAGGGTAATGAGGTAAGAATGAGACACTGATGTTTTCCCACCCACCTACCTGTTAACAAGAGAGGAATTTAAGGAATGGGTAGTGGAAATTATTTGAGTTATTAGGGAAGATAGAAATAGATTCAGAAGTCATAGCTAGTGAGTAGGCTAAAATGAAAATGGAGTTTAAAAACAGGTGAGAAATAAAAAAGATAAGTAATAGAAATTACTTAGAGGGGCTAAGAAGGGTTAAAGTGTTGCAGAATAAGGGTGATCTCACAGAACAAGAAGAGGTGCAATTGCAGAGTGCTAAAGAGAAAATAAGGGAGTATCTGGATAATATGCATGAGTTTAGAAAGACTGCTGTTAGGCAACTATTTTTTGAGAATACATTTAGAGCACAAAAAAAATTAGCACAATGATTCAGGCAATAAAAAGTAAAAAAAACTGTAGTTGCCAGACTTAAAATAACTATAGATCAATGAAGAGTTTTAAAAGATATTTTGGAAATGTTGTGAAAATGTGTATAAATCAGTGAAATGTGGAAGTAATGAAAAAGCACAAATAGAAATATTTATGGAAGTCTTAATTATGCCAATGTTATAGGTAGATGAGGCTCAACAATTACCAGTTAACATAAGAGAGGATGGATGAGATAGAAGTGGTGATGTGTAATCAATTTTCAGGAAAGTCTGCAGGAACAGATGATACTTCTCTAGAAGTTTTGATGTCAGAAGGGAAGAAAGTGATAAGGATCTGGAAGAGATTGTTTAACAGTATGTAAAAAGGAGGGGAAGCACCAACATCTTGGAAGAAAGTTGTGCTGGCTGTATTAACTAAGAACGGTATAGACCCATCAGACCCATTTCAGTTTTAAACACTGATTATGAAGTGTTTATGTCACTACTAGCTAAAAGAATGCCAAAGGTGTTGCCAAAATTGATGTCCACTGTGGTTTTGTGGAGGGGAGGCAAACATTTGACAACATTAATAGAACAATGATGATCCAGAGTGATGCAGAAAAAACATTTGACAGAGTAAGGTGGGATTTTAGGAGAAATGCAATAAAAGCATTTGCTTTCCCTGATACAGTAATAAGGTTAATTAGGAGGATATATGAAGAATTAGAAGCAAGAATTAAAGTGGGAATGTTCTTCTCTGATAAGTTGTGTTTGAATAAAATAATCAGGCAGGGGTGCTCTCTTTCCCTTTTGATATTTGTTCTGTGTTTAGAACCATTGGCAAAGAAAATAAGGGGCTCAGAAATGCAAGGATATAATTGGTGTGGTAATCAAGAAATGTTGGCTTTATTTGCATATGATATTATTTTGTACCTGATAAATCCAGAAAAGGTCATCTCAGTATTGTTGAACATTTTGAAAGAGTTTCACGTCTTCTCTGATGTAAAATTAATGAAGATAACACAAAGGCTATAGTCATAAGTTATGTACCCACAAACAAATTGGTGTATCAATACCCATAATTATGGAGACATGATAAGATGAAATGTTTAGGACTGTGGTTTAAAGTTAAGGGTATGTGGGAAGAGATTAAACAAAAGATAACACAAAAACTGAGAATATGGAAGCTGTTGTTTATGGATATGGATAGTAAGATACAAGCACAGAAAATGTTTTTAGTCCCTTTAGTTTTATACATAGGTCAGACATATTTTTATTAACCAAAAGAGAAGTTATGGACAATAGCTAATAAAGAGTTGAAGGAATTTATCTGGGAGGGGAATAGGGCAAGAGTTAAGTGGGATAAATTGATCCTTCCAGTAGAACAAAATGGTTTAGGATTACCTTATTCGAAGAATATATTAGAGCTACAAAGTTAAGGTGCACATACATAATACAAGCTGACGGTTATAATTCAAAATGGAAGCAGGTGATGATAAAGCAGGAAAGAAGTTCAAGAAATAAAGAGAGTGGAATGTTTTAGGCAAATCCTTAAGGAAAATAATAATGACCATACCGAATATTATATTCATAAAATAGCAGAAAGTTTTCAAAGAAATAAGCCAAAATGAGAATGGTGAAAGATTTTACCAATAGGGATGAGTGCAAGTAGAGGTACAGAAAATAGGCAAGAGGAAGCTGGAATTTGCTGGAGAAAACTGGCAAATGAATTAAAGTAGTGAGTGCAAATAACTAGAGAGGTAAAGGTAATAGAGTGAGATGAGGCCAAGTAGATGTTTGGACTGCAGGTTAGAGACTACCTTCCCTACTAGGGATTGATATTAGAGTATAGGCAAAGATAATGGTACAGGGGAAACCTAAGTTAAAGATCTGCTCTGGTGAGGGTTTAGTCAAATCTAGAACGGAAGCTGCTGTCAAAAAAGGGATAATTAGTAGGGGGATATAAAATATTGCATTATAATTATAGGAAACAGTCAGTGGAGGTTAGAAAAACATTGGGAAAAAGACTGGAAAAGCAATTTACAAGAGAACAATGGGAGGACATATGTATGGCTCCTAAGTATGCAGTAATGTCCAGTAGGTTTAGGATCTTTGCTTGGAACTGTTTGCAAAGGTATTTTTATATCCCAAGCAGACTTCAAAGAAATTTTCCTCAGGTAGATAGCAAATGTTGGAGGTGTGATGGGGAAGAACAAGCTAACTGTGAACATGTGTTTTTGGGATTTTAATGACTTGGCAGATTTAAAAAATTCCCTACAGAGTATTCTGTCAGAAATATTGGGTGAATAACTGGCTCTAACTAAGGATATGACTTTTTTTGAGTTGGGACACAGAGTCTATATTGCTTAGACATAGGAAGTCCTTATTAAGTTCAGTTATGTTAGCTACCAAAGAAGGAATTACTAGAAAATGAAAAGTCTAAAACAACTGTATTTGAAGTATTGAATATTATAAAAGAGAGAAAAAAAACTGGAAGAGGTATCTTTAGAAAATGGAAGGAGAAAATTACATAGAAATAAATGGAAATTGTGGGAACAATACATGCATAATAATGTTCAGAAGGAGGAGGAGTTGAGGTTTTATGGGAAGGCAGGAATTCAGCAACTTATGTAATGTTGGGCTGATGATAATTAGAAAAAAAGAAAAGATAAGTGACATAATGTATGTAAATGGAAAAATGTTAATATAGTTTGTTTTCTTTTCTACTAATGTGTGTTTGCCTATTGTCTTCAGTGATTATTTATTAAAGGTGTTTAAAAAAAACATATTCCCAGTCTCCACAGAAAATTGCATTTCATAGCATGCTTTCTAATATATATTCACCCAACCCTACTCTTTTGATAGTGGTAAGCAAGCACATCATTATCGTTCTCCTACCCTCCCTTTCTGCCTTTCCAGGTCTGGCAGTTGGTACAGAGGATTAAGGAATTGTTTACAAGCTGTTTCCTGTGGTCCAGGGGTCCAGAGTTACATTCCCTCATCCTTCATTGCCTAACTGTGTGACTTTGAGCAAGTCACTTATCCAGATAACACTCTTAGGCTGCATCTGAAAAAAAGTCCATGGAGATCAGTGCTGTATCCCATTTAACAAATGCAAACGAAATAAAATAAACTGAAATAATAATATGTAAGATGCTAAGTGAACCTGTGGTGCCTGGATTACAGTCAGAGCTTTATTGCTGTACAACACAGCGCCTCCTCAATGTATTTCATTTTAATTCATGTAATTTAACATTTTACTATGCTTATTTATTTGAACATTTTAACTTCCTCAAGTAGAATTTGTGGATTCCTTCTGCTGCTTATCTGACAATAGGAATGAGGTGCTATACTGTCTAAAAACAGTACTGTATTTTAGAGGCTAAGAAACTTTAAACATTAATGAAATGAATCCTCACTACATTTTTTTTCTGTGGATCCATGGGGTTACGTGCTTCTTTTGTATTCACAGAGCCACCTAGCATAGAGGAAGTGGCACCTCCATACAACACTCCATTCCAAGAGAGAGTGGCCAATCAGCGCATGGTCTTTCCTTGTCCTGTGAAAGGTATGCAACACTGCAGACTGGGAAGCAGACATTCTCAATTCTTAGAACTCAAAATTACTTGTTTACTTTTTTGAACAATATTTAATTCTACTGCAAAAAATGTCTTAGTTTTCCATTATGTTTATGCACATGTTTTAGGGTGTATTTTTTCTTGTGGTTAATATGCCGTACTAAATAAAACTCTGCACCTTTCGGAATAGTGTATCATAAAGGAAGGCTTTAACAATTTACGCAGTTGAAATATGTAGTTAAAATACTATGAAATATTGAAATATGCAGGATTTTAAATCTTAATTATGAATGCATACATTATTTATTTCAGTATTTTGCATACTTGCCCCACCATCCACCTAATCTGTTCTATGCCCAGCATCCACACTCCCCCTTTTTTGAAGTAGTCCCCCTGTGTGTACTATAAATATGACACATTGTAAATGTGTCTTGTTCTAGATAGCATTATATTTGCTTGAAGGTTATATTGCATTTGCTTACTTGCTACTACTATCTGCTAATGTAAAATGTTTTTTTCTAATTGTTTTGATATTTTTGACATTGACTAATTCTGTCTTCTACTTTGTGGGGTCTTAAATGTGCCTCTTCCTTTGTTTCAACTTGTACCTTCCTGAGTCAAGCCTGAACAGTCTGAATTAGTGAACTACACCAGGTAGCAAAACATGAACGAATAAATAAATAAACATTGCGTGTTTGCTGTTAGCCTCTGTCATTGTATGTGCTTGCGTGTGTGTGTGTGTATACATGAGAGTAGAAGTTAATACACAAGAAGCACAAACTATTTCTGTGCACCAGCAAGTAAACCATGTGCACTGTACGCATTATTCACTCAGACCTGTCTGTGGTGACCAGCACATGTATTTATGCATTATACAGTCTGTATTCATTCTTGGTTATTAATCTGGACTTAAAATATAATGAATGGTCTGTGTCCATGTGATTTCCCTGGTAAGGACTTTAGTTCTTTGACACATTTTGGGAGTCTTAGATGGGCAGGGTGCATTCTGTTGCATCACAATTTAAAGGGAATAGGTACATGTTGTGATCTTCATGACCTCTTCCCCTATATGAGGCTGCCAACTTTTTTCATATGTTCAATGTGCTTCAGTTAAAGAATCATAGGGGCTGTCTTTTACTATACCTTGTACCTTAGTCTGATTAGTGTAATTTAAGACAGTTCTCAAAGACATCGCTGATGACATCACATCAGTATATCACTGCCTTCCACGAGGAAAATAAAACTATGTAATACTGAAAATGTCAGTTTTACTGCACCTGCCCTTTCTTAACTTATTGTTTGCTTATTTAGTAAGGAGGGTTGCAGCTAACCTTAATTCTTCCTACCACCCTTTATGCAGTGACAAATTTAAGGGAGTAGGTACATTAAAATGCTGTAGAATCATAATTTTCTTCTTTGATTACAAGAAAGTTAGAAAATCATTGAAAATACCTCTTGTCCTAAAATTGTGAGATTTGCTATTTTCATGTTTTTTCACCTGACACAACTACCCAAACATGAACTGTCATTTGTAAAGAGGCAGGTAGGTATTACAGAGAGTAACCTTAGCGGCCCACTTCCATATGCACATGTGACACGTGTGGGATGCTTTCTAAGAAATGATGCATTTCCCTTAAACAGGTTCAAGTTGTATGATGGTTCACCAGGACAGGAATAAATAAGGGAGTGATTTACTTCTAGTACCCCTATGAAATTCACACAGTTCTGGACATGGCTACAATGACTGACATTTATCAGTTTGTTATGTCATGTTTACGTTACCATTTGTGTTAATTGATATACTGAATACAAGTATTCGCAGTAAAAGTATCAGTGCATTCACTATCCCCACAAAACTCCTTCCACTGTAACCATGAAAGTACCAGTTCGCTCTAAGGCAGCAGGACACATTCTTTAAAATGCATTTTCTGTTCTAGTGCCTATGGAGAGCTCTAGGTTAGAGTAAAAATTAATTTTATGATTGATAATATTTTCTGAAGACTATTAACCAGTATTGTAAGTCCAATTCATATGAAGTTGGTAGGCAATTTTTTTTAAAATGCATTTCCTTCTAGGTTAATGTTTTACCTCTGGAGAGCTGTAGATTAGAAGGAAAATACATTTTTATAATTTGAAATTGTAATCCTTGTTTCCAGAATGTTATATTTCAGCTGCTCCCTATTACTACACTCCTTCTTACCTATACAGTTATGGTATTGAATTTACATGAGTGGTTAAATGCTCCCCACTTCCGTGATATTAACTTGTGCTACAATCTGATTTCCGCTGCCGTCAAACAATGTTCTCCGTGTTACTAAGTTTATTCAGAGCACGTTCAGTGACAGAGAAGCAGTTATACTCAGTACTGTTCTCAGGTGCTAAATATACAGTTCCCTCAAGCATACAGTTCCCTCAAGCACTGCAGTCTTTGTTAATGTATGATGGCTTAGTAACTGTTTCTGCTTAGGTGGAGCATACTATGGCATTGCAATGGTAGGATTTTGCATTTTGTAGCAGCAGATTGTGCAGGTAATGAATATTTCTTATATACACAAACTCATTATTTCTGGGCAGTGGATCTCACAGGTAATGAATATTCATAAGGTGCGCTGACACACCTCTTTTAGTGTGAATAAATCAAGGTCATGGGTGCACAGCAAGAGAAGTACTAAAAGGTTTTTAAAATGCTGGCAGCAAAACTTTATTTTACTATATGTTGTTGTCCCTTCAATGTGTGGATATTTAGAACTGTATTTTGTTGATGTGACAGATACCTGTTACATATTTCAAACCTTGCGCTTTTAGCTTCCATGTCGCAGTTATATACACTCTGTAGACTTGTTCTCCTCAGAGCAGCCACTTTTATTCTTCCATAAATAGATTCCATAGAAGTTAGGGTCCTCTGAGATACCTGACAGTCATGTCGAGTACTGTATAATCATAACCACGAAAAAAGAAAGAAAGTTTAAGCAAAAGACAGAGAAACACAGACCTTCCTTTCCAGTTCCTAATGCCAGAAAACACAAATATGATGATATAGTATCTGCAGTTACTTTAAACATAGTAACCTCTACTTCATCTGCGACCTGTTTGTTACAGATGCTGGCACTCACTCACAATAAAAGTAATTTAAGTAGACATGAGATGCGATCTGCTTCAGCTTAAAAGACTACTAATTATGCACTGTCACCCTATAGGCAACTCAGTTGCAGCTGATCATAGCCCCTAACAGCTTGAGCTACAGGCAGCCATCCCTTTCACCCTACCCCAGCTGAGGTAATCTTTACAGGTCTGAGATGTTTGGTATTTATTTTCTATAAACCCTCTGATATAGTGCATGTTTTTGTTTTTAAACAGGTATGAAAAGGAAGTATACTTTTTTGTTAAGTTGTTAAGATTCGTAGGAGATGCAACTTAGCAGTAACCCTGTCATTTATTTATTTATTTTTTTGCATATGTTTGTTAAGATTAGTAGTAGGAGTAACCTAGCACTAACTCTGTTGTTTATTTTTTTACATATGATCTATGGTTTTATTGGAGAGATCATTAAACTTCCAAAAGGATGCAGGCAACTATGAGATGAGAGAGAGTGAGTGAGAGAGAGACATATTTCTTTTGCTTATGCCATAGATAGTATAAGATTTCAAGTAATTGGGGCACCCTTTAGTATCAGTCTGAGGAGGTCTTTCTCCAGGAAGATAAAAACAATTTCCTGTAGTTCAGTTACTAATTTTAGAAACAGTTAAATTTGCTGATAGATTAAGGATTATCTTAACTCCACTACAAACCAGTTGTATAATTTCCCATGTTTTATTGCTCTGGAGGAACCCATATGTCAAGATGATTTTTGTTTTAGTCAAGACAAGAATACACGATGAGCCCATTCTCCTTTCCCCTTTTCATCGTATTATCTGGTATCACAGTTATTCAGTCCTTTACTGGTTTGTTCGCACAATGGTAATTATGTGCACTTGACTGGAGCTCATATACATTGGCATCTACCTCCTGCTTTACTGAATTATTTCTCTAGCCTTTAGAGATTTAGATCCACAGTTAAGTACAACACATTTTAACACCATCTCCTGCCACAGCTACTGCACATATATTCTATATGTTTCATTCAGGTGTCAGTTGGAAAAGCTCTGTATTTATATCCTATCTGATCTAAGCATTCTTTTGTTGTTTGATTAGTTCATATCCTTTTGTAAAAGGATTTAGTTCCTCATTTGGGTGGCAATTCTTTTAGATGTAAACCAAGAAGTCTGATAAAGTTCTGTCTTTTTAGAATGAAAGTGATTACTGGGTGTGTATTATTTGGGCTATTACTGTCTGTGTGTGTGTCTGTGTTAGTGTGTCTGTATGTGTATATGACTTTAAATGTTCTGAATTTTGTGATAAAATTTGCATTCCCCACTCCATTAGGGATATGGTTTTCATTTTTTGTGTATTTCCCCTTTCTACCAAGAATGACATATGCAAGGAAACACAACTGAATCATAAAGGATATGAAAGTTTTGCAAAGAAAAGTGGAAGGTGGGTTCTTTGAAGGAATATAAGTGGAGTAAAAGAAAGAGATCTTAATACTAATTATAAAAGCTGAAATACTAAAGACTGAAGTGCAAATGAAGGACAGGCAGAGAAGATTTATAGTGCTGAGAAGTTGTTGGTAGGGTGCATGAATTATACTGGTTACATTATAAATTCTACCAAAAGTAGTGAGACAAGATGTAAAGAATATTATGGCAAAAGCTATAACCTTTCATGAGTAATGTATGGTAGTAGCAGGAGACTGGAACACTATACCAAATAAGAATGATGTCTCTGGAGAGCAGAGATATCACAGAATGTGCTTGGGCTTATTGATGTAATGAAAATAAGACAGAATAAAGTGGAATATACAAAATTTTCAGTGAAATATCATTCTTAGACAAGGTTAGATAAATGATACGTATCAAAAGTAAATTGTATCATCATCCAAACCACGACAACACATTACATAACAGTGTCAGACCATGCACCTATACAAATTAAGTTTTGTAAGAAATAAACATGTATTGTGATAAACATTGACACTTTCCAATACTTCTTCTAAAATGAAAGTTGTTTAATGATTAGGCAGAGCAAACTTTACCTGAAATGTTACTAGATTTTTTTTTTATAAACACCTTTTATTAAATTTCCACCATTTAAACAACAGCAACATTGGCATACATACAGTTATAGAAAACAAACAATTGTACACATTTTCTTGAGTTTCATGCAATATATATATATGTGTGTGTGTGTCTGTTTTATTTCTTAACAATTATCATTCACCCCAACATTGCATTAAAAACTCTCAAGTCCTGCCTTCCTTAAATTTCACTTATGATCTAGAACATTATTCTGCATATATTAAATTCTGTTTTTTTCTCTGTAATTAGCTCATTCCCTTATCTAAATATCTCACCTCCAAGTCTTGTATTTCCTTTTTTATATGCAATATTTTGATTACAGTTGGTTTATATTTTGACTTCCGTTGTCTGTTAATTGCTGTTTTGGCACTCACTAGCATTAAACTTTGCAAGGCCTTACCATAGAAATGTTAGATTTTAACTCAAGCAAGAAAGAGCTTGTAAAGTATTGAGATATTTGTAAACTGAGTTTTAGAAATTAGGTCACAATGAAGGCAAATAAGATATGGAATAATAATCACACTAGGTATCTAGAGAGTTTAAAAGTAAGGGATTTACAGAAGCAAAAAAAAAGAATAAGTTTCACACTGTAGATTGAAGAGCAGTTGAAAAAAATAGAATGTCTGTGCAAGAGTACTTAGAAAACATTAATGAAAATAGAGCAGTGGTTTTAATACAAATATTTTGACAATAACCTTCCTTAGAGCAACCAAATTGTTGGCTTAGCATTTGAGATGAAAATGAAAAAAACTCTTGTTTGGCATCTACTTCTCTGAAGTACAGGCCAACACTAAGGGACTCTGGCTAACAAAGTTTGCAGATGACTGCAAACTGGGAGCCATTATTGAATCCCCAAATGATGTGGATATTCTACAAAAGGGCCTTACAGAAACAGATGCCTGGTGCCAGAGCCATAGGCTCAAGCTTAATGCCAAGAAATGTAGTCATCCCCTTTGGAAAAAAACATGTACCCATGAACTACCACATAGGTGGCAGGACACTAAACATCGAAAGTGTGATGAGAGACTTAGGGACACAAGTGGACAGTGGTCTCACTTTCGATAACCCCATTGCCACAACAGTCAGGAAATCCTTCTACGTGGCACACCTCATCACTAAGGGCTTTTCATCCAGAAAAAAGGAGGTCATTGTCCCACTGTACTCATCCCTCATTAGACCCATTATAGAGTATAATGCCCCATTTGGTATGTACCTCACAAGACATCTGCAACAGCTGGAAAGGCCACAGAAATACCTCACTAAAAGAATCACAGGCCTAAAAGCAGATGCCATATGCTGACCATCTAAAAAAACTCCAGCTATACTCTGTAGCATATCGTCTACTCAGAGGCGATCTCTGCTTAACATACAAGGCCATGTCAAACCCTGAGCTGTTGGACATGCTCCACTTAAAGAAATCCCAATCCCTCAGAGCCGCAAGCTCCAGGGATCTAAACCTTATTATCACAATGAACAAAACATGCTGGAGGGATAGGTTCCTGACCCAGAGACTCCCCGTACTCTGGAATAGACTGCCCATACATGTCAAGCAGAGCACCTCATTGGCCCTCTTCAAAAGGAACCATGATGATTGGATGGGAGATAGGAAATTCACCCCGGGGATCATGTCAGTCGCCCTGCTAGACAGGTGCCCAGAGAAGTAAATATTGGGGAAAAAATTTCCAGGGAATTGTTATGGCTAGGCTTGCATAGACCTTAGGGCCGATAGCCTAGTACCAACCTATGAACCTATTAACCTATAAAAAGGGTTAAAAGGATGATGGTTAAAAGTAGGCCTAGGAAAATTAAGATTAAATGGTAAATTATTACACTATACTATACAGACACGTAAACATTGAGAGCAACACACAGCAAGTGGTAACACGTTTAGGACAATTATAGCTTCTTCAGTTAATAGAAGTAAAAAGAGGAGTATTAACATCAGAAATGAAGGAAATTGGAATTAGAGAAGCAATGAGAAACCAGAATACAGAGAAAACGTGGTAGCAATGGAATTCAAATAAAAATGTGAACAAGAGATAACAGAAGTATGACTAGTACATTTCAACAATATAACTGTAAAACGGTTGTCAGTACAAACATAAGTGCACCACACATGGGAATCTCACAGTACTTAAAAAGAAAATGTGATAATTAGTAAAGTATATATATCTATTTCTCTCTCTCTCTCTCTCTATATATATATATATATATATGTACATATTTATATTTGTGATGATGTGAAGAATTGGGGCAGCGGGTGTGTAACATATGCCAGCTAAGCTAGCTGGAATTTTGTAAAGAATTATAATTCATTTGCGTATCAAACTGATTTGCACAGATGCTTGTTTTGAAAATGTATTTGTAAAGTTGCTTGTGTTAAAAATGTATCAACAATGTGGCCTGCTGGAAAGAAAAAGAAGTATACATGAATTATTGTAACTGTTTAAATGTATATGTTGTAACAGGGGATACTAGAAGAAAAGAGGGTAATCTCAAACTTTAAAAATGGTAAGAAATTAAATTACTGGGCCTAGGCCATAAAGATGTTGTCTCACAGTTTTGAATGAAGCCAGAGACACAATGTCCATAAGAAGTGTAGTTTATTAGCTCCTGTAGGAAGAGTGGAAGTGTTTTATGGCTTTATGATTTCCAGGAGCTGCAGAAGATCTTATCAAGCCTCTGTTTGTGTGTATGATTGACACATAGTTGCTAAATCCTGGCAGTTTCTAGCAATGGGGGGTTGCATGGGCTCCAAAAGTCAGACGACCAGATGTATGTGATGTCATTTTGTAATTTAGGACAAAAATAATGTTTTAATACTAGTTGAGACTGAAGTCTGAAGGCACTCTGTTTTGGAAACCTGACACAGAAGGATCACTCACCTACTTCATCTTCCCCTGCTGTAGTAAGTAACTTAACTAGAGAATAGTAACGATTCAGCTCAGTCAGGAAAATATTGTAAGTATTGTTTTTCTATAACTGTGCGAACCTGTCCACCTGTGTTATTTTTAATATTTCCTGTGATTGCAACTCTGGTGTTTATTGTAAATGGATATTTAGTTATTTTAATGCTCTTTTATTATTTATTATTAAATATATTTAAACTTTTCATTGTGGCTATTTTTTAGAGAATATTTTAACCTTTGAGAGTACTTATGTCTATTGGTGACACTGTGGCCACCCCTGAAAGCATATCTGTTTGGTCAACATTGCTATTTCTATTAATATTAATTTCCCTCAGTATAAGAGCCTTAGAGTAGCTGACTTTGGGGTGTCTGGTGGCAGTGTAACTACCTTATAGACTGGGCAGAAGGGGACATAGCTAGTAATCTTTGCCAGCCCTTCCTGTGTGTGTGTGTGTGTGTGTGTGTGTGTGTGTGTGTGTGTGTGTGTGTGTGTGTGTGTGTGTGTGTGTGTGTGTGAAAATCAAATCTCAAAGGTTGTGTGTGTATGTCACCTACTTGGAGCAGGGACACGAAGCAGTGGTTTCACAGAGAGGATGCTTGGGACTTGGCTTGGACACTCAGCTGAGGACTCAGCTCTACAGCTGTGCCACTGGGGAGCCTTACTGGGGATCTGGGGAGAGACAGAGAGAGAAACCCAGACCCAGGGCTGTGTGTGTACCCTGTGTGCTCTTAAGGGAAATTGTGCTTGATGCAGAGAGCCGTGTCTGGAAGTACTGAGTGTATCCATTTTTGTTCCAAGTAAATGCCTCTACACAGTATCAATGGTGAGGATTCAGGATCCTTGATTCCTGGCCCAGAGAGGGGATGTCACATATTGGTGAGCAGTGGTGTGGATATCATTAACTGAACTTCTGTAGCCTATAGGCAGTTGTCAGTATAGGTGTGTCGTCTCAGCAGCCACATGGTAAACATTCAGAATTTCATTTCATAACTTTTTTATTAATTTACTTATTTTTTATTAGTTTAGTTTAGTCAGGGAAAGCAGGCAAAGATATCAGCAGAGGATTATAGCAAGCTGACTAAGAACCAGTTGGCCAAGG
The DNA here is from genome assembly GCF_019279795.1 of Protopterus annectens. NCBI lineage: Eukaryota > Metazoa > Chordata > Ceratodontiformes > Protopteridae > Protopterus > Protopterus annectens. The sequence continues at coordinate 400,994,582 of NC_056744.1, forward strand.
TGTGTAAAGCCATAGGACTGGTGCATGCCAGTCTGACTAAAGAGGAAATAATTTCAGCCTTCGTCAAAGCAGCAACACAAATCAGCAATCAGGAGGACAAACAGTTTGGTGATGGGGGTGTGCAGCCCTCAGAAACAGGACAGTTCGACTTTTCCTCAAAGGACTTAAAAATCCATCTGGAGTTAAAGAGACTTGAACTGGAGGCCAAACATTTGGAATTAGAATCAGCGGAGAGACTGTGGCATTTGGTGACTAAAGAAAATGAGAAGCAGCGTCAACATGAGAGGGAGATGCTGACTCTTCGACAGGGTCAAGGAGGTAATGGAGAAGGGAATAACTGAACTCCAGAAACAATCAAGGTCAGTAAATTTCTTTCACAATTTACAGAGGGGGATCATTTTGATAGTTTTAGTCATATGTTTGAAAGGGTATGTAAACAGTATAATGCTCACCAAGGACTCTGCGTATGTTTCCTGACCCCCTTACTCCATGGTAAAGTTGTAACTGCTGTTTCTAAATTGTCTGATATTGATTGTTTAAACTATGACAAAGTAAAGAAATGTTTACTTGAATGTTTAAAGTTAACACCTGAAGCTTACAGAAAAAAGTTTCATGAGCGTAGACGCAAGGCAGATGAAAATGTGTGTGATTATAGTGCTGCGTTAAGCACTTATTTTCATAGGTGGGTGAGTCGGTCAGGTCACCACGTTTGAAGGGCTGGGCAGACCATTTGGTGAGGGAACAAGCCCTTACCACTTTGCCTGAAGACATTAGAATCTGGTTGGCAGACCAAGAGTGTAACTCTGCAGATGAGCTGGGGAAAAAAGGGGATCTCTACTTAGCAAGCAGGACATCACTGCACAGGAAGGGGATAACCCAGTGCTGCCCATGGATATAAGGGAATCCATGGTGGGGAGCCTAAAACACCCCAACAGAGTCGACCAGTAACAGGGGAAGCCACTAGTTTAGGTACATGGCCAGGATCAAAGGTTAAATGTGTTAAATGTAACCAATGGAGTCATGTATCATATAGAGGTCCATGGAGGCAAGGTGGGGAACAAAAGTTGGGGGGAACCAGCAAGTGGGAATAACAGTATGCCAGTGATAAGTTGTCTGGGGACAACAGGGATACCAAACTATCACCAAAGTTCATATCCGATCTTAGTGGATAGAAAACAGACCACTGCTAAAACAGACACAGCCTGTGATATAACCATTGTGAAGCCTGCAGTGGTTAAAGAGGAGCAGTACTGGCTTGGGCACTCCGCTACAGTCAGCGCTTTAGGAGGGACCCCATTCCAAATGTCTTTGGTGAGGGTTCACCTTGACTAGGATGGTGGAAAAGGAAGCAAGCAAGTAGGTGTGTTTGAGGATATCCCTGCAGATGTCTTGATAGGGAATGATTTTGATAATGCAGTACCTTGTGTGCATGCTGTTACATGCAGTCAGGCTTGGAGACAGGCATGTGGGTCTGGCAACATGGAAACCCAGACAGACCCCGCACCTGAAGCCAGGGCTGGTGAGGTGGCTGTTTTAGTGAGGGAGCTAACCTATAGCAGTGAGCCTGAAGGTGAGCTACAGTTGCTGGTAAGTACTGATGTTCCCTTGGACAGAGTGACTGCAAGGGCAGAGGTGAGTGGTAGTACCCAGACTGTGAGGCACCACTGTCAGAGGATACCAGCTTCCTGTGGAAAGGGAGCTGGGTAAGGTCACAACGATAGAGTTGAAACAGGCTCAGCTCTCTCACCCTGCACTAAGAGGCTTAAGGTAGGTAGATAGGGAGGAGCCTGTTCCTCAAGAAAAAGGAGAGTCTGTATACTGGAGCAAAGGGTTACTGTATAGGGAGTGGACCCCTGAAGGAGGGCTAAAGAATGAAGTAAAACAGCAGTTGGTAGTACCTTGAGCCTACCATTTGGCACTTCTAGCCATAGCTCATGACATTCCTTTTGCAGGTCATATGTGAATAAAGCATACCAAGAGACAGTTTATGCAGAACCTTTACTGGCATGGGATTGCAAGGGATGTAACAGGTTACTGCAGGACCTGTGAGTAGTGCCAAAAAGTATACAAGGCAGGAGATAAGGTCAAGGCTCCTTTGATGCCTTTGCCTGTGATTGAGGAGCCATTTCAGGAAGTAGCTATGAATATTGTGGGGTCTCTGAGTACCTCAAGTTCCACAAGTAGAAGAATATCCCAGTAGTAGTAGATTATGCTACTAGATAACCTAAGGCAGTGGCTCTGTCCGCCATCAAAGCAGAGAAGGTAGCAAATGCTTTGTTAGAGATTTTCAGCAGGGTAGGTTTCCCGAGAAAAATACTGACAGAGGTACCAATTTCAGGTCAGACCTGCTGGCTTGTCTGTGGAAGTGTTGTGGGGTGAAGCACCTAAAGACCACTCCCTACCATCCCCAGACTAATGGTCTTGTGGAGAGGTTAAACTGTACACTAAAGACCATGTTACAGTCATTTGCAGACCAGTTTGAGAGAGAGCGGGACAAACATTTGCCCCATCTGTTGTTTGCATACATAGAGATACCCCAGGAATCCACATGTTTTTCACCTTTTGAGTTGCTGTATGGACATAGGGGGAGGGGTCCTTTAGATTTGATTTGTGATGAGTGGGAGGGTGAGTGTGACTCCCACAAGGAGTCTGTTGTGGCATATGTCCTAAACCTCAGAACAAGGCTTAGGGAGCTCAAGGGCTTGGACCAAGAGAACCTGGCTGGATCCCAACACCAGAAAAAGGTCTGGTATGACAGGAATGCTCGAGTCCAAGAGTATGCTGTGGGACAGCAGGTTATGGTTCTCATTCCTGTCAGACACAATAAGCTGCAGACAACTTGGGAGGGACCCTTCAAAGTAGTAAGGAAAAACACAACACAATATCCAAACAGATCCTTCCACCTTGTAGCAGTGTTCAACAAAATAAATCCAACCGGCTTAAAACAAAAGAAGTTTAATCCAAGTAAAAACTGATTGTTGAGCGCTTTCACTCGCTACAAACAGCGAGCTTCATCAGAACAATTAAATTAAATGCTTTGCATACATTTATATTTGAAAATGGCGCCAAAAATCATGGCTTGAAAAACAGTCACTATTAAAGTGATATTGCACATTTTTATAAAAACTTCTCGTTAAAAGTAAAACTCTGCTGCTGAAATGCCTACAGTATAACAAAATCCATAAGCTCAAAATGTAACTAAAAAATGCTTTTGTTCATCTTATTGTGTAAGTAAATAGTACTATAATACTAAAATACTGAAGTATTCATTAAAAAATCAATCTATGATATACTAAAAATCTATTCTAATAACATATAGAATTATGTCATTAGTGTGAAGTGGTTCAAACTTAATGTCACACCCTGCTATAGGTTAACTGTACCATTTATTTATAAATTCATTCTTTTAATGTCAGTAATGGTTTTATGGACAAATAGTCATTTAATCCTGGTGGAAAGGTGGCATCCGTATACACTTGCCAATACAATTCTCTGTAGGCTAAATAATTGTTAATATTGCCACCTCTTGGGTTGTTCTTGATTGTTTCAATGATGGCAAATTTAAATGAATGCCCTGTCCCTTTGTCAATAATGTGCCTAGCTAAGGCATTTTTATTGTCTCTCCTTTTTATACAATATATGTGGGAGTATATTCTCTGTTTAAAAAAACCTCTCGGTTTTACCGATGTAAAAAGCAGGACAGACCGTGCATAAGGCAATATATACCAGCATCTTCGATTTGCAGTTTCCTTTAGATGTAAAAATCTTCGACCTATTGGTGTTCTTTAACTGAATGTATTCATTTTCATTAATGAAACTGCACTGGTTACAAGCCCCACACTTGCTAGTGTGTGAGTTAAGCTCAGTCTGTCCATGTTTAGGTAATTCCAATAAACATTTGAGGTTTCTTCCCATTTTATTTACAAATATTGGTCTGCTGCCAACCTTATCCAAAATTTCATTTTGGCATGTTAAAATGTGCCAGTTCCTAATTATAATTTCTTTAATAATGTTGCTAAATGGGCCGAACTCAATAATGCAAGCCTTTTTGTATTGTCGAGTAGCTCCCCCTATGTTCTCATTAGGGACTGATTCATGTCCTACAAGGGGTCCTACTTGGATTAAACTTCTTTTGTTTTAAGCCTGTTGGATTTATTTTGTTGAACATTGCTACAAGGTGGAAGGATCTGTTTGGATATTGTGTTGTGTTTTTTCTTATTTGACCCAAACGGATCAACATCATTCAGGAGTTGCTTTATGGATTCCACCAACTCGACCGCAGATTTGGCTCCTAGTTCCGGTTCTGAAGTAGAACAACTGAAAGCGGAGGTTTCCGCTTTACGTAATGAGGTGTCCAAGCTAGCGGATCTGTTCAGCAAGATCCCCGATCTTATTGACTCTAGGGTGAACACCCTGACTATTGAGAACGACAGGAATGCTTTGCATCATGTTTCATGTAGTAACGGGAACATGAACCAGTCTGGTACACATTTTTCTAATAAAGACATACCGGACACTTCTTCACCTGGAATCCCTAATGGGCAGAATATCGGTCACGCACATGGGTGCGCGATTGATTTACCCTGCAGTTCTGCCAACAATTTCAACAACAGGACGGCAGGGATTTTAACCTTTCTGAGGAAATGAAAAGAGTGGGGACCAGACCAAAGCTTGCACAGGCTACCAGGACTTATGCTCAGGTCTCAAATAACAAGATACAGGAAAAAGGTACTGTTACTTACATTAACAAAGACAAGAAACTTAACGTTTTACAAGAGTTTCTTGGTCAAGATTGCAATTTTGACAATGTTAATAACAATTCCAACAGTGCCAAACAGAAAGGCACTTTAAAGGACTCTATTTATATGTTTGGAAAGAAACTTAACATAATTAATGGACTGAAATTAGATAATGCGTATTTAAATTTTTGCATTTCCATCAATATTATACCCATGGGTTTGCGTTTTTTTTTAATTACCAATGGGAATTGATATAGATAATGAGGTTAAATCAGATTTTAACTGTCTTTTTGATAACTTTGGAATTCAATATATGAAATTAGTGATTAAATACAATGATGAGAAGCTATGTAAACTTTTGGCTGAAGTGGAGAAGCTTCACAATGCAATAATTCAAGATTTAGCATTTCCACAATGGGAAACTTTGTTTTACAAACAATTTGACAGTGCTGATATTAGGGCAAAGAAGGCCCAAGAACGTAAATACAAAAAAATACATAGGGATAGGGAACAGTATAAGAATCACACGAACTACAAATGGAACATATCTCATCATAGTTTTACACAGCACACTAAAGAACATGATCAAGAATATGTTTATAGGGAAGACGAAAGTAACCAGTTTTTTCACAACCAAGGGGGAAGGCACTTAGCGAAGTGGAAAAAAGGGGGAAAATGAAATTTTAATATCTGATACACAACAACTTGTGAATGAACCCGACAGCAGTGATAATTCTGATATTACTACAATTAACAACATAGTGTGCACACAGAATAATTTCACAATTTACAATTACAGCAGGTTGCCTTTGGAGAAATCACATTTCAGTTTATTATCCAAAGGGTTAAAATTTATTCCTACACCAAAATTTAATGTAGTTGACAGCATTTTTGAGTTCAAAAAATATGTGAGGAAATTAAATTTATCTATGGTGTTTGGAAATAGTGAGCAAGAAGGTCCTACAGGCGTAGACCTACTGAGAAAGAAAAGTAGTTACATGCCTTTGGCTAACCCTAGTATTCACAAGTTTGACCAAAAGGTCACTAGAGAACTATATGGTATTAGTCATACCTTTAAAGGACACAGATTTAATTCCAATCTTTCTGAAACGGAGGCTGCCACTTTATTTGACTTACAGAATAACAATAATATCAGAGTCATGAATAACATACAGAGGGATTATTCAAGATATTTTACTTGAATCAGGCAATTATTCCTCCATTTCACAGAATGAAATAAATATTGCTTACAGAAGAATTGACATGTATTTAGAAGAATATTTTTTGGATCAGAGAATAACGGAGGACCTATACCTCTACATGTCTGTGCCTCATCCTACTATGGCCACCATAGTAGGCATTCCCAAGGTTCATAAGGACTGTGCCAACCCGCCTTTCCGGCCGATAATATCAGGCAGCAGGTCCAAGACCTTCCCAATTGGAGTGGTCATAGACAGTATGTTAAAACCTGTATACAGCAATGTCAAACATATGGTTAAGAAAACTATCCTGTTTCCAGATACAATAACAGCACTATTTTCAGTAGCATAGATGTTGTTGATTTATTTAGCAGTATTCCCATTGAGGATGGACTAGAAGCTTTTGCTAATTGTCTCAGGAGACATACAGAATTGACTTGGGACACCATTACACTTCTAACGGACTTGATGTCCATAGTGTTAGAAAATAACTTCATATACTTTGAGGGGGAACTGTACAAGCAGACCAGGGAACCTGGTCATGCTTGAATGGGAAGATAATTACATCTTTAATAGCCCACACTACAAGTCCATCTATTACTACTCTAGATTTTTGGACGACATTTATATCATGTGGAATGGTGATGACGTGTCATTTTGTGAATTTTTCACATATATTAATTCCACTTGTGAATATCTAAAATTCACGGAAGTTCACAATAACCAAGGTGTCCCATATTTGGACACTTTGATTTCTGTAGACAATGGTTGTCTGAAATCAAATATTTACAGGAAAAACACTTTTTCTAATTCGTATATAGATTACCACAGTTACCATCCAAGAAAGTTGAAATGCAATATATACAAGGGCCAATGTATCAGGGCCATGCGCATGACATCTGAAAATTCAGACATGACTAAGGAGATTGAATTTATCACATCCTTATTTCAAGAAAGAGGCTACGCTACAGATTTAATGAATAATATCTCAAGTTATATTGTTGAATTAAGAGAGAGTAGATACACCTCACTACTAGGAATAAACGTACCCCTTGTAGGACATGAATCAGTCCCTAATGAGAACATAGGGGGAGCTACTCGACAATACAAAAAGGCTTGCATTATTGAGTTCGGCCCATTTAGCAACATTATTAAAGAAATTATAATTAGGAATTGGCACATTTTAACATGCCAAAATGAAATTTTGGATAAGGTTGGCAGCAGACCAATATTTGTAAATAAAATGGGAAGAAACCTCAAATGTTTATTGGAATTACCTAAACATGGACAGACCGAGCTTAACTCACACACTAGCAAGTGTGGGGCTTGTAACCAGTGCAGTTTCATTAATGAAAATGAATACATTCAGTTAAAGAACACCAATAGGTCGAAGATTTTTACATCTAAAGGAAACTGCAAATCGAAGATGCTGGTATATATTGCCTTATGCACGGTCTGTCCTGCTTTTTACATCGGTAAAACCGAGAGGTTTTTTAAACAGAGAATATACTCCCACATATATTGTATAAAAAGGAGAGACAATAAAAATGCCTTAGCTAGGCACATTATTGACAAAGGGACAGGGCATTCATTTAAGTTTGCCATCATTGAAACAATCAAGAACAACCCAAGAGGTGGCAATATTAATAATTATTTAGCCTACAGAGAATTGTATTGGCAAGTGTTTACGGATGCCACCTTTCCACCAGGAATAAATGACTATTTGTCCATAAAACCATTACTGACGTTAAAAGAATGAATTTATAAATAAATGGTACAGTTAACCTATAGCAGGGTGTGACATTAAGTTTGAACCACTTCACACTAATGACATAATTCTATATGTTATTAGAATAGATTTTTAGTATATCATAGATTGATTTTTTAATGAATACTTCAGTATTTTAGTATTATAGTACTATTTACTTACACAATAAGATGAACAAAAGCATTTTTTAGTTACATTTTGAGCTTATGGATTTTGTTATACTGTAGGCATTTCAGCAGCAGAGTTTTACTTTTAACGAGAAGTTTTTATAAAAATGTGCAATATCACTTTAATAGTGACTGTTTTTCAAGCCATGATTTTTGGCGCCATTTTCAAATATAAATGTATGCAAAGCATTTAATTTAATTGTTCTGATGAAGAACAATCAGTTTTTACTTGGATTAAACTTCTTTTGTTTTAAGCCGGTTGGATTTATTTTGTTGAACATTGCTACAAGGTGGAAGGATCTGTTTGGATATTGTGTTGTGTTTTTTCTTATTTGACCCAAACGGATCAACATCATTCAAAAGTAGTAAGGAAGGTCAGTGATGTTAACTACATGGTAGAACTGCTAGGCAGTGGCACAGATTGTACCATGTTAACACAATGAAACTTTACCATGATTGAGAGGCCCTGGTGCTGAGTATTTGCGGTAGGAGGTAGGAGGAGTGTGGGGGGGATCTATGTCTACAATGAGTTGTGGTGGACCCTAAGGTTGCAGGTGTATGACATGACAGTGCAGCACTGTAGTTGGGTCAGCAATGCCAAGGCAGATGGGATCTCAAGACAGGGTATGGGTTATTGTATTCCTAGACAGGCCCATTCTTCTCAAGTAACGTTTCTCAAGGGGCACTTTTTATAAAAATAACTTGAGTCTTCAAAGGGGGAGAGATGTGACAATGTGAGGTATTGCCAGCTGTGCCCAGATAAGTAGGGCAGTGGATGTGTAACATATGCCAGTACAGCTAGTTGGAATTTTGTAAAGAATTGTATGTCATTTGTATATCAAAATGATTTGTACAGATGCTTGTGTTGAAAAGTTATTTATAAAGTTGCTTGTGGTACAAATGTATCAACTGTGTGCCCAGATGGAAAGAAAAATAAATTTACATACATTATTGTAATTGTTTAAATGTTTATGGTTTAACAGAGGATACTGTAAGACAAGAGTTTATTCTCAAACTTTAAAAAGAGTAAGAAATTAAATTACTATGCCTAGGCCACAAAGATGTTATTTCACAGTTTTGCATGAAGCCAGAGACACATTGGCTGTAAGAACTATGGTTTATTAGCTCCTGTAGAATGAGTGGAAGTGTTTTATGGATTTATGGCTTCCAGGAGCTGCAGCAGATCTTAGCAAGGCTCTGTGTGTGTGTGTGTGTGTGTGTGTGTGTGTGTGTGTGTGTGTGTGTGTGTGTGTGTGTTATCGACACATAAGTGCTAAATCCTGTCAGTCTCTAGCAATGGGGGGTTACATGGGAACCAGAAGTCAGATGACCAGATGTATGTGATGTCATTCTGTAATACAGGGCAAAAATAACATTTTAATACCAGTTGAGACTGAAGTCTCAAGGCTGTCTGGTTAGGAAACCTGACATAGAATGATCATTCACCTACTTCATCTTATTTTACTGTAGTAAGTAACTTACTTATGGAGTAGTAACTATTGAGATCAGTCAGGGAAATACAGTGAGATTAGTTAAGTATTGTTTTTATGTAACTGTGAGAACCTGTCCACCTGTGTTATTTTAAATATTTCCTTTGATTGAAACTGTGTTGTTTATTGTAAATGGATATTTAGTATGTACATGTTTTTCTATTATTTATTATTAAATATATTTAAGATTTTCATTGTGGCTGGTCCTTTAGAGAATATTTTAACCTTTGAGAGTACTTATATCTATTGATGATACTGTGGCCACTCCTGAAAGCCTGGCTGTTTTGTCAGCATTATCATTTCTATTAATATTAATTTCACTCAGTATAATTGAGTACCCTTGGAAGAAACTTAGAGTAGCTGGGTTTAGGCTGGCTGGTGGCAGTGTAATTACCTTATAGTCTGGGTAGAAGGGGGCATAGCTAGTAATCTGTGCCAGCCTTTCCCAGGTGTGTGTGTGTGTGTGTGTGTGTGTGTGTGTGTGTGTGTGTGTGTGTGTGTGTGTGTGTGTGTGTGTGTGTGTGAAAATCAAATCTCAAAATGTGTGTTGGTCAGGTACTTGGAGCAGGGACATGAAGCACTGGTTTCAAAGTGAGGGTGCTGGATGAATTGGCTTGGCCACTTGGCTGATGACTTAACTCTACAGCTGTGCCAGTGGGGCGCCTTACTTGGGACCTAGGTAGAGACAGAGAGAGAAACCCAGACCACAGGCTGAGTGTGTTCCCTGTGTGCTCTTAAGGGAAATTGTGCTTGATGCAGAAAGCCGCATCTGGAAATACTGAGTGTATCCATTTTTGTTCCAAGTGAACATCCCTCTACAGTCAGTGGTGAGGTTTCAAGCTCCTTGATTACTAGCCCATAGAGGGGACGTCACAATATGTCATGTAAAAAATCTTCATCAAACTATGACTGACATATATCGATGTAAAATGTATTTATGTTTACTGTCTAAAATGTATTAACTGTTTTACTGTTTACTTGTTTTATTGTGGAGCTTTTCTCACAGGCCTCCACTGAAAAGGGACAGCTTGAAAACCCATTCAGGTAAATAAATAAATATATCTGATGTTGTCAATTTTCATTCATTCCTCTACTGATGGGTTTGGATCAGATACTCGGAGCTTACTCAACCATTATACTAGCTTGTGGCCTCCAACAAACTCTCGATATCCTTCCCTACCCACAATGCACTACTCCTAAAAGCCCTCAGATCTCATTTGCTGCTTTTGTGCCTAAACATGGTCGCCTGCAGCTCTTTGGCTAGTTATTGAGGATAAGTGAATTTTTAAAAACTTTATTCTTCAGAAGCTAATTTTGACAAGTTCTTTTCCTCTAAAAAGTTTTTTTTTCAGTGTTATTCCACTTCTATACACTTTACAGTGTAATCTTCACTACCATTGTTGGTAGGCTTTTCTTAGCCTCCGTTTTCTTTCTACAAGCATTTTGTAGCCCTATACTAGTACAGTTGGTAGTCAACTTTTCCTTCTTTCCTTTGCTACTTAATAAAAAAGGATCTGCTAGTGTTTTCTTACTGGCTTTTTCTGTCTAGAGATTGTTGGTTATAGATAACTTACGCTGAATCATGTCTGAAAAAGGGTTTAAAAATGTGAGACATGAGGGCATAAGACACTTTTTTCAGATGTCTACACTCTGTATGTTTATTGTTTAGGGTCTGAACATCTTGACCAAGACTGTGACATTTGTCGTGGGTTCAATCCCAGAGCTTTGGCTGATGGAAAAAATAAGTTAATTTTAAAGGGTTTGTTACCAACTCCTTTTTCTCAAGCCATTTCTGGAGTTCAGTCTCCAAGCTTAAAACTAAGGACCCTTCCAAATGGTCCAGACCATCAGATTCCCCTGCATCTAGGAAAAAGAAGGAAAACTTGGATCCAAAGGCACTTAAAATCAGGCCATCTTTGGATCCGATCAGATGTTTCAAGTCCTACAACCTCTGATACGATGGAATATAGTCTGTATCCAAACTCAAGAACCTGAAACACACAGGCGGGAATCCCCAAATCCAAACCAAGGGTTTATTTCAAATAATACAAGTTAGCGCTTTTGTCTGGTGCACATCACCAGACTTCTTCAGACAAACTGAAAAACACATGCAACCATATTTATATACGTAACACCCCACCTAAAATTAATTAATTAGCACCAATTAAGCACCAACCAATAGATCATAATCAATATAACCATTAAAAACATCTACTGATGAAAAAATATATATATGTCACTTTGTAAAATCCATACATATAAATATAAATATAAATTACTCTAAAACAAACATTTAATCCAGTCTTACATAGCCCTGAAAAATGTAAACACTAAGTAAAAGTATAACTATAAATATGTTATGTAAAACATTTTTTAAAATATAATGTAATAAAAAACATTTCAAAATGTCTGTACTATGTGCTGAATTGTGAAACCCTATCCAGGAAAAAGACAAATTTATCTTTCAAAAACTTTTAATTTTAACTTACTAGAGATAGATACAAAATCATTTAAACCTGGTGGCGAGTACGCATTAAGAAATATCTGCTACCAGGTTTCTTTCTGTTCGAGAAAGAGCTTCCAGGGACCTCCCCATCCCCACATTTCACTTGTTGTAATACTACAAATTTGAAAGAGTGATCAGGGAAAGTTTTAACATGCCTATATAAGGCATTTTTCTCATCACATTGGCATATTTCATACCTATGCTCATATATCCGTTCTGCCAATTTACGTTGCGTTTTGCCTGTGTAAAAGGCTGGACACTTGGCGCACATGGCAGCATACACAACTGCTTGGGTATAGCAACTGTATTTTCCTTTTATATTGATCCTCTTATCGCGTATAGTGATACTTGATGTTGATAAAATGGAATTGCACTGATGGCACATGCCACAAGATTTCATTTTTCCTTCTGGCCCCCATCTATAGATTGTTCCAAGAGACCTTTAATATTTCTACCCTTCCTAAAAACAAAATTGGGTTGCCTACCACAGACATCAGCCAAAGCTGGTTCACTCAACAAGATATGCCAATTCTTGTTAAGGATATCCTGTACAATGTAACTTTCACTTGAAAAGGTAGATACAAATGGGCATAGGGGACTATAAGTCTGATTATTATCATTCACTTGATTGTCATGTGATACAAAATCAATGCTATCCCCTACATGATTGTACACAACCAAAGACCTACCACTGCTAGTGATGGAAGGCTGAACCCCCCCCCCCAAACTATTCAAAATAGGAGTATAAAAAACATTTTGACGTTTTCCAATGATCTCTTGTTTAATATTATATTCAAGACCTGGTGGGCATCCTCTATCTAAAAACATCTGACCCATGGTATCACATTCTTCTATAAATCTTCAAAATTGGAAACCATACGGGCTGCTCGTACTAAATGGCCCTTAACTATACCACATTTAACATGCAAAGGATGATTGCTAGTATAATGCAATATACTATTGGAGTAGGTGGGTTTCCTATAAATGGTCGATTTTAGATGTCCATCCTTCAATTTTTGTATCATTACATCCAAATAGGGTATTTTATCCAAATTATAAGTGCATGTGAACTTTAAAAATTCTGTACTTTGATTTGTATAATCAATAAACTGGGAAATAGGACCCTTCCATGCTATAAACAAATCATCCAAATATCGTAGGTATAGGGAAATATGGCCAAAATGTTGGGAGGAAAATAAATGTCTTTCCCACCATACCATCACAATATTCGCGAATAATGGACCACATGCTGATCCCATACCAACCCCAAGTAGTTGTTTGAAATAATGTCCTTCATAATAAATGTAATTATTTTTCAACACAATATCCATTAATTGTACATATGTAGTGATATTATCTTGTTCCAAGCCCAATTCTTCCAATAAAAATTCTGAGAACCATTCCAGTCCAATATCGTGCGGAATACAACTAAATGATTTCTTAACGTCATGTTATACTTTCCCCTGAAGCTACTAAATCATTGCATTTTTCAAAAAAAATGCCACGAATCACAGCAAATATGAGGAATTTTCAAAACCTTACCTTTAAGATGCCTGTCCAAATATTTAGCTATGTAACTAGTCTTGGTCAATCCTGAATCCACAGTAGGGTGTAATGGTGGGTTAAATAAGCCCTTGCGGATCTTAGGTACCCCGAGAATTGCTGGTGATTTTGGGAAGTCAGTTGTCATATAATTGTATTCATCAATATTAATCTGATCCTGTGTTAACATGTCAAGTAAGTCACAATCTTATCTTCCGATAAGCAATATTCACTTCATTGAGGGAGGCTTCAAAATAGGTATCGTTATACAGAAGGTTGAACATGCTTTGCACATACACATCCTTGTGCATCACTACCAGGCTTCCCCCTTTGTCAGGTTGCATAACTCTAAGATCCTTCCTACCCTTTAACTCAGCTAATAAACTGGATTCCACATCAGTAAGGTTGAAAACATAATCTTGTCTGCCTAGATAATGGTGGAAATCCATTTCACAAACTCTTTCAAATGATTTCAAAATATTATGTGAATCAGGGTTATAGATACTGGGTATCCTGATAGGTTCATAGGTTCATACTAGGCTATCTGCCCTAGGGCATTTATAAGCCTAGCCAGAATATGTTTGGCTTTCGCCACCCATTTTAAATTTATTTTGCTATGCCCTTGTTCCGAGGTTAGTATACTGTGCCTCTGTCTAACAGTGACACAGAAGTGATACCTGGGGTCCACTCATCAAGATTCCTCTTGAAGAGAGTCAATGAGGGACTCTGCCTAACCTGGACTGGGATTTTATTCCAGAGTGAAGGGAGCCTCTGGGTTATGAATCTGTCCCTCCAGCATGTCCTATTTATTTCAGTGCTGAGGTTCAAGTCTCTCGAGCGCGTAGCACAATGGGATTTGGATTTTCTGAGGTGCAGCATGTCCATTAATTCCGGGTTGGACATGGCTTTATACGTCAGGCACAGATCGCCTCTGAACAGGCGGTATGCCACTGAGTAGAGCTGCAGTTTCTTTAACCGGGCAGCATATGGCATCTGTTTGAGCCCTTTGATCCTCTTGGTGAGGTACTTTTGGGGTCTTTCCAGTTGCTGCAGGTGTCTGGTAAGGTACATCCCAAAAGGGGCATTGTACTCAATTATGGGCCTGATGAGGGATGAGTAAAGAGGCACGATGACCTCCCCTGATCTAGATGTGAATCCCTTCATGATTAGGTGGGCTATATAAAATGTTTTTCTAACCACTTTGGCCACGTGGTTGTCAAATGAGAGACTGCTATCAACTTGGGTCCCCAGGTCCCTAATTACTTCTTCTGTACTTAATGGATTACCACCTATGTGGTAATTTGTGGGCACTTTGTTTTTGCCAAAGGGATGACTATACACTTTTGGCATTTAGCTTGAGGCCATGGCTCTGGCACCAGTTGTCTGTTTCTATGAGGCCCTTTTGGAGGATGCTTGTGTCGGCTGGAGAGTCGATTATGGCGCCCAGTTTGCAGTCATCTGCGAACTTGGTCAGCCACAGTCCTTCCATGTTGGCCTGTACCTCCGAGAAATATATACCGAACAAGAGAGGTCCCAGGACTGAGCCTTGTGGGACACCACTTGTAACTGGTTTGGAGTCTGACATGGCTCCAGCAAATCTAACCATGTGGGTTCTGTCCTTGAGCCAGTTTGCAATCCATCTAGTGACATAGGGGTTTATATTTAAGCTGGTGAGCTTATCTATAATGCCCGAGTGGGGTATTGTATCGAAGGCTTTTGCGAGGTCCAGGTAAGCTGTGTGGACCACCTTCCCCTCATCAATGGCCTTGGTGACTGTTTCAAAGAAATCAACCAGGTTTAAGAAGCAGGATCTGCCCTTAACAAAACCGAACTGGGTAGGATCCAGTGTCTGTAGGTCCCCAATATCTTTATTTATGAGGTCCATGATGATCCTTTCCATAGCTTTGCAGACCAAGCTAGTCAGGCTTATGGGGTGATAGTTTCCAGGATCCGTTGAGGCACCACCTTTATGGAGAGGGACCACTGTTGCTGTACGCCACTCTTTGGGCACATATCCTGTAGTAAGGCTGAGATTGAACAGTAGTTTTATGTTTAGGTTTAGCTCTTCTTGGAGTTCATGTAGGACGCAGCCCGGGACACCGTCTGGTCCCATTGATGCTGTGTTTTTTGCTTTGGAGAGGGCGGCTCTTACCTGAGCATCTGAGATGTCAGGGGGGCAGCACTCTGCTGGGATAGATATTTGCCCTTTAGGTGGGGGGGGGGAGTTTGCGCTGGACCTGTCAGCTAGGATGTTGGCAATGTCTGTGGGTTCAGTGTATTTTTTGTCATTTTGGACTAATTCTGAGCATATCTGGGAATTACCACCCAGGTTCCTAACATAACTAAAGAAAGCCTTGTGATTATCCGTAGTGTCCTGTGCAATTTTTCTCTCTAAGCTGGCCTTAGACAATTTTTATGAGTGCCCGTAGTTTTTTGGTAATACTGATCAGTGATGCCTTCCCTTTTTGGGATTTTGCTCTATCATTTAGTAGCTACCTCCTTCTATTGTATAGTTTGTTTATGGCTGGGGTCCACCAGACAGGACGTCTGCCTTTGGAGGATTGGGTCTTGGTTTTATTTGGGATCGCATGATCCATGCATTCCTGAAGGTGTTCATAGAATGCGTTTATAAAGGATTCTGCGGTCTGGGCCGTATTTTCCACAGGCCTGGGGGCTTTGAAGGATTCCACCTCGGTTTTGAGGAGTGTGAAATTTGCTTTAGAGAAGTTTTTCACTGTGGTTTTCTGGGCAGGGGGTGGGGTCGGGATGTGAATATCCAGTGAGATTAGTTTATGGTCTGATATTACCAGTGAGGGATACACTTCTGGTCTGGAGCATAGAGTCCCCATGTTGGTGATGATCAGGTCCAGTATGTTTTCCCCTCTTGTGGGAGTGGTAACAAGTTGTTCCATAGCAATTGAGTTTATAAATTCTAGGAACCTTTGGGCTAGGATGTTGGAGCTAGAGTAATGCTCCCAGTCTATGTTTGGGTAGTTGAAGTCGCCCAATATAATGGTGTTTGGAGAGACCTTCATATTTTCCAGTGTTCTCAGAAAGGCCGAGTGGGGTTCCTGGGTTTGGGAGGGTGTTCTGTAGCAGGCTATAAACTGGAAGGCAGTTTTACCCACTGTTAGTTGCACATGGATAGTCTCTGATGCTTCGTGCTTTGCCACCAACCTGGAGGTGTGGGTATCTTTGATGAATATCGATACCCCCCCTCCTTTTGTGGTTCAGTCCAAGTTTTGGGGCCGAAAAGCATGGTATGAGGTATAACCTGGTAGTGCTGGGATGCTGTCAGGAGCCCTGAACCAGGTTTCTGTTACTGCACAGATATTGATGTTCTCCATGCTAAGGAGAGTTTCAAGTGCGTGCATCTTGAGGTTTAGACTTCTGGCGTTGAGTAGCATTACTCTTAGTTTCTTATCCCTTGTGATACCTATGGAGGTGGGTTTGTCTTTTGAGCCTATTAAATGCATCAGTATCATTCATGTGTAAAAATTTTAAGTTCAAATTACATATATACAATTTTAAATCACAAATTAATTCAGTCAGATTACTTTGTCCACTAGGCACAAAATTGTGCCCTTTACTCAACAAATTAGCATGAGAAACAAAAAAAGGAACATTAGTATAATTATAAATTTTAAAATCTTTTTTAGTGTTCATTACTATAATAGGTGGTTTAATAACAGTCACCTCTGTTGCCTATTCGTGTTTGCATAAGGGCCATTCTTCTGCCCGTGCTGTCTCCAGTTGTTCCTCTGTGGATAGGGGCTCCAACGATGGTTATGCTGTGTGTGAGGATGAAAGGGAAGTGGTGCCTTTAGATACACCAGGGCCGAGACATTTGGAGAGATTAAGGAACCGCAGACAACAGCAATAGAGTTTGTGAAATGGATTTCTGCCATTGTCTAGGCCATCAAGATTAGGTTTTCAACCTTACTGATGTCAAATCCAGTTTATTAGCTGAGTTAAGGGGTAGGAAGGATCTTAGAGTTATGCAACTTGACAAAGGGGGAGGCCTGGTAGTGATGCACAAGGATGTGTATGTGCAAAGCATGTTCAACCTTCTGTATAGGATGCTGTACACAGTATACCTATTGTGAATCCTCCCTCAATGAAATGAATATTGCTTATCGGAAGATAGATTGTGACTTACTTGACATGTTAACACAAGATCAGATTAATATTGATGAATACAATTATATGCAACTGACTTCCCAAAAACACCAGCAATTTTCGGGGTACCTAAGATCCACAAGGACTTATTTAACCCACCATTACGCCCTATTGTGGATTCAGGATAGTCCAAGACTAGTTACATAGCTAAATATTTGGACAGGCATCTTAAAGGTAAGGTTTTGAAAATTCCTCATATTTACCGTGATTCGTGGCATTTTTTAGAAAAATGCAATGATTTAGTGGCTTCAGGGGGAAGTATAACATTTTTAACCATTGGCGTTAAGGAATTATTTTGTTGTATTCCGCACAATATTGGACTAGAATGGTTCTCAGAATTTTTATTTGAAGAACTGGGCTTGGAACAAGATAATATCAGTGCATATGTACAATTAATGGATATCGTGTTGAAAAATAATTAAATTTATTATGAAGGACATTATTTCAAACAACTAATTGGGGTTGGTATGGGATCAGCGTGTGGTCCATTATTCGCGAATATTATGATGGTATGGTGGGAAAGACATTTCTTATTTCCCTCCCAACATTTTGGCCATATTTCCCTATACCTACGATATTTGGATGATTTGTTTATAGCATGGATGGGTCCTATGGAGGGTATTTCCCAGTTTATTGATTATATAAATCAAAGTACAGAATTTTTAAAGTTCACATACACTTATAATATGGATAAAGGATGTAATGATACAAAAATTGAAGGATGGACATCTAAAATCTACCATTTATAGGAAACCCACCTACTCCAATAGTATATTGCATTATACTGGCAATCATCCTTTGCATGTTAAACGTGGTATAGATAAGGGCCAGTTAGTATGAGCAGCCCATATGGTTTCCAGTTTTGAAGATTTTATAGAAGAATGTGATACCATGGGTCAGATGTTTTTAGATAGAGGATACCCACCAGGTCTTGTATATAATATTAAGCAAGAGGTCATTGGAAAACGCCAAAATGTTTTTTATACTCCTAATTTGAATAGTTTGGGGGGGGGTTCAGCCTTCCATCACTAGCAGTGGTAGGTCATTGGTTGAATACAAACATGTGGGGGATAGCACTGATTTTTGTGTCACATGACAATCAAGTGATTGATAATAATCAGACTTATAGTCCCCTATGCCCATTTGTATCTACCTTTTCAAGTGAAAGTTACATTGTACAGGATATCCTTAACAAGAATTGACGTATCTTGTTGAGTGAACCAACTTTGGCTGATGTCTGTTGTAGGCAACCCAACATTGTTTTTAGGAAGAGTAGAAAAATATTAAAGGTCTTTTGGAACAATCTATAGATGGGGGCACAGAAGGAAAAATGAAATCTTGTGGTATGTGCCATCAGTGCAAGTCCATTTTATCAACATCAAGTATCACTATATGCGATAAGAGGATCACTATAAAAGGAAAATACAGTTGCTATACCCAAGCAGTTGTGTATGCTGCCATGTGCACCAAGTGTCCAGCCTTTTACATAGGCAAAACGCAACGTAAATTGTCGCAACGGATATATGAGCATAGGTATGAAATATGCTAATATGATGAGAAAAATGCCTTGTATAGGCATGTTAAAACTTTCCCTGATCACTCTTTTAAATTTGTAGTATTACAACAAGTGATAATGTGGGGATGGGGGGGGCGTCCCTGGAAGCTCTTTCTCAAAGATGAAGAAACCTGGTGGTGATAGATACATTTTTCTCTTTCCTGGATAGGGTTTCAGAATTCAGCACATAGTACAGACATTTTGAAATGTTTTTTATTACATTATATTTTAAAAAATGTTTTACATAACATATTTATAGTTATACTTTTGCTTAGTGTTTACATTTTTCAGGGCTATGTAAGACTGGATTAAATGTTTGTTTTAGAATAATTTATATTTATATTTATATGTATGGATTTTACAAAGTGACATATATATTTTTTTCATCAGTTGATGTTTTTAATGGTTATAGTGGTTATGATCTATTGGTTGGTGCTTAATTGGTGCTAATTAATTAATTTTAGGTGGGGTGTGACGTATATAAATATGATTGTATGTGTTTTTCAGTTTGTCTGAAGAAGTCTGGTGATGTGCACCAGACAAAAGCGCTACCTTGTATTATTTGTAATAAACCTTTGGTTTGGATTTGTGGATTCCAGCCTGTGTGTTTCAGGTTCTTGAGTTTGCTGTTCTTTTGGGTTACTGTTTTTTCGGGTTAATAGTACGTATCTAACATTCTTGAATCCTAAACCCTTGCCACAGACTGTCTATTCGCCGAGCTTGGATCCAGTCCCTTCCTGGGTGCCCTCCCCATTTTTAGAGAGGTGCTCAAAATCATCTTCGGTGGTATCCTCTCATTCCTCCAAAAGTCTCGTGGAAGCAGATGTGGAAAGGATTATGAGGAAATTCTTCACAGAGCAAATTCATAAGGGAGTTCTCACGGCTCCTACCCCTTTGGGTCAGGAACACCATCCATCTACCATGCCACCGATAACAGCTCCTTCTCTGATCCTACGTGTGGTTTCTGAGACCATGGATCTGAGCATTCCAGGCCCATCTGGGACAGATCCAAAGAGAGCATTGTCTTCGGATATGACTGTTAGCGTGTACAGGTGCTGACATCTTCAGATCTGGATGACTCTTGGAGCCAAAGCTTCCAGGTCAGATCCAAGGGGATAAGATCAACTCCGAGGTTTTTGGAGCCATCTCTTCCTCTTGGAGCTTCAGCACTGGATAGCTTGGCTGTAACTTCTGCCTCGAGTGGATTGCTCTCATAGCAGAGGGAGGTGACGAACCAGAAACTCACTTTCTTGGCTCCATTGACTTCCTTCTATCCTGAGCATTCTGCTTTGAAGTTGTGAAGAGGGTTTTCTTTGCAGGTCAGATGGTTCCTTCCCCCTCGGATCCACCCTTAACCTCCCAGATGACTTTGCACCATGATCCTCAACATTCTACTCTATGGGGACAGCCTGTCCACAGCTTCCAGTCTACCCAGTAGGGTGTTGTCATCTCTTCTGGTATTTCTCTGGATCATCCCACCGAAGAAGTCCCTAGGAAGAGGAAGTGCAGAAGGAAGCACTTGGGTTCTCCTCAAGAGTCTATCACTGAGGATACTGACTTAAATGAGGGAGAAGGGTCTCCCAAATCACCACCCAATGACATCTCATTTGGAGACATTCTCGAGATCCTTAATCAGAAGAGTGGTTGGTCTGCCCAAAACCCTACTCCGGAGGAGTCAGTATTTCTGGAAGCTTTTGGGATGGGCCTGTCTACCTTGTGTGTTATTCTACCCACCGATGAACTCATTGATTTGGTTTCTAGGCAGGCATGAAAGCAACCTGATATGATTGAACCGATCTCCAAGAGACCAGACAGGATTCTGGCTCCACCAGTAGGAAGATAGTAGTGGAGTAAAGGGGTATCAGTTGATGCAATGGTGATGGCAGCAGCTAAAAGAAGGAACTTGTGGAACAGAGTTCTACTATCCACCCCCCTAACAGAATTTATGGGACTGGACAGGTTTGGGAAGCGAGTTTATGCTTCAGTGACGTTTACTCTCAGATCGCTGAACTACTTGGCACATTTTACAAGACTGCAAAGAGATTTGATTTAAGAACTATCAAAATCTTTTTTCTTTTTTTTAAACACCTTTATTGAATTATCACTTGTGACACAAGCAAATTTACATTTATGTAAAAATAATCAAACTGTGTTAACAAGTTCACATTTGCAAATATTATACTTCACATATATTTATTTATTTATTGCATTTGTTTACCGGGAAAGTCCGCTGGGCCTAAAAGAGCTCATTTTCAGTGGAGGTCCAGGGAGAAAAGCTCCAACAAGAACATAGATACAGAAAAAAATATAAACATTAATTGGTGCAGAAGTAGAAATAGTGTTACAGATAGTAAATACAGTAACATATGCAGAATATATACATAAAAGCAGGAATGTAGTTTGTTTGATTACAGTAATATATACAGAAAATATACATTAAAGCAGAATTCAAGGAATTCAATCAGAGAGATAAAAACAGAGATAAATTAATCAGTGTTATTGTACCAGTATCAGCAAGTGAAGATAAAAATAAATGTGGAGAAAGTATCATCAGTCACTAGTAGCAAAAGGACATAGGAGTTTAGTAATCATATAAGGAAAAGTGAAGATGTTAGGTTATAGAGCAGGAACATGGCCAGGAAGAGTTGAGATGATTTTTCAGTATTTGTATGAAGGTGGCGGTGCTGCCTGTGTTTCTTATAGAAGGTGGAAGTGAGTTCCATAGTTTGGTGATGATGAAGGAATAGAGGAGTTGACCAGCAGGTAAGGTGGGCTTATCTACTTTTAGAAGTAGATGATTTTCAGATCTTAGATGCCTGCTGGGATGGCATTTGGCAAGTAGAGTTGAGAAAGCAGGACAGTCTGTGGATCTGTAGATTATTTTGCGCACTGTAGTTAGTTGAGTGAATGAGAGATGGTGGGAGAGTTCCAGCCACCCTAATTTTTTCAGTGACTTACAGAGGTGGGATGAGGATTTGGCCTTGGTGGCAAATTTTGCTATTCTGTTGTAACACATTTCGAGTTTGGATTT
Organism: Protopterus annectens; assembly: GCF_019279795.1. NCBI lineage: Eukaryota > Metazoa > Chordata > Ceratodontiformes > Protopteridae > Protopterus > Protopterus annectens. Next base: position 401,016,758 of record NC_056744.1, read on the forward strand.
TGTAGAATTTTGGATATTAGTGAGGAGAGGGGCACCATAAAGGAGAGAGGGTAATAAAAAGGTAGTTGCAAGGGTTTATCTGGTAGAGCATACCAACCTTTTGGTGTGTTTTTTTGATGTTATTGTTTACGTGTAGGTGAAAGTTAAGGTTTTCATCTATAATAATGCCTAGAAGTTTAGTGTGTGGGACAGCTTCTATAGTGGTATTGTCTTGAGCTTGTATAGTGAAGAGTTTTTTATCAAACAGAGTGGTTTTCCTAGGGGTAAAAATTACTAGTTTAGTTTTTTTTGGATTTAGGGCAAGATGGTTGTTAAGCATCCAAGATTCAGTAGAAGTGAGGGCATTCTGGGTAATGGATTACTGAGCATTGTGAAATAGTGGAGTGAAAGTTGTTAATAAAGATGCTAAATAAGAGAGGACCAAGTATGGAGCCTTGGGGTACCCCTGTGGAAGTATTGAGGAAGGGAGGGTAAGATTGTTGCCATTTGGTGGATTGTTGCCTATTGGAGAGATAGCTGTTGAACCATTGTAAGGTAGGGGGAGAAATGTGAAGGGTGGATAGTTTAGAGGAGTATAGTGTGGGAAATGGTATCAAAAGCTTTAGAGAGGTCGAGGAAAAATGAAGCAATTATTTTACCAGAATCCCATGCCCGGTTAACTGCATCAAGGAAGTAGTGGTGATGTGTCCTTGTATGAAACCATGCTGAGTGGGAGATAAAATTTATTTATATATATATATATATATATATATATATATATATATATATATATATATATATATATTGCTATATATCATATAACCTAAGCAACATTACATAAATTATTCAATTCCTGCCCTTTCTTTCTTTTTTTTTTAAGCAAGAAACATCTTTATTAAACCATCATGTATGACATAGGCAGTCATACATTTATGTAAATGAAAACAGACTGCACTGACACAATTTTAGTTGCAAGCATTTTATTTCACAAGCCATACTAATGCACTCCCAGTTGCAAACATTGCACATCACTTACAATCTGCACAGTTGTTTTCAGTCAAGCATTACATAGCTCATTTAAGTCCTGCCTTCTTTTAAACCTTATACCGTCCCTGAATGTATTGTTCCCACAGTTCCTGTTTTTTCCTATGTAGTTTACTCCTACCCTTTTCTAACAATCTCAATTCCAGTTGTTTTACTTCTGTTAATATAGTCACTACATCTACCGTAGTTGGTTTAGATTTTGATTTCCATTTTCTAGTAATTGCTTTTTTGACAGCCACCATAATTAGACACATGTCTAGGCAATTTCGATTCTGTATCATGGCTCAGAAAAATCATCTCCCTTGTCACACCAATCTGCCCACCTAGCATCTCAGACAGTGCATCCCACAGGGAATCCTTAAAGTACACCAACTCACCACACTCCCAGAAAATAAGTTCTCAATTACCTCTTTCTTCCCCATCACACCTCCAACTTTTGCTGTCTACCTGAGGAAAAATTCTCTGGAGTCTACTTCGGGTATAAAATATGTATGTAAACATTTCTAAGCAAAAATCCTAAATCTTTTAGATTTTGTTGCATATTTGGGAGACATATGTATATCCCCCCATTGTTTCTTTGTTAATTGCTTATCCAGTCTCTTTTCCTGATCCTTTCTAACCTCCTCTGATTGATTCTTATAGTTATGCAATATTTTATATGCTCTACTAATTATTCCTTTTTTAATGGCAGCTTCTGTTCTAGATTCTGCTAAAACATCTATGAGTGCTGGTCTTCCGTTTCAAACCTCCTACTTCTTTCTCTTTGTCTGTACTCTGATATCAGGGAAGGCAATATTTAACCTGCAGTCCAAATGAATTCTTGGCATCTTCCCATTCTGTTACCTTTCCCTCTCTAGTTATTGCGCCCAATACTTTGGTTCCTTTGTCAGTTTTCTCCAATAAATTCCAACCCCCTCTTGCCTATTGTCTGTATCCCTTATTGCAGTCATCCCTATCTACAGAATCTCCTTTCTCCATTCCCATGTTGGCTGAATACTTGGGATACTTTCTGCTTCTTTATAGATATAATGTTAAGTTGTCATTCTCGCCTTCATTCTTGCTGGATGGGATCGGAGCCGATCCTCGGCTCCGACTCGGCCTATACTATAGCTCGAGAGCTATTTTACCGGCTCCAGGCAGCCCTATATCCCACAATACCATGCGCTAACTCCCCAGATCTCATTTGCCGCTTCGCTGCGAGGTAGTCTGTTTTTACCGGCTCTGGTCAGTAAGTGCTTTTTCAGATATATATTCAGTCTCAGTAGTTTTTTTTCCAGTTAGTTACCCTTCTTTAGGTCCCTTCTAACTGCCTTACCCTTTTCGGTAGCCCTTTTTCCCTTTCTTTAGTTAGTTTTTTATCTTGGGCCTACGGGCTTTTCCTTAGTTTTCCCCCACCCCTTTCAGTGTGTGTGTGGGTTTTTAGTCAGTTCTCCTTAACTTAAATAAGTGTGTGTGTGTGGACTGATGGTGTTCCTTTTTATTTTTTGTCAGGATGTCAAAGGACCCTAAGGTTTTGGGATTCAAGAAGTGTGACTCGTGCTGTCAGAAAATGTCTCTGACAGACGGTCACACTTCTTGTGTCTATTGCTTGGGGCCTTTACACCTGCAGGACTCTTGTTCCGTTTGTCACGGATTTAGTTCAAGAGTCCTGCAGGAAAGGCATAACAAGCTCATCCTAAGGGGCTTGTTAAAGCCTGATGACTCCCCGTCCAAGTCTGGCTCGGGGAAGTCATCAAAAACCGCCAAACCCTCGGCTCCAGCTTCTGAGCCGAGGGCTGGCATTATTGAGACAGCTCCGACCTCGGTTCCGGCTGGCTCCGAGGCGAGCAAAGTGGTTTCCGCTCCGAAACCATCATCGGAGCCGACCCCAGCGCGCAAGCGCTCTAGGTCCCCTTCGCTAGAGTCTGTCAGATCGGCTCCGAGGTCCCCTCTCCTATCGGAGCGGAGTCATAGGACTCATTCATCGAGGTCATCCAGGCTCTCCGACCACGACATCGAGAGGGTGGTCAGTAGACTCATAAAATCTCAGGCGCTGGCCCAAATGCTCCAGAGCCCATCTCACCAGACTGTGGCTCCTTCGATACAGCTATCCATTTCTCCTCCGACTCATCTCTTGAGCTCGGAGCCGGAGTTTGTCGGAACCGTGACCTTGACCACGTCGGAGCCGATACTTCCTCCTTCGGCTCCGGTGTTGTTGGCTCCGACCTCTTCATTGGTTCCATCTGTGGAGAGGTCCGGACGCCGAGACTCCATTGTCGGCTCCGAGGAGGCGAGTGGCATCGGACCCTTGTCCGACCCCGCTCTCCCTCTCGGAGCTTCGGCTCTGGTTAGTTCGGCCCCGACATCATTCTCTGAGCCTTCTCTGTCGGTTCCGGGGGAGGTTCCGGTCTCTTCGGAGCCGGTGCTACCTTTGGTATCTGATAGGGGAGCCTTCGAGGTGATGAGGAGTGTGCTGGACCCAGTGTCCACTCCAAGGTTAAGTTCTGCGGCTCCTCCCTCTGTAGTGCCTGTTACGGTCTCTGGCCATCCTCTTACACCTGACAGCAGAGATCCAAAGCGTAGGGTACCCACCTTGGGTGTCTCCTCCTCTTCTGAGGGCTCCCCTGAAGTTTCAGGATAACCCCCTAGGAAAAGAAAGTGCAAGAGGAAGCACATAGACTCCCCCGAGTCTGTCACGTCGGACACCGACTTGGATGAGTCGGAAGGTTCCCCCAGATCCCCCTCTGAGGATGTCTCCTTTTCAGACATCCTGGAAATCCTAAGACAGAGGGGAAATTGGTCCACTCTCAAACCTTCCGAGGACGAGTCGGTTTACCTTGACGCCTTTGGATCTCGCCCTTCCACCTCCTGGGTGTCTCGCCTTTCGACCCACTAATGGAGGTAGTGGCTAGAAAGGCGTGGGCAGCTCCTGATTCAATAGAACCTACCCCTAGGAGGCCTTCTAAATTTATTTCTGCACCAGATGACAAATCCTTTCTCACCAAAGGTGTTTCAGTTGATGCTATGGTGGTAGCAGCAGCCACTAAGAAGGAATTGGCTGATCCTTCTGTATCTGTTCATCCTCCTAACAAAGAGTCCAGGACCATGGACAGGTACGGCAAGTGGACCTTTGCTTCAGCGACCTTTTCTATGCGATCGCTGAACTATTTATGTCATTTCACCCGCCTTCAGAGAGACTTGCTCAAAGAGCTGGGTGAAACGGTACAGGATCCTTCTGCTGCGGGGTTTAAGGACAAAATAAACTCTCAGCTGGCTACCCTGAACTCCATTGTTAACTCCTCCATGCAGCTTATCTCCTATGCAGCCGATGGAGCGAGTAGGGCCGCTGGCACAGGCGTTGCGTTGAGATGTCACGCTTGGATGCGACTCTGTAACTTTGCCGATCCCTTCAAGGCGTCCTTCACCAACACCCCCTTTGACGGTTCGGAATTGTTCGGACCTTAGGTGAAGAATACCCTCACCAGATGCGAGCAAGATGGTAAGACTCTCTCTGCTGTGGGAGTCCATTTTTCCACGCCTTCTAGACCTTATCCTAAGGGACAGAAGGGAGGAAAGATGTGGTTCCGCAAACCTCAGGGAGTCGCCCTGCACGTGGTGAATTTCCCCCTAGAGGCAGAGGGAGAAATAATAACAGACGCTGCCCCAGGGGCAGAGGGGGCCCTCAGAACCAGGGCTCTAGGGAATCTTTTCCTGACCAACCCTTTCAGCATCCCTGAGAAGCTGCCTGACTGTCTGCCTTCGGAGGCAGTCGGGGGAAGATTATCTCTGTACCCGGAAGCCTGGCAAGCCCTCTCCCAAGACACATGGGTACAGAAGATCATATCCGAGGGTTACAAAATCCCTTTCACTTTCCCTCCGGTACAACCGCCAAAACCCCTACCAGACATACCACCCGCACAAAGGGGTCAGGCTCAGCTAGAAATAAAAAAGCTGTTAGAAAAAAAGAGTCATCCAGGCAGTCCCAGCAGATCAGATAGGATCCGGAATTTACTCCAGATTCTTTTTGGTACCAGAAAAGACAGGAGAATGGAGACCCATTTTAGACCTCAGCAGGTTAAACAACTCTGTACTAAAGACAAAATTTCGGATGGTAACACTGCAGTCCATTCTACCCTTTTTGGGCAGAGACAACTGGATGTGCTCGTTAGACCTCCAGGATGCGTACTACCATATAAAGATACACAGGTGCTCCAGGAGGTTTCTCCGCTTCCGGCTGGGAGTCAGTCATTTTCAATTCAGGGCCCTGCCCTTTGGTCTCACCACAGCCCCCCAGGTGTTCACCAAATGTTTGGCAGTGGTCACGGCTCACCTGAGACAGAAAGGATTCCAGGTGTTTCCATACTTAGACGACTGGCTCATTTCTGCTACCACCAAACAGGATCTCATAATGGCCAGGGATTACACTATTTAACTTTGCAACAGTCTGGGTATTTCTATAAATTTTGCAAAGTCCTCCTTGTCGCCTTGTCAATGTATGAACTTTATAGGCGCCGTATTAAACACCACAGAAATGTCTGCAACATTACCACCTCAGAGAGTGACAGACATAAGGCGGAATGTTCAGCCCCTGTTTCAGCCCAGCAAAGTTCAGGTCAAGCTAGTATTGAAAGTGTTGGGCCTCATGGCGGCGGCGATTCTTCTACTTCCATTAGCCCGCTTTCACATGAGGCTCCTTCAGTGGATGCTGTTTTCTCAGTGGTCCTTTCAACAGCTACCAATGACCCACAACATTTTGATAACCCCATCTTGCAAGAAACATCTCTCCTGGTGAATGGTTTCCCCTCAGCTTTTTCAGGGCAGACCCTTTGTTCTCCCCCCTCCAGTTGCCACTGTCACAACGGATGCCTCCCTGATTGGGTGGGGGGGCATTATCAAGGCAGGACGGTCCAGGGCACTTGGCAACAGTCAGAATGCCACCTGCACATAAATGTCCTGGAGATGAGGGCGGTGCTTTTGACGTTGCAAGCTCCTCAGAGCTCTCTTCCCACGGGGACTATAGCAATTCAAACGGAAAATATGTCTGTGGTGTGGTACATAAACAAGCAGGGCGGAACAAGGTCCTATCCGCTCTGTCGAGAAGCACTCAGACTTTGGCAATGAGCGATTTCATCTCAACGGTTTCTGATAGCAACGCACATCCCCGGGAAGTCCAACGTCATAGCAGACAGATTGAGCAGAACTATCCTCATGCCTCACGAGTGGTCTCTAAATCAAGCGGTAGCAGACGGAATTTTTCGGAAGTGGGGCCAGCCTTGCTGCGACCTTTTCGCAACTCCCCAAAACAGCAAGTGTCTCGACTTCTTCACACTTTTTCCTCTGCCAGGCCAACCCCTCAGAGACGCTCTTGTTCACGTTTGGCCCCGGGGTCTTCTTTATGCCTTTCCTCCTTTTCCGTTGATCCCACAATTAATTCAGAAAGCAACCGCGTTGAGATCCAAAATGATCCTCATTGCCCCGTTTTGGCCTCGACAAGTTTGGTTCCCGTTCCTGCACAAATACCTACTGGAACAGCCTTGGTATCTGGAACCCCTTCTGGATCTGTTGACCCACCTCACGGGCAAGCTGCATCAGTCTCTACATTCCATCAACCTCACAGCTTGGTTGCTCCACTTCCAGCCATAGCCAGGCTTCCCCTCATTTCTCCTCCTGTTCGTGATATCATTCTGGCCTCCCATAAGTCCAATACTAGGAAGACTTATGCGAGTAAATGGAAGCGTTTTTCACACTGGGCACAAACTAGGTCCTTAGATCCTTTCCATGCACCCATTCATGAGGTTCTGGACTTTCTGGAGCTTTTCATTCAGGGTCATCATCGGCCACTATCAGGGTACAATTAGCGGCCATTGCTAATTTTCATGTTGGACTCTCAGAAGCAAATATTATGTCCCACAAACTCTGTAAAGCCTTTCTCAAGGACATCTTTTTGCTCAGACCTCCAGTCAAAGATCCACCCCCACAATGGGATTGGAATTTAGTTCTAACTTCACTAATTCTGCCCCCTTTTGAACCTGCAGCTTCTTGCTCCCTCAAACTTCTTTCTTGGAAAACGCTGTTTTTAGTAGCTATAACATCTGCCAGAAGGGTATCGGAACTTCAAGCCTTGTCTGTCCGTCCTCCTTATTTGGTTTTTCATAAAGACAGGGTAACTCTCAGAACAAACCCTTCCTTCCTACCAAAAGTGTTATGGGAAGCAAATCTAAATCACTCCATTGATTTACCTGTCTTTTTCCCAGACTATACCAACAGGGCTGAACATAAATTACATTCATTAGATAAATTACGGTATTAACTAGACAGGACAAAACAATTCAGAACGTCAGACCAGCTCTTTCTTTCTTATGCTGCAGGCAAGAAAGGGCTTCCGGTATCGAAGGTTACTCTTTCCAGATGGCTGACATCTATTATTACCTTGGTTTATGAGTTGAGACACAGGCAACTTCCCTCTAGGCCTAAGGCTCATTCAACTAGGGCACTATCAACTTCAACGGTGTTTCAAGCAAGGTTACCGCTAGATGCCATTTGTGCAGCAGCTACATGGGCTTCCAAACATACCTTTATTGCCCATTACAAGCTTGATTTAGCCTCCAGAAATACAGCTGATTTTGGTTCCACTGTACTCAGGAGTCTGTTTCATTGAGCCACCCAGGACTAAGATGCTAGGGACGCTGTCCCATCCAGCAAGAATGAAGGCGAGAATGACAACTTAACATTAAGAAGTTATGTCTTATCATAACGTTCCATGTTAGTTGTCTTCTTCTCGCCTTCTTTCTTGCGTCCCTCCCTCCTGCCCCCTAGCCTGGATAGACTCGAGGTTCTGATTCCTTACATTTCTGGAGATATAATATGTTGCGTTTTGTTCCTTGTATCCTTAGTGTTACTAGCAGGTAATCTATTCTCGTAAAAGAGGATTATAATATTATTATTATAATATTATTATTTATACTATGTCTTAGCTTCCAAACGAGATCTGGGGAGTTAGCGCATGGTATTGTGGGATATAGGGCTGCCTCGAGCCGGTAAAAATAGCTCTCGAGCTATAGTATAGGCCGAGTCGGAGCCGAGGATCGCCTCCGATCCCATCCAGCAAGAAAGAAGGCGAGAAGAAGACAACTAACATGGAACGTTATGGTAAGACATAACTTCTTATTATTCTGTATGATTATTGTTATTTTCCTTAAATGCCTGCATCCAAAATCCCAGTCTCTCCTTGTTTTTTCAACTTCCCTCCTGTTTTATCATCATCCCTTTCCACTTTGAATTATAGTTTTCTGCTTGTGTATGTATAAGAGCATTAACTATGTAGCTCTGAAATACCCCTTCAAATTGGGTAATCCAAATTCACCCTGTTCTACTGTGAGCCCTGTTCTACTGGAAGAATCAACTTATCCCACTTCACTCTTGCCATCTTCCCCTCCCAGATAAAGTCCTTCAGCTCTTTATTAATTGCTATCCACAACTTCTTCTCTGGTTGATAAAAATATGCCTGACCTGTGTATAAGACAATGGGACTAAAAACATTTAACTGCTTGTATCTTACTATCCATATCCATATAACAAAGCTTCCGTTTTCTCAGTTTTTGTATTATCCTTTGTTTAGTCTCCTCCTGCATATTTTGCCACACCAGAATAATTTTTATTCCATAGTCCTAAATACTTCATTGTATCATGTCCCCATAAATATGGATATCACTGAACCAGTTCATATGTGGGTACATCATTTACCACTATTGGCTTTGTTTTAGCTTCATTAATTTTGTTTCCCAAAAAGATTTGAAACTGTCTCAAAATGTTCCACAACACTATATTGTCTATTTCTGGTTTGTTAGTGAGGCCCTCGCCTGCAGCTACTGTATTGATTTAATCCAGCCCTACTCACACCTATAGGTACTCTCCTCAGATAGTACCCATGCTACTATCCCTGACCTCTCTTCCACAGATTCTGATAACCATGGACGGACAATTTCCTATGGTTTCTCCTGCTAGTCTGGTTGATATGGGCATCCTAAGACAGTGCAACAACTGCCTTATGTACACAGACAACCCTCTACCACTACCACCTAGGAACTCAATATGTGAGAGATGCAGTCACATTAAGAACCTAGAATCCTTGCTGTCTCAGTCACAAGCCAGTACATCTGGCACTGAGAAGGTTGTCTGCACAAACACTACGAATACCACACCTCAAACACCACCCACATCTGTACAACACACTCCTACATATGCGGGGGTTCTCAGCAAAAACATACCTAAGCAAAAGAGACCTCTGAAGCAAAAACACACACGCACATCACAACCCACAGCACCAAGCATCACACATAGTACACACATCTGTGTCTCATAGCTTCTAAGGCCCAACCACAAACCCAACATACTAGTCATAGGAGACTCTATCGTGAGACACACAGATGTGCCCCTCACCAGGCTAGACAAGGAGAAAGCTACATTAAGTTGCTTGTCAGGTGCTAGAATCTGCCATATCACGCATGCACTCAGGTCTCTTAACAATAGCTACTGTTATGACTGTGCCATAGTCCATGTTGGTGTGAATGACTTGAAACGTACCTCTCTGGGCTATTTGAAGAGAGACTTGATTGAGTACGCTGAATATGTGTCCCAGGCAGGTATGTCCCTAGCCTTAAGCAGCATCCTACCATCACCCAGAATGATACCTCAATGCAAACAGAAAATGACTGACTTTAACAATTGGCTTAGTTTCTGGTGTCATTCCAAGGGGATCCAGTATCGGATAGCCTGGGAGGACATGATTGACAGACCACGATGCTTTGCCAGAGATGGCCTTCATCTGTCTCCCCTGGGCTTTAGGCTTCTGGCAAAACCTCTTGCCTCCCCCATAGTGCCGTTTTTAGGCAAAGTCATGAGCACAAGATTACCAACATGAAAAATTCTTATAAACAAAATTTAAAGGTCATGCTGCTAAACGCTAGGAGTCTTAGCATGAAACTGCACTCATTCCAAGCATTCCTTGCCCTGGAGGATGCTGACGTTTATGCAGTCACTGAAACCTGGTTCAAAGCTGTGGAGTGCACTACAACCTTACCAGGTTACTCATCCTACCATACTTTCAGACCCCAAATGGAGGGCTACAAAGCCAAAGGAAGTGGAGTTTCAATATTTATCAAAGACATACACACCTCCAGGCTGGTCAGATGGTATGACGAACAGGAGATACTCCAAGTGCAGTTAACTCTTGACAAAACACCTATTCAAATCATAGCTAGCTGCAGACCCCCAACCATGACTCAGGACACCCACTCCACCTATCTGAACTTACTTGAATCCATCAAGATTCAACCCTCTACTCTGATCCTGGGTGACTTTAACTACCCAACCATAGAGTGGAATACCTATTCTAGCCTAAACATGCATGCCCAGAGATTCCTCAACTTCCTCAATGTCAGTGCATTGGATCAGCTGTTCGACACCCCAACGAGAGGTGAAAATATCCTGGACCCGGTCCTAACCAACATGAGTAGCCACTATAGCACTCCTACAGTGTCATTCTCCTTGGTAAGATTTGAACATAAAGCGATTACTTTTGAAGTCACCATCTCTCCTGCCCCCCCCCCCTTGTGAGGGTCAAATGAAAATACTTTTTCAAAGCTGACTACAATCTCCTCAGAACAGGTATAAGCGGCTTCACAGCCACCATCCCTTCAGTTGGAACTAGCACTAATGTCCAAGCCTACACCAAAAAACTATATGAGCACCTGCATAGCTGTATAGATTCAGCAATACCTGACAGGACCAAATCATCTTCCTCAAGGAAGAGTAAACCTGTCTGGTGGACAGCAGCAATAAACAAACTCTATAATACAAGGAAAAAACTGCTGTTCAGGGCCAAGAAGGAGAAGGTGCCAAGTTGGAAGCAATCTCTTCTTTGTCTGAACAAGCAAATAAGGTCACTGGTGAAATCCTCTAAGGCAAACTTCGAGCCCAGATTGGCCACATCCACTAAGGACAATCACAAGGCCTTCTTCACATATGTCTGCAATCTCAAAGGCAGCACCCAAATCTGCTCTGAACTGATGGTCAATAACACCACAGACACAAACCCCATAGATATAACCTACCTGCTGGCAGACAGGTTTAGTGAAAACTTCACCCCCCGTCCCCCCATCAGTAAACCAGGACATCCCCCGTACCTGCCCCTCTCCCCTCATCACCAGGGAGCAGGTCCTTAATGCCCTCTCAAAGGCAAAAAATACAGTCTCCATGGGATCCAATAACATCCCTGGCTGTATCCTACATGAACTCAGGCATGAGCTCTCAACTCCATAAGACACCCTATTCAACCAAAGCCTGAGCACCAGCTTCATCCCAGCTGAATGAAGGACAGCCACTGTCATCCCTCTACACAAAGGTGGAGCATCTACTGACCCAGGCAATTATAGGCTAACTAGTCTGATCTGCAAGGCCATGGAATGCATTGTCATGGAACTTATAAACAAGGACATTGGCAACCTCCAAACGCTTGACCCCACACAGTTTGGTTTTGTCAAAGTGAGATTATGCCTGCTAAACATAGTCAACTTCTTTGAAACAGTCACCAAAGCCATGGACAAGGGGAAGGCAGTGCACACCGCCTACCTTGACCTGACCAAAGACTTTGTCACTATTCCCCATGCGGGCATAACAGATAAATTCTCCCACCTGAGCATCAACCCGTATGTTACCAGATGGGTAGCTAACTGGCTCACTGATAGAATCCACTCAGTCAAAATAGGGGAAGCCACCTCTAGTAGTAGACCCGTAACGAGTAGTGTACCCCAAGTATCGGTCTTGGGTTATGTACTGTTTGAGATATACTTTTCTGAGGTGGAAGCCAAAACCAGTGGTCTGTGGCTGACCAAGTGTACAGATGACTGCAAGCTGGGCACTGTCTTAAATTCCCCTAATGATGTGAACATCCTCCAAGAGGGCCTTACCCAAACTAATGACTGTTGCCAGAAGCATGGCCTCAAACAGAATGCCAAGAAATGCATCATTATTCCCTTTGGGGAAAATGTCATCCCCACTAATTATCATATTAATAACAACGTACCAAGCATGCAATCAGTCGTGAGGAACGTGGGCACCCAGGTTGATAGCAACCTAACTTTTGACCACCACGTTGCCTCCGTTGTACGGAAGGCTTTCTAAATGGCCCACCTCATAAATAAAGGTATTTCATCCAGGAACAAGAAGATCATAACATCCCTCTACTCCTCCCTTATCAGACCCATTATTGAGTACAGTGCCCCCTTCAGCATGTACCTTGCCAAGCACATGCAGCAGATGGACAGACTACAGAGGTTCCTGACCAGGAAAATCCAGGGTCTCAAACACCTATCCTATACAGATAGGCTAAAAGTCCTCTCCCTCTACTTAGTCTCATACAGACTGCTCAGAGGTGACCTGTGTCTGGCATACAAGGCCATTTCAGTCCCAGCCTTGATGGAGTTGCTGCATATCTGTAAGACAAACTCCACTCGCGCAACCTGCATGCAAGGCTTTAACATGGTCTTTGACTTTAATAGAACTTGTTGGTGGGATAGATTTGTGTCCCAAAGAGTCCCCCGTCTGTGGAATAGACCCTCCATGTCAAGTAGAGTACCTATCTAGCCCTCTTTAAGAGGAACCTAGATGACTGGATGGGAAACAGAAAATATAGCCCTGGGATCCCACCTGTGTTCCTGCTGGACAGGGGAAACAGGTGCTGACTTTGCAGGAACATGGGCGAAATTCTTGGCTAGGCTTATAAGGGCTTCCGGACCAAAAGCCTAGTATTATCCTATGAACCTATAAGATTATACCAAATGCAAACAGAGCCAACTTTTCTTGGCTACCATACCATTATATCCTTGTATTTCTGAGTCCCTTATTTTCTTTGCCAGTGTTTCTAAATATAATGTAAATAACAAAGGGGAAAGAGGACACCCGTGCCTGGTTCCTCTGCTCAGGCAAAAATTATTGGAGAAGATACTGCCCACTTTGATTTTTGCCTCCAATCCCTCATATATCCTGCTAATCAACCACGTAATTTTTTCAGAAAATGTAAATGCTTCCATTTCCCTGCTCCTAAAGTCCCAGTTTACTCAGCCAAATGCTTTTTCAGTATCAAGAACCACCACCAACAACAATTGTAGATGTTAAGTTGTCTATCTCGCTTTCGTTCTTGCTGGTTGGGATTGGAGCTGATCCTCGGCTCTGACTCGGTCATCTTCTATAGCTCGAGAGCTGTTTACTGGCTCGAGGCTACCCCTTGTCCCATGATGCCTAGCGATAGCTACCCAGATCTCATTTGCCGCTTCAGCTGCGAGGTGTCGTTTTTCTGGCTCAGGCTCGTATAAAGTTTCTTTATAGAACTTTTTTACTAGAAATAGTCGTTTAGGTTAGAGGCTTTCCTTCTACTTTCTTTATAGGCCAGCTGTTTAAGTTAGAGGCTTTCCTATCTAAAAAAAAACTTTAGCTTTAGTCTGTAGTATAGTGTGTTTTTGTGTAGACTATATTTTTGCTTTATTAGCTATTGTTGTATTTCTTCTTACAGGATGTCAAAAGAATCCAAAGTGTCTGGGTTCAAGAAGTGTGACTCATGCTGTCAGAAAATGTCTCTGACAGATGGGCACACTTCTTGCATCTATTGTTTAGGCGCTTTGTGCACCTGCAGGACTCTTGTTCTATCTGCCATGCATTTAGTCCAACAGTTCTGCAGGAGCGCAAGAGTAAGCTTATTCTTAGGGGTCTTTTAAAGCCCCAGGATTCACCGGCCAAGACCTCTCAGCCTGTGAAATCCCCTAAATCTACCAAGCCATTGGCTCCAAGTTCGGAGCCGTCTTTGGTTCAGACTCTACCTGCTACTTCGATGCCGCTGGCACCGATAAGACTATCTCCCCGTCGGCTCCATCAGAAACTTCGGAGCCTTCGTGGAGCCAAAAGAGGCTGAAGTTCCCTTCTTTGGAATTGATACATTCGGCTGCTCGGTCTCCCCTGCTTCAGAGCGAGCGCAGTCACAGATCTTCTCACTCTTCTTGATCCTCTAGGCTGTCGGATCACGATGTGGAGAGAGTAGTCAGTAGGTTGCTAAAGTCGCAGGCACTTGTCAAGATGTTGTCCAGCCCTCCTCAACAGGTGTCGGCTCTGTCCACTTCTATCGATGTTCCTCCTCCGACTCCATTGAGTTCAGAGCCGAAGTTCGTTGGGGTTCGAGTATTGGAACCGTCAGCTCCGATAACTCTGTCTCCTTCGGTTCCATCGTCGGCTCTGATCCCCTCGATGGTGCTGTCCATCGAGGGATCTGGGTGCCGGGGCTCCCTCGTCAGCTCCGAGGGGGTGAGTGGCATCAGACCCTTGTCTGACCCCGTTCTCCCTCTCGGAGCTTCAGCACAGGTGAGCTCGGCTCCTACATTGGCCTCGGAGCCGTCTCCCATGGTGCGGAGAAGGATTCCGATGTCCTCAGAACCGGAGCCTTCTTTGCATCATGGCAGGGACGCCTTCGATGTCATGAGGAGTGTGCTGACCACTGAGTCAGCTCCACTATCGGCCCCACCGGCTCTGTCCCCTGTAGTGCCTGTGCCAACCTCTGCTCCTCCTCCGGACCCCAAGCGTGGGGAACCGATGCTCCAGGGCACCCCATTGAGTGTTTCCTCTTCTTCCGAGGCCTCCGCTGATCATTCAGAGGAGCCCCCTCGTAAGAAGAAGTGCAAGAGGAAGCACATTGACTCCCCTGAGTCTGTCACTTCTGATACAGACTTAGATGATTCGGAAGGGTCCCCGAGATCCCCCTCTGAAGATGTTTCCTTCTCGGACATCCTAGAAATGCTTAAGCAGAGGGGGAACTGGAATCCCCTAGCCCCTACTGAGGATGAGTCTGTATTCCTGGATACGTTCGGTTCCCGACCTTCCACCTCCTGGGTTTCTCTGCCTTTCGATCCACTTATGTCAGTGGTGGCTCGAAAGGCTTGGTCAGCTCCGGATACAGTGGAACCAACTCCAAGGAGACCTGGCAAGTTCATCACAGCACCCCATGATAAGCAGTTCCTTACCAAAGGTGTTCCTGTTGATGCCATGGTGGTAGCAGCAGCCACCAAAAAAGAGTTAGCAGAGACCTCTTCGTCTGATCCATCCTCCTAACAAGGAGTTTAGGATCATGGACAGATACGGGAAGCAAATGTTTGCTTCAGCGACCTTTTCTATGAGGTCACTGAACTACTTATGCCATTTTACCTGGCTTCAGAGGGATCTCCTTAAAGAGCTCGGAGATACCCTTCAAGATCCATCAGCTGAGGGGGCTCAAGCTAAGGTAGCTTCCCAGGTGGCGACGCTTAATTCTGTAGTCAACTCCTCAATGAGGCTCATTTCCTATGCAGCCGATGGTGCGAGTAGAGCCGCAGGTATGGGTGTGGCCCTTAGGAGGCATGCATAGATGCGGCTGTGTAATTTTGCGGAACCCTTTAGAGTGTCATTCACCAACACCCCCTTTGATGGTTCCTTTCTTTTTGGACCACAGGTGAAGGACACTTTGACTAGGTGTGAGCAAGAAGTCAAGATTCTCTCTGCCGTGGGAGTCTGTTTTTCCTCTCCTTCTAGACCATACCCCAAGGGTCAGAAGAGTGGTAAAATGTGGTTCCGAAAATCCCAGGGAGCCTCGCCTGACACACGTAGCGATTTTTCCTCCAGGGGCAGAGGGGGAAACAACAACAACAGACGCCGCCCTCATGGCAGAGGGGGTCCGCAGAACCAGGACAACAGAGAATCATTCTCTGATAAGCCCTTTCAACATCCCTGAAGGGTTGCCCAACTGCACGCCTCTGGAGGCAGTTGGGAGAAGACTTTCACTGTACCCAAAAGCCTGGCAAAATTTAACGCAAGACAAATGGGTATGGTCCATCATATCTGGAGGTTACAAAATTCCCTTCTGTCAACACCCCTTACCGTCAAGGAAATCCCTCCCAGATGTTCCACCCAATCTGAGGGACCAAGCAGTAATAGAAGTTTCAAAACTGCTAGAAAAAAAAGAGTCATCCAGGAAGTCCCGGCAGACCAGCACAGATCCGGAACTTACTCAAGGTTCTTTTTGGTACCAAAAAAGACAGGGGACTGGATTCTGGATCTCAGCAGACTAAACAGGTCTGTTCAAAGATCAGAGTTTCAGATGGTCACACTACAGTCCATTCTACCCTTTCTGGGTCAGGACAATTGGATGTGCTCGATAGATCTTCAGGATGCGTACTACCATATCAAAATGGACAGGCGCTCCAGGAGATTTCTTCGCTTCCGGCTGGGAGCCAGTCATTACCAGTTCAGAGCTCTGCCCTTTGGTCTCACCACAGCTCCCTGGGTGTTCACAAAATGTATGGCAGTGGTCACGGCTCACCTGAGATGGCTAGGATTCCAGGTGTTTCCATATCTAGACAACTGGCTCCTCACTGCTACTACCAGGCATCAACTTCTGCAAGCCAGGGACTACACAATCACAATCTGCTCTCAGCTAGGCATTACAAAAATCTGCCTTGTCGCCCTGTCAATCTATCACCTATATAGGAGCAGACTTAGACACAAGGAACATGTCAGCAATGCTACCGCCAGAAAGGGTGTCTACAATTCGCCAGCAAGTACAAATTCTAATGCAGAGCAAAATAATCCAAGTCAGGTTCATCCTTCAAACTCTGGGTTCCATGGCAGCGGCAATTCTTCTAATCCCACTGGCCCGTTTTCACATGAGGATCCTCCAGTAGCTTCTGTTCACACAGTGGTCTTTCCAACAGCTGCCCATGTCTCACATGATCATGATTACAGAAGCATGCAAAAGGCACCTTTCCTGGTGGATGGTCTCCCTACTAGTGACTCAGGGCAGACCCTTCATTTAGCCCCCTCTGGTTGCCACAGTGACTACAGACGCCTCCCTGATAGGGTGGGGGGGGGCAGGACAGTCCAAGGCACTTGGCAGCCTTACGAGTACCATCTGCATATAAACGTCCTAGAAATGAGAGCCGTGCTCCTAGCATTGCAAGCTCTTCAGGACTCTCTCCCTTCTGGGACCATTACAACTCAAATGGACAACATGTCAGTGGTGTGGTAAATCAACAAGCAGGGCGGAACCAGGTCCTACCCCGTATGTCGAGAAGCACTCAGACTCTGGCAGTGGGCGATTTCCTCCCATTGTTTTCTGATTGTGACACACATCCCTGGGAGGTCCAATGTCATAGCGGACAGGCTCAGCAGAGCTATTCTCATGCCTCACAAGTGGTCTCTGAATCAGGAAGTTGTGGATCTTATCTTCCGCAAATGGGGAAAGCCTTGCTGCGATCTTTTTGCCACCCCCTTCAACAGCAAATGCAGCAACTACTTCTCCCTTCTTCCGCTTCCAGGTCACTCACCCAGAGACACTCTAGTCCACGATTGGCCTCAGGGACTTCTTTATGCCTTTCCTCCATTTCCCCTGATTCCAAAACTCATACAGAAAGCAATATCATTGGGCTGCAAAATGATCCTCATTGCCCCCTACTGGCCTCGACAGATTTGGTTTCCGTTCCTGCACGATTACCTTCTCTATCAGCCCTGGACTCTGAATCCGATTCCAGACCTACTGATTCATCGATCAGGCGGGCTGCATCAATCCCTCCAAACACTCCAGCTCACAGCTTGGTTGTTCCACTTCCAACCTTAGCCAGGCTTCCCAGCATTTCCCTGGCCGTTCGTGAGATTATTGTCTCCTCTCACAAGTCCACAACTAGAAAAACTTATGCTAGCAAATGGAAACGTTTTTCTTGTTGGGCAGGGGCTAGGAACGTAGATCCCTTTTCAGCCCCAGTCCACGAAATTTTGGAATTCCTAGCACAACTTTTTCATTCTGGGTCCGCTTCTGCTACAATCAGGGTACAATTGGCGACCATTTCTAACTTTCATGTTGGGTTGTCAAATTCAAACATTATGTCTCATAAGCTCTGTAAAGCTTTTTTAAGAGGGACTACTCTCCTTAGACCTCCAGTGAGAGATCCTCCTCCTCCGTGGGACCTTAATTCCATACTAACCTCCTTAATTCTGCCCCCCCCCCTTTGAACCAGCAGCGTCCTGCTCCATTAAGTTTCTATCTTGGAAAACACTCTTTCTGGTAGCTATTACTTCAGCCAGACGCGTCTCTGAACTTCAGGCACTATGTGTTCATCCTCCATGCTTGGTTTTTCATAAGGACAGGGTTGCTCCGAGGACTAATCCTTCATTTCTTCCGAAACTCTGCTCAGAAAATAATTTAAACCAATCTATAGACCTTCTTGTGTTTTTCCCTAACCACACCAACAAGGCAGAGTATAAATTACACCAATTGGACGTTCATAGACAATTGCGTTTTTACCTGCACAGGACTAAGGAAATAAGGAAGTCAGACTAACTATTCCTTTCCTATGCTCTAGGCAAATAAGGTCTCCCAGTTTCCAAGGTGACCTTATCCAGGTGGTTGTCTCACACTATTACTTTCATTTATCAATTAAGAAACAAAGAGTTGCCTACCAAACCAAAAGGTCATTCTACTAGGGCATTGGCCACCTCTGTAGCCTTCCAATCTAGGTTGCCCATGGATTCTATCTGTGCAGCTGCTACGTGGGCAAATCCTCATACCTTTATTTCTCATTACAAGCTAGATACTGTCTCCAGGAGCAGAGCTGACTTTGGTTCCACTGTTCTGAAGAGTCTGTTCCAATGAGCCGCCCAGGATTGTAGGTGCTAGTGACGCTGTCCCAACTAGCAAGAATGAAGGCGAGCTAGAAAACTTAATATAAAGAAGTTATGTACCTACCATAACGTTCCATGTTAGTTGTCTTCATCTTGCCTTCTTTCTTGTTTCCCACCCTCCGTCCCCCTATCCTATTGGACCGAGAGGAGTTCTGGTTTCACTGGCTGAGTGTTCTCTGGTTTGTTTCCTCTACTGACTTAGAGAGTATGACAGGTATGCTCAACCTGTTTGTTTGGACAGGTTGATTCTCTGGCTATGTCTGGGTTTAGCTATTTCAAACGAGATCTGGGTAGCTATCGCTAGGCATCATGGGATAAGGGGTAGCCTCGAGCCAGTAAACAGCTCTTGAGCTATAGAAGATGGCCGAGTTGGAGCCGAGGATCAGCTCCGATCCCAACCAGCAAGAAAGAAGGCGAGATGAAGACAACTAATATGGAAAGTTATGGTAGGTACATAACTTCTGATGTTGTTGTTAATCTCGCCTTCATTCTTTCTGGATGGGTTCGGAGCCGATCCTCGGCTCCGACTCGGCCAATACTAAAGCTCGAGAGCTAATTCCACCGGCTTGAGGCTCCCCTATATCCCACAATGCTAGGCGGTAACTACTCAGATCTCGTTTGCCGCTATAGCTGACGAGGTGCGCTTTTCTACCGGCTCAGGCAGGTTAGTTCAAATTTACTCTTAGGTACTGCTAATAACCCCCTCTTAGTTCTAATACATATATTTTAGTTTAATTTTAACTTTTAGATATATCGACCACTATTTGTCGACCCCCTTCCCTTTTTACCCTTGTTCGAGGCCTTCGGCCCTTCCCTCACCCTAGTCCTTTATTAGATTAGTGTTGTAGGGGCTTGTGTGTGTGCGTTTCTGTATTAACATTAATAATTTATTTTGATATTTTTTCTGTAGAGAGTGTCTGGATTGTGTTTGTGTGTGTTAGCCTCTCTTTTTTCACTATGTCTAAAGACAAGGTCTCAGGCTTCAAGAAGTGTGACTCGTGCTGTCAGAAAATGTCTCTGACAGACGGTCACACTTCTTGTGTGTATTGCCTGGGGCCTTTGCACCTGCAGGACTCTTGTGCTTTTTGTCATGGGTTTAGCCCTAGAGTCCTGCAGGAACGCAAGAACAAACTTATCTTGCGGGGCTTATTAAAGCCTGAAGGCCCCCCGACTCAATCTGTGTTGGGGAAGCCTTCAAAATCTTCCAAGCAGTCGGCTCCTGCTCCTGAGTCGACTGCTGAGAAGTCTAAGCCGGCTTCGACATCGGCTCCGGCTGGAGCCGATGTGTCTAAGCCTCATACTGTTACCTCAGCTCCGGCTGGAGCCGGGGCTGATAAGATTTTGTCGGCTCCGATACCCTTATCGGAGCCACATTCGAAAGAGGTCCAGGTCCCCTATCGGATCCGTGCACTCGGCGCCAGGATCCCTCTCCTTTCGGAACGAAGTCACAGAACTCATTCCTCTCGGTCTTCCAGATTATCAGACCATGATTTGCAAAGGGTGGTGAGTAGACTTCTCAAGTCCGAGGCACTGGCCCAAATGCTGCATAGCCCGACTCACCAGTCAGTGGCTATTCCCTCCTCAATACATTCCTCCTCCGACTCCTTCGAGTTCGAGCCAAGGCTTGTCGGAGCCATGACTGTCGGTGCGCGGATCCGATACCTTCCATTTCGCTCCGCTGCCTGCCCTGCTCTCCTCTTTGGAGGGATCTCGGCGCCGGCTTCCATCATCGGCTCCGAGGGGCGAGTGGCATCGGACACTTGTCCGACCCGCCTCCCTCTCGGGCTTGGCAGTGAGTTCGGCTCTGACATCGGCTTCGAGCCGCTCTGTCGGTGCCGGGGAGGTCCTTGTCTCTTCGAGCGAGGGCCTCGGCCTTGCCTGACAGGGTGCCTTCGAGGTCATGCGGAGCGTGCTAGAACCAGGTTCTGCCCCACAGTCAGCTCCTTCAGCCCCTCCATCTACAGTGCCGGCGGTGATTTCTACTCACCCCCTTGTCCCAGACCGCAGAGAGCCAACTCCTCAAGTTTCCCCATTGGGAATTTCCTCCTCTTCCGTGGCCTCTCCTGACCCTGCCGTAGATCCCCAAGGAAGAGGCAGTGCAAGAGGAAGCACATTGACTCCCCCTGAGTCTATCACCTCTGACACTGACTTAGAGGAATCCGAAGGGTCCCCTCAATCCCCCTCTGAGGATGTCTCCTTTGCTGACATCCTTGAGATCCTGAAACAGAGGGGGAACTGGCCAGCCCTTAATCCTTCGGAGGATGAGTCAGTGTATCTTGAGGCGTTTGGTTCTCGCCCTTCTACCTCCTGGGTGTCCCCTCCCTTTGACCCACTTATGGAAGTGGTGGCAAGGAAGGCTTGGACGGCTCTTGACTCAGTGGAACCCACCCCGAGGAGACCATCCAAATTTATTACTGCCCCCAAGGACAAAGAGTTTTTATCCAAAGGTGTCCCTGTTGATGCCATGGTGGTGGCTGCGGCCACAAAGAAGGAGTTAGCTGATCCTTCGGTTCCTGTCCATCCTCCTAATAAGGAATCTAGGACCATGGACAGGTACGGCAAGCGGATGTTCTCGTCAGCAACCTTTTCAATGCGGTCGCTGAACTACTTATGTCACTTCACTCGTCTCCAAAGAGATTTACTCAAGGATATGGGTGAACTGATGGAGGATCCTACAGCTGAGGGGTTCAAAGACACTATGAACTCCCAGTTGGCAACCCTAAATTCCATTGTTAACTCCTCCATGCGGCTGGTCTCGTATGCAGCAGATGGGGCGAGTAGAGCCGCAGGCACAGGCGTTGCCTTACGCCACGCCTGGATGCGGCTATGCAACTTTGCGGACCCTTTCAAGGCGTCCTTCACCAATTCTCCCTTTGATGGATCATCCTTGTTTGGTCCACAGGTGAAGGACACATTGACCAGGTGCGAGGTAGAAGGTAAGACTCTCTCTGCTGTAGGAGTCCATTTTTCTACCCCTTCTAGACCCTATCCCAAAGGTCAAAGGGGAGGAAAGATGTGGTTCCGCAAACAATCCCAGGGAGTCTCATCTGACGCACAAGGCTGATTTCCCTCTAGAGGCAGAGGGGGGAATAATAATAGACGCCACCCTAGACACAGAGGAGGTCCGCAAAACCAGGGTAGCAGAGAAATGTTCTCTGACAAACCCTTCCAGCACCCCTGAGGGGCTGCCCGGCTGTCCACCTTCGGAGGCAGTCGGGGGAAGGTTATCACTGTACCCAAAAGCCTGGCTTTCCCTTACTCAAGACAAATGGGTACAGTCGATCATATCCGAGGGTTACAAAATTCCCTTCATTCACATTCCAACCCAACCAAAAAGATCCCTTCCAGATGTTCCACCCGGTCTAAGGGAACAAGCAGCATTAGAAATTTCAAAGCTGCTATCAAAAAGAGTCATCCAATCAGTCCCGGCAGACCAGCAAGGATCCGGAATCTACTCCAAATTCTTTTTGGTACCAAAAAAAAACAGGGGACTGGAGACCCATACTGGATCTCAGCTACTTAAACAAGTTTGTCAAAAAAACGAAATTCCAGATGGTCACGCTTCAGTCCATTCTACCCTTCTTGGGTCAGGACAATTGGATGTGCTCGATAGATCTTCGGGACGCGTACTACCACATCAAAGTGAACAGACGCTCCAGGAGATATCTCCGCTTCAGGCTGGGAGCCAGTCACTACCAATTCAGGGCCCTGCCCTTTGGTCTCACTACAGCCCCCCGTGTGTTCACCAAATGCATGGCAGTGGTCACGGCTCACTTGAGACGTCAAGGATTCCAGGTGTTTCCGTATCTGGACGACTGGCTCCTTACTGCCACCACCAGACATCAGCTTCTCCTATCCAGGGACTTCACCATCCAATCTTGCCAAGCTCTAGGCATTTCGATAAATTTCGAAAAATCTGCCTTGTCGCCTTTTCAGTCTATTATTTTTATAGGCGCCACCTTAGATACACGGAATCTTTCAGCCAGACTCACAGAGCAGAGGGTATCAGACATTCGGAACCAAGTGTCCCTTCTCTTACAATGTGTCAAAGTCAAAGCCAGACTGGTGTTGAAGGTAGTAGGACTCATGGCAGCAGCTATTCCCCTTCTTCCCTTAGCTCGCTTTCACATGAGGATCCTCCAATGGATGCTGTTTACTCAGTGGTCCTTTCAACAGCTCCCAATGTCCCATACCATATTGATAACTCAAGCATGCAAGAATCAACTGTCTTGGTGGATCACATCACCTCAACTTCTCCGAGGAAGACCCTTCACTCCCCCCCCCCCAGTTGCCACGTTGACAACAGATGCCTCCCTGATCGGGTGGGGGGGGCATTATCAGGGCAGGACAGTCCAGGGCACGTGGCAACCTTTCGAGTGCCACTTGCACATAAATGTCTTAGAGATGAGAGCAGTGCTTTTAGCATTGCAAGCCCTTCACGACTCTCTTCCCACTGGGACTATTGCAATTCAAATGGACAACATGTCCGTAGTGTGGTACATCAACAAACAAGGCGGAACCAGATCATACCCTTTATGTCGAGAGGCACTCAGACTTTAGCAATGGGCGATCACTTCTCAGCGTTTTCTGATAGCAACGCATATTTCCGGGAAATCCAACGTTATTGCAGACAAATTGAGCAGAGCAATTCTCATGCCCCACGAGTGGTCTCTAAAGAAATCAGTTCTAGAAGAAGTATTCCTAAGATGGGGCCAGCCTTGCTGCGATCTTTTTGCTACTCCCCAAAACAGCAAGTGTCACGACTTCTTCACTCCCTTCCCGTTACCAGGCCATCCCACCAGAGACGCTCTAGTCCACGATTGGCCCCGGGGACTTCTGTATGCCTTTCCCCCCTTTCCACTGATACCTCAACTAATTCAGAAAGCCATCGCCTTGAGAGTGACAATGATCCTCATTGCCCCTTACTGGTCTTGACAGATATGGTTTCCCTTCCTTCATCGTTACCTTTTGGAGCAGCCCTGGCATCTGGACCCAGTACCAGATCTGATCACCCATCAATCGGGTCAGCTGCACCAATCTCTGTCTTCTCTAAACCTCACAGCGTGGTTTCTCCGATTCCAACCTTAGCCAGGCTTCCCTCAATATCTTGCTCGGTCCGAGATATCTTGATAGCCTCTCATAAATCTTCTACCCGGAAGATTTATAGTAGCAAATGGAAACGTTTTTCCTTTGGGGCATTATCGAAAAACATAGATCCCTTTACTGCACCTATCCAGTCTATTTTAGACTTTCTAGCAGAACTCTTTCATTTAGGATCTTCTGCATCAACCATTAGAGTTCAATTGGCTGCCATATCAAATTTTCATGTTGGTGTTTCAGAATCCAGCATCATGGCTCACAAATTCTGTAAAGCCTTCTTAAGGGGTGTATTTCTTCTCAAACCTTCAATCAAAGACCCCCCGCCTCAATGGGATTTGAACTTGGTTCTGGCATCTTTAATTCTTCCCCCCTTCGAGCCGGCGGCTTCATGTTCTCTGAAGTTGCTTTCTTGGAAGACACTTTTTCTGGCAGCTATAACTTCAGCGAGAAGAGTATCCGAACTCCATGCTCTGTGCAGTCGTCCTCCTTACTTAGTCTTTCACAAAGACAGGGTATCCCTCCGTACTAATCCATCCTTTTTGCCTAAAATTTCTTCTCAAATTAACCTAAACCAAATTATTGATCTCCCCGTTTTTTTTTCCCTAACTATTCAAACAGATCGGAACAAAAGCTACATTTTTTGGATGTTCATCGCCAACTGAGATATTACTTAGACAGGACTAAACAATTCAGGAAATCTGATCAATTGTTTCTGTCATATGCGAAAGGTAAATTGGGCCTTCCAGTCACTAAAGTATCCCTTTCTAGATGGCTCACCTCTACAATTACCTTCATCTATGAGATCAGACATCAAAAACTACCCTCAAGACCTAGAGCTCATTCAACTAGGGCATTAGCTACATCCGTAGCTTTTCAGGACAGGTTGCCAATAGATTCAATTTGTGCAGCGGCCACCTGGGCTTCTCCTCATACATTCATTTCACATTACAAATTGGACATGGTTTCCAGAAGCCGTGCCAAATTTGGTTCCACTGTTCTCAAGAGTCTGTTCCGATAGGCCACCCAGGATAAGGTGCTAGGGACGCGGTCCCATCCAGCAAGAATGAAGGCGAGATTGACAACTTAACATTAAGAAGTTATGTACCTACCATAACGTTCCATGTTAGTTGTCTTCTTCTCGCCTTCTTTCTTGCATCCCACCCTCCTTCCCCCAAGCCTGGACAGACCGACTGGAATTCTTTTTGTATTTTCTTCCGAAAGTTGTCATTCCCACACGTTCTCCCACCTCTTCTATCTTTACTGAGGTCTGCCTTTCCTTTACGCAGATTGTTTGTGGTGGGTTTCCCAACTCCATTCTATGGAGACTAGGATTACTTGGTATAGCTATCAAACGAGATCTGAGTAGTTACCGCCTAGCATTGTGGGATATAGGGGAGCCTCGAGCCGGTGGAATTAGCTCTCGAGCTTTAGTATTGGCCGAGTCGGAGCCGAGGATCGGCTCCGAACCTATCCAGCAAGAAAGAAGGCGAGAAGAAGACAACTAACATGGAACGTTATGGTAGGTACATAACTTCTTATTTTCTTACATTCTGCTTCCTTCTGGATCATCAATGTTCTGTTAATGTTGTCAACTGATTGTCTTCCCTCCACAAAACAACAGTGATCCATATCTATCAATTTTGGCATTACGTTTGACATTCTTTTAGTCAATATAGACATAAACACTTTATAATCATGAGTTAGTGTTGAAATGGGCCTGTATAAAGCAGGATCTGATGGATTTTACCCTCTTTAGGTATTACAGCTACCACTGCTTTCTTCCTGCATGTTGGTACTTTTCCTTCTCTTAAAATACTTTTAAACAAAACCTTCCAGATCTTTGTCTGTTTTTTTTCCTCCTAGCTTACAAACTACCTGTAGATTGGTTATACGTCACAATTTTTATTTCTTATTTATTTAATCTCAGTTCCTTTTATCGTAACCATTTGTATTTGAGCCTCATCTACCTCTAACCTTGGCATGTTTAATTTTTCTACATACATTTCCATTTGTATCTTTTCTTGATTTCCATATTCCTCTGCTTTATACAGACTTTCACATAATTTCCAAAATATTTTTAATACCTCTACAGGATCTCTTGTTACCTTCCTTGTTATAGGCTGCCTAAACTTGGCAATAGCCCTTTCTACTTTCTGTTGCCTCAGTTGTGCTAAAAGTTTTTGTGCTCTAGCATTATTATCAAAAAAATGTCGCTTAACAGCAATCTTTCTAAACTCATGCATATTATCAAGGTAATCCCTTATTTTCTGCTTAGCATTCTGCAGTTGATCCTCTTCTTGTTCTGTGAGATTCCCTTTTATTCTGCAGTATTTTAACATTTGTTATTCCCTCTAAATAATTCTTGTTACTTCTTTACCATAGCTTACTTTCTTTTATTTCCACCCTATTTTTAAACTCCACCTTAATTTTATCCCACTCCCTACGTATATTTTCAGAATTAATTTCTATCCTCTCGAATAGCTCCTGAGTAATCTCCACTGCACATTTCTTAAATTCCTCTCTTTTCAACAGATAGGTGGGAAAGTGTCAGTGTCTTATTCTTATTTCATTACCCTATGTTTTTACTTTAGTTATTATTGGCACATGATCTGAAATAGTTTTTGGTGTGTATCAAGACCTTCAATTAAATGCACATGTTCCTGTGAAATGTAAATTTTGTCTAGCCTAGCCCAGTTTTTATATCTTGGGGAATAATATGTAAATTCACTCTGAACTCCTGTTACTGAATTCACATCTTCCATGCCAAATGTTTTCATAAATTTCTTCAAAAATCTAACTTTCTTTGTTATATTTTCCCTTCTGGGCCCCCAGACACATCTTCACTGCTACAAATCAAATTTGATCCCCCACCTATAAGTAATATTCCTTGCTGAAAAATGATTATTTCTCCCAGAATTTTCTTAACCTGCATTAAAGCATTTTTAGTTGGAATATAAATACATGCCAGTGTAATCCTTCTTCCTAGCCAGTAGCCCCTTAGCACTATAGATCTTCCATTATTATTTTTTTTATCCTCTTCTATCACTATTGGACCTCCTCTTGCACATAATATAAATAATCCTCTTTTCCTTTGTCCCAGATATTCCTCTGAATAACCATCCTGAAAACCTTTGTTTATCAAATTCACACGTTCTTTCCAAATGTGTCTCCTGTAACATAGCTATTTGCACTCTATATTTTTAATATAGGTCACTATTCTTTCTTTTTTGGATTTATCTGTGAGATCGTTGACATTTAAAGACATTACAGAAAGCATCATTGTATTAAAAAATTATTATTCCCACATTTTATGTAGAACACCTTTTTTGTTACATGTCTAGTTCCAGCTTTTGTGTTACATGCATACACTGTTTGGCAGGTTCATAGGATCATAGGAAGTTACTAGGCTATTGGCCGTGAGGCCTTTACAAGCCTAGCCAAGAATTTAGTCCATGTTCCAACAAGTCAGCACCCTATGCCACTGTCCATCAGGGACATAGGTGGAATCTCAGGGGTGTGTTTTCTGTTTTCCATCCAGTTATCCAGGTTGTGCTTAAACAGGTTTAATTATATACTCTGCTTTAGGTGGAGGGGGAGTCTATTCCACAAAAGGGGGAGTCTCTGGGACACAAATCTGTCCTGCCAACAAATCCTATTGATGTCACAGACCAGGTTGAGGTCCCGCATGCGGGTTACTTGAGTGGAGCTTGACTTGCTGAAATGCAGCAGTCCTATCAGGGCGGGATCTGAGATTGCTTTATATACCAGACAGAGCTCACCTGTGAGAAGTCTGTAGGAGGCTGAATAGAGGGACAGGACTTTTAGCCTATCTGTGTAGGGTAGATGTTTGAGGCCCTGGATTCCCTGGGTGAGGAATCTCTGTGGTCTCTCTAGCTGCTGCATGTGCTTTGTGAGGTACATGCCGAAAGGGGCATTGTATTCAATAATCAGTCTTATAAGGGAAGAATACAGGGATGTTATGACCACCTTGTCCCTGGATGAGATACCCTTACTAATGAGGTGGGCCATGTAGAAAGCTTTCCATACAACGGAGGCAGTATGGTGGTCAAAAGTCAGTTTGATATCAACCTGGGTTCCCAAGTCCCTCACGACTGATTGCGGGCTTCGTGCCTTATCACTGTGATAATTTGTGGGGTTGATGATGCATTTTTTGGCATTCAGTTTGAGGCCATGTTTCTGGCACCAGTCATTTGTTTGGGTGAAACCCTGTTGGAGGATGGTCCACATCACTAGGGGAATTGATGACAGCACCCAGCCTGCAGTCATGTGCAAACGTGGTCAGCCATAGCCCACTAGATTTCACCTGCACCTCTAAGAAGTGTATACCAAACAGCAGAGGCTCCAAGTCCGATCCCTGGGGTACACCGCTTGTTACAGGTTTACTACTTGAGGTGGCTTCCCTTATTTTGACAAGGTGGGTTCTATCAGTGAGCCATTTTGCTAGCCATCTGGTAACATATGGAATGATGAGTAAAAAGCAACACGAACCAACTGCAAACTATGAAAAAACAACAAAATAGGCAAGCTGACACGACCACAATCCAATTTATTGTTAGCGCTTTCGTATAGCAAATGCTTCTACTTCTTCAGGCATGCCTGAAGAAGTATAAGCATTTGCTATACGAAAGTGCTAACAATAAATTGGATTGTGGTTGTGTCAGCTTGCCTATTTTGTTGTTTTTTCAACATATGGAATGATGTGTAGTTGAGAGAGTTTATCTATTATACCTGAGTGGGGAATAGTATCAAAAGCCTTGGCTAGGTCAAGATAGGCAGTGTGCACCGCCTTACCATCGTCTATGGCCTTGGTGACTGTCTCAAAGATGTCGATCAAATTTAACAGGCATGACTTCCCCTTGACAAAATCAAACTATGTAGGATCAAGTGTCTGGAGGTTGCCAATGTCCTTGTTAATGAGGTCCATGATAATCTGCTCCATGGCCTTGTTGATCAGGCCAGTTAGACTGATGGGTCTATAATTTCCTGGATCGGTGGATGCTCCACCTTTGTGCAAAGGGATGACAGTAACTATCCTCCACTCGGCTATGATGAAGCCGGTACTCAGGCTTTGGTTGAATACGGTGCCTAATGGTGCTGCAAGTTCCTGCCTGAGTTCATGTAGGATGCAGCCTGGAATGTTATCAGGCCCCATTGAGCCCATGGAGGCTGTATTTTTTGCCTTTGAGATGGCAGTGATGACTTGCTCCCTAGAGATAAGGTGAGGGGGGCAGGTAATGGAGATGTCCTGTTTTACTGATGGGGGACAGAGGAGTGAAGTGGAGTAGAGACAGACGCAGAAGAACATTGACTCTGGTATTCGGGCTGGCTGAGGGCTACCACAGCAGGGATAACCCACAGGTGATGAATGCAACAGTGAATACACTCGAGCATCTACATTTATGGTAAGTGTACACAACTGTACTTTACTCATGTTGGTTAATACCAAGTCCAAGATATTTTCACCTCTGGTGGGGTGTCAACCAACTGGT
Organism: Protopterus annectens; assembly: GCF_019279795.1. Lineage (NCBI taxonomy): Eukaryota > Metazoa > Chordata > Ceratodontiformes > Protopteridae > Protopterus > Protopterus annectens. Next base: position 401,046,118 of record NC_056744.1, read on the forward strand.
CCAAGGCATTTGCATTGACAAAGTCAAGGAATCTCTGGGCATTTGTGTTTTGGCATGAGTATTTTTTCCAATCTATGGTTGGATAGTTAAAGTCACCCAGGATCAGGGTAAAGGGTTGAATCTTGATAGATTTGAAGAGGTCCAGATAGTTGGAGTGGGCATCTTGAGTCAGAGTTGGAGGCCGGTCCAGATAGTATCTGAGCTGTCTGTGCACATCTAGTGAGTGCAGAATTCTTTCCCCCTTGTTTTGAGTATTAGGAAAGAAGGTGGGTAGATGTATGGCCTGATTTGAATAGCAGTCTTGTCAGATTCACTTTTATATTGCTGTTTCTTGTCATATCCATTTGAGCCTGTGTCACATCTTGTAGAACTTTTTGTTTTATTGAAAGCCCGCAGACAAACAAACCCCCAATACTCCACTAAAACCTATTAATTTAATACTAACACACAAAACTGTGTACAAATGTCCTAAACTGACAGTCACACTCAGAGACTTGAGTTAACCTAAAAGAAAGTTTATTCATGCTAAGATGCATTTTGCAGCCTGTGCTTCTAGTGTGTGCTAACTAATATACTTTTAGAGAACATTATGTTCTAGCCAGTTTCTCTTTTTTTTTTCCCAGCCAGTCACTCTCCACCAGGCTGTTCCCAATTTCTCTTTCTCAGATTGTCTCCATGGAGACATGAGAACCAGACAGCCAATTTGTCATTATCAGATTGTCTTCATGGAGGCATGAGAACCAGGCAGTTAATTTCTCTTTATCAGACTGTTTCCATGGAGGTATGATGGCCAGACACAGAATTGCTACTAAGCATACATTCTTTTGCTAGAAAAAAAATATTAAAAACAAGATACCACTCGGTGTATAACACTGCATGCAATCAACACTTCCAGTGATATTCCCATCTGTTATAAAAGTAGAAAACCTTTATTCAAGTTATATAAAGTATGGGTTAAGCTCTTTTGTCCCTCTAATTGTTGGGACTTCATCAGAACCATTGTATTACAAATTCCTTTAAATAAGTTACTTTATCTCATTTATTTAATAATTCCATTCATTCAATTAACTAATTGTCCTCCTTTGCTAGAAAAAAACCCTCATGATATTCAATACTCTTTTTCATCCACTTGATTTCTCTCAAAACATGTTACTAAATCAGTTCAAGGTCCTTAATTCAGTCATTCCGCCATGCAAGAATGAGAAAAAGCACATTAATATTTCTTTTGTCATGCTTGTTAACCCGGCTTTTTTTTACATCGCAGTGCCTATATTTCTTAAAAATGAACAAGAAGAGAGACTGGAGAAAGAAAGGAAAAAAAAAAGCACAACAGCGCCTATTTACAATCCCCATCACTGTAAAAATAACTGAGAAAACTTTACTTTATAGCATGCAAAGAAAACCTTACACCACAAAAATAGTACTGTTAAAAAAAATGTTTTCTTTACTTACAATTAACTTTCTCCCCTCTTTTCCTGTTCCCAAAGCAGTTTTCCAAACATTAATGACATGATGTAGGACATATTCTTTAGAGTCCCCTATAAGTCCAACAAATTTTGAAAAAGTCCAGTATTTCCAGATTTTCTTGTTCTGTCGTGTTTCAGATATAAGTATTGCATTATAATAGCCGTGGTGGTGCTGCGGTAGCGTTGTCGCCTCACAGCAGGAGGTTCTCCAATTCGATTCCCGGCTGGAGCGCCTTGTGTGTGGAGTCTGCATGTCCTCTCCGCGGTCGAGTGGTGTTCAAAAGACATGCGTGAATGGGCGTGCCTTCGTTGAAGGTTGGGCGTCGAGCTGGTACCTCGGCACCGTGAAAATCTACTGCCAATCATTAGCAGACCGGAGTTTCGCTGTGGCGACCCCTAACCGGGAAAAGCCGAAAGAAGAACAACAGTCCCACATTAAGTTATACATTTTATTACTGTTCATCTCCAGCTCCTAAATCCTGTCTCTGCTTCATTTCCAACATACTCTCAGTTCTTCTAGTCACTTCTCATGCTCACTTCCTTCTCTCCAACAGTTTCAATTGAAACAGTGGAAAGAGTTTTACAGGTAGAGTTTCTCTGTGGTCTTTATTAGCCAAAGAACAAGAAACGGAATCTCCTTCTGTTTCACTGATTAGTTTTTGTTGGACAAGCTTTTGTATTTCTTCCTTAGCATGTACTTCATCAGAAAATAATTTTGTCCCTCCAGGGAAGACTACTTTGAAGACAACTGGGTACAGTAGTTTGAATCTCACACCTGCATCTCAACATTCCTTAAATAGTGGAATTAATTTATTCCTCTTCTTTCTGGTGTACAACGAGTAATCATTCTCCCCATTCTGCTGCCTTCCACTTTTAGTATTTTGTCCTTCTGCCACAGTTTTGTCAGAATCAACTCCTTCTGCTGGTAGGATTGCATATTTACTATTAAAAGTCTAGGTTGCTTTCCCATAGCCAGATTTGGATATCAAAATCTTTTTCTGGTATCAAGACTGTTGAGACTCAACCTTCAATAATCTCTCAGTTGGCTACCTTCAAGCTATATCCATTTCATAAATGAGGCTCATCTCACACACTGCAGAAGGTGCCTCAAAGGCGACAGGTTCAGGCATTTTCATCAGGAGGTATGGCTGGATGCTCCTATGTGATTTTGTGGAGCTCTTCAAGTCATTGTTTGTCAGTGACTCCTTTTAACGGCTCTTCTTTGTTTGGCCCCATTGTAAAAGACACACTCTCCAGGTGTGAGAAAGATGGAAATACCCTCTTTGCAGTAGGAGTGTGCTTTTTGACCCCTCAAAGGACCTTTTCCAGGAATCAACAGGGAGATTGAAAGACATGGTTCAGGAAGTATCAGGGTCCTTTCTAGGACACATGTGGACGTAGTTCCCCCAGAGGCAGAGGGGGAGCAATAATGGTAGAAAATGCCCCTGTGGCAGAGGAGGCCCACAAAACTGAGGGTCTAGAGATTCCTTTACCAACAGTCCCTTTCAGCGTTGCTGAAGGGAAGCTCAATTGCCTTCCACTGGAGTCAGTCAAGGTAGACTTATCTCTGCACCCGGAAGCCTGGTTAAACATAACAAAAGACACTTGGATGCAGACAATTATTTCCAGAGGTTATATTATTCTCATTTCCTTATCACCTCCATTGTCCAGAAAATTCCATGATGTTCCACTCAATCAGAGGGAAGCAGCAACACTAGAAATACAAAAGCAGCTAGAAGAAAAGAGTCATCCAAGAGGTCACACCAGACAAAATAGAGTTCCGGAATTTAATCAAGATTTTTTTTTAGTGACAGAAGATGGGACTGGAGACCAATTTTAGATCTCAGTGTGTTGAACAGATCATTTCAACACACCCAAGTTCCGGATGGTCACAGTTCAGTCCATTCTGCCTATTCTGAGCAAGGAGGACTGGATGTGCTTAATAGACCTTCAGGATGTGTACTATCACATAAAAATCAGCAGACAGTTCAGAAGGTACTTGCGCTTCTGGCTGGGAGCCAATCACTTTCAGTTCAGAGCACTGCCATTTGGCTTCACAACAGCCCCCAGGGTGTTCACCATATTTATGGCAGTGGTAGCAGCTCACTTGCGACTGCAAGGATTGTGGCTGTTTCCATATTTAGATGGCTGGCTCATTACCACCCCTACCAGGCATCAACTGATACAGGCATGAGATCAAGTGTTGCAGACTTGTTCAAATCTCGGGATAACCATCAATCACAAGTATCATTTACACCAACCTAGACATTGGAATTCATAGGAGCAGTGTTCAGCACAGTATCTATGGTAGCATCTCTTCCTCTCTCAAGAGTACAGACAATAAGGAAGCAGGTCAGGAAAATAATTTGCAGTACCATAATTTCAACCCAATTGATTCTGCAAGCTCTGGGATCAATGTCGGTGGCAATAGTTTTAGTTCCTTTAGCAAGATACCACATGAGGATTCTACAGTGGATGCTAGCAGCTCAAGGGTCAATGCTTTCTCAACCCATGTCAGTGAAGATAAGAATAATTCAGGTATGCAAACGGTATCTTTCTTGTTGGGTGCAGTCACAACTGTTTCAAGGTCGTTCTTTCATTCTCCCTCAGTCTAAGGCCATAGTGACCACAGACGCTTCCCAGATTGGGGGGGGGGGGGCATTGGAAAAGTTGGGTCAAGGTACTTGATCCCCCAAAGAGACCAGATTGCATATCAGTGTTCTGGGAATGAGAGTGGTGCATTTTGCATTGTAAGCATTTCAAGACTCTCTCCCTCTCGGGACAATTGCAATCCAAACGACAACATGTCAGTAGTTTCGTACATCAACACACAAGGGGGAACCAGATCTGATCTCTGTCAAGAAGCCCTCAGAGTGTGGCAATGGGCAACTTCTTCCAACTGCTTTCTCATAGGGACACTTATTTCAGGGAAGTTCAGTCTAATAGCAGACAAATTGAGCAGGTCCATTTTACTGCCTCTTTAGTGGTCTCTCAACAACAAGGTGACAGAAATTATTTTCAGACAGTGGGGCCAGCCTTGCTGCGATCTTTTTGCATCTCCCCTGAACAACAAGTCCAGCACCTTCTTTACCCCGATGCCTCCACCGGGGGAGTCACCAAGGGATGCTGTGCTCCACAATTGGCCCCCCCGGTCTTCTTTATGATGATCCCATCCCCTAATTCCCAATTTTTTTAGAAAGCAGCCAGGTTGAAGAGCAAAGTCATCCTCATTACACCTTACTGGCCTTGCCAGGTTTGGTCCCCTTTTCTTTGGCCTCATCTACTGTACCCACCTGTGATTTTTCATCCAACTCCAGACCTTCTGTCTCACGCAATAGGCATGGTTCACCCAAATATCTCAAACCTCAAACTAACACTGTGGTTTCTCCAATTCTTTTGATAGCCAGGCAACCAATGCTCTCTTCCCCTGTCATTTCCATACTTCTATCTTCCCTTAAACCTTCTACTAGGAAATTCTACAGGTGTAAATGAAGAAGGTCCATTTTTTGGGCAGAGCAGAATCAGATAGACCCTTTCTCAGCTTCCGTTCTTTCTGTTCTTGAATTTTTAGTGAGTTTGTTTAATGAGGCTGCCAGTTCATCAACTATTAAAGTTCAACTTGTAGCAAACTCTAACTTTCATGTGGGGTTTCAAAATTCTTCCTCAGCTTCCTCTAAACTGTGGAAAGCATTTTTGAAAGATACTGTTCTGCTAAGACCCCCTTATAAAGATCCCATATCACCATGGGATTTAAATGTGGCATTGCAAGCCTTAATACATTCTCCCTTTGAACCTGCAGCTAAACGTGATCTAAAATTTTTGACCTGGAAAACTGTCTTTTTAGTTGCAATTACATCTACTAGAAACATTTCAGAACTTCAGGCATTATCTTCTAAGCCTCCATACTTGATTTTTCACAAGGATAGGGTCACCTCACATACTAGTGCTTCCTTCATACCAAAGGTGGTGTCAGAAGCTAACATTAACCAAGCCATTAACCTTCCGGTATTCTTCTTGAACTTTACAAATAGAGGAGAATATATGCTACACTTGCTGGATGTTCATAGACAGTTGCATTTCTACCTGCACAGAACAATAGAAGTTAGAAAGACAGATCAGTTATTTGTTTCCCTTGCACATAAAAAGTTGTGTGACTCAGTCGCAGACGTAACTCTAGCCAGATGGTTGACAGTTTGCATTTCATTTGTCTATAACAAATGGAATCTACCCTTACCAAAACTACTAAAGGTACATTCAACCAGATCTGTAGGAACTTCTACCATATTCCAGTCTAGAGCCTATATGGACGATAGGGTCTATACTGAATTAGTGAAAACTTAGAGAACGCTAATTCATCAACCCCTTTTAAGTGAAAGCTAACAATCACAGGGGAAAAAAATCGCTGGGCCGGTTCCAGGAGTTTGCCATTTTCTCCACTGTGGTGCGATCTCGGAGTTGGCATATTTAAATAGGGAGGTATGGGGGCAAAGCCCGCCACATTATAAAATGTTTTAAGTTTTGTTTTTTTTTTTTTTTGGTGGACCAGCGATTTTTTTTTTCCCCTGTGAAAAAATTGCTGTTCTAGGTGTTCGAGATTTTAAGCTTTAGCTTAAAAGGGGTTGATGAATTAGAGTTCGCTTTTCTAAGCATTTGCTAATTTAATATAGACCCGGACGATATATGTGCGGCTGCAACTTGGTCAAATCCTCATACCTTTATTACTCATTACAAACAAGATCTGGTCTCAATGGGAAGGGCAGCCTTAGGCTCAACCGTACTCAGAAATATCCTTTCTTAGGGTCCACCTGAGAATTTAGGGAGCTGGGGACTCTGTCCCGTCAGTTGAGGAGTGAATGAAAATTGACAACATCAGGTAAAGAAGTTATGCACTTACCATAATGTTCCATCTGTGTTATCCATTTTTATTCTTCCTCAACTCTGCACCCTCCATCCCCCTCCATTTCTAATAACTGACTTCTGTTGGAATGAGCTACTTCAAAGACATCTGTGTTTCTTTTTTTGAACTCCAGTTATGGCAATTCTTTTATAATTTCTCTCTCAAGCTGTAATTAGAATCTGAGGGACATTAGGGGTAGTGCATTATGGGTAGGGAATGAGCTCAAGAGTTTGTTGGAGGCCACAAGCTAGTATAACGGCTTAATCGGATCCGATTATCAGATCCGAACCCATCAGTTGAGGAAGAATGAAAATGGACAATACAGATGGAACATTATGGTAAGTACATAACTTCTTTTTACATTGTGTAAAAAAATAAAAAAAAATAAAAAAAGAATGATGCATACATTCAGTCTTTAAAGCATCTAACTTTGACTAAAAAGATACCAGTTTTCCCAACACGGGGGTTTGGATGTTATTCTGCCTCCTTCATCTGGCGCACAACTATTGGATTTAAACTGTACAGTCAATACCCAAGCACATTTGTTGTTGATATAGGAGTAATGTGTTTTATACCCATGTTTACTATTTGTTTTGGGCTTAGTTTTGGTGTGTGTGTGTGTGTGTGTGTGTGTGTGTGTGTGTGTGTGTGTGTGTGTGTGTGTGTGTGTGTGTGTGTGTGTAATGCACATCATCTGGTCAATATTAAAGCCTATTAGGTTGAGTACAGATCTGCTGATGCAGTTGATATTGAGATATTTCACAGGACTGTGTCTGTTTCCAGCAGCTTATATGAATACTGCCTGATAGAGCATAACTTCAGATCATCAGAGATCTTTCTTGCTACTATTGAAATGCACTTCTAAATGATGTACAAAAGTTAAATAAGAAAGAAAGTAGCATAAAATGAATAGCAAGAGCACAATTTCCCTGAGTAAGTACAGGAATTCAGCATCAGAGGTGTATGAAGTCAGCAAAAGAATCCGACATATAGCCGAGTTTCTAAACTAGAGTCATTTGGTTTTCTAACATCTGCTATTTACTGTACATGATCATACAGGTTCTTTTTGAAGTAAGTATGTCTGGTTAAGTAGATATGTCTGGTGTGCAATGTGGTATAACACTAATAACATGAGCTGTTGGAAGATTAATGAGTTGGCAGACTTTAAAAATTCCTTGCAGACTACTCTGTCAGATATTCTGGGTGAGCAAACTGGAGTAACTGAGGAAATTATTTTCTCTGAGCTGTGAAACAGAATCAGTATTGCCTAGACATAGTAAGGCCTTGCTGAGTTTAATTCTTGTGGCTGCCAAAAAAGCAATTACTAGAAAATGGAAATCAAAGTCTAAACCAACCGTACTTGGAAGTAGTGAGTAAAAGAACTGGAAGTGGGATCTTTAGAAGAGGGTAGGAGCAAATTACATTAAAAATGGGAATTGTAGGAACAATACATGCTGAATAATGATTTGGAGGAATGAGGGGTAAGGGAAAGCACAAACTGAATGAACTATGTAATGTTAATTGACAGTGTACAGAAGATTATAATGCTGTATAATGTTTGCAACTGAAAATGGGTCAATATGGTTTGTTTTCATTTATATAACTGTATGATTGCCTGTGTCATACGTGATAATTCAATAAAGATGTTTCTTGTTTAAAAAAACACTGCATGTGCTGTTGTTTTGTTAAGTAAATACCTGTTTCTAAAATGTTACCTTTTCATTAGGTACGCCCAAGCCTGTCATTAAGTGGCTGAGAAATGGTCAGGAGCTTAAGGGTGATGAAGAAGGTGTTTCAATCATGGATGATGGAGCTTTGCTTGCTATTACCTCCCTGACACCTCTTGATGATGGCGAGTATGTCTGTGAAGCAGTCAACGAAGCAGGAAAGACAGAAAGGCAGTACCAGCTGAAGGTGCATGGTAAGAGAGAAAAGAAGCATGAAGGCTGGCTCACTGAGTATTTCTTTATTGTAACAATGAAACGTTCCACATGCGTAGAACCGGTACGTATTAAGAAACTGAAACTAACAGGTACAGGGAGTAAAACCTGGAGATGATGCATAGTGTAAGTGCCATTTCCAAGATATTTGAAAACGTTGACATTTTATCTTTTATTTTTCACACTTCCTTCTTTCTCTAACCATATCTGGACACAAGTTCAGATTTGTGTGTCTGCTCAAAATGTCAAACTATATAACACATTTCTCATACATACATAACATATCACATTTTTAAATATACAGGGCAAACAATTACAACAAATTAATTTATTCAGACCTATGCTTTTGTAGTGACAGTCTCTCATTTTCAGTCATCTTAATGCAGTAACAGGGAGAAATTGAGCTCCGTTTAGGAATACCATCCATTTAAGCCAGAATTCCCTATAAGTATCATTCTTACTATTAAATATCTTCTTCACCTGCTCTGATACAAGCTTTTCATAATATCTAAGCGGTGCTGTTTTAGTTGATTTTCACACAGCTGTCTTGTAGTTTGAATATACATTAAGCTGTCTTGTAGTTTGAATTTCAGATAGTATGATTTGGATCCATTTCAGCTAAGGGAGCTTCTGTGCTGTGCTTATTAATAATGAAACTCATTTGTTGGTAATTGTCTTTGTGGCTTTAAATATGTCATTCAGGAGGCAACATACCTGCATGCAAGACAGAAAAGTGACCCTGTGTCTTAGTTGAAAAATAAAGCAGATTGTTTGGTTTCTCCATAAGATATCCTAAAGAAATCTTTGTTTCATTTATTACATATGCAGACAGATGATACGCATTCCCTGCAGTCTGTGATATAGTATTTTGTGCCTTATCAGGCAAACCATCTTGTCTTCACAGTAACACACTAACACTTTTGTTCCCATTGACCCATCTGGCATTACCACTCCATACCACCAACTAGCGATTTACCCCTACTAGATGAAAATATCATCTGGTATCTTAATCTTATGCCCAGGCAGTAAGGACAAGAGTTGAACAACAGCTTGTCATCATACAAGGATGACTTTGACTTTTATTACCTGTTTCTCTTTCTTATGACAATGGTCAGTCAAAATTCATTGTCTGTGTGGTAAGCCGAAAGCATAGGCACATGCTTCCACAACCAGCTGGAGTGCTTTGCACTTCTAGACAAGCATGGCATTCCATGGTATTCCCTTTGCTTTATGACTGTCTCTGTCCTTCCTTTAAATGGTGCTCAACCTTTGAACATTGCCAGTTGCTTGGATCGGTGAAAATAACCAAAGACACAAAACACAAACCAGTAGTCCAACAAAATGGTGAGCGACCAGCAGAAAGAGCAGCACCAAGTCCAGCATGGATAAAACTTTCTGTAGTAGGTTTATTAACAAACTCTCACTTAAAAACAATATAAAGTCATTAAATAAGTAAATATCTACTTACTTTTTTTAAATGTCTGTAAGTGTGAGTCGTTCATCTTTTGTTGGATTACTGCTTGGATGGGCAAGCTGATGGGCAGCTTCTTACTTTCATCCCTCCTCAGCTGTCTTTTCTCTTTTTACTTCTGTTGTTTGCCATTGCATCCATACCTCTTTCAGTGGAAGTCTTGTAAATACTATAAATATGCACATATTTATTTAATTTAATTTTCACACCTAATGCTTTATTATGTGCATAATGAATCATCATATGTATGTTTGATTGTGTGTGTGTGTGTGTGTGTGTGTGTGTGTGTGTGTGTGTGTGTGTGTGTGTGTGTGTGTGTGTGTATGTATATATGTATACAGCCAACAAACAACCAGCGTGATCACCACAGTGCTGTTCTTTAAGAGCCATAGCCCCATTCTTGTTCTTCACTATATATATATATATATATATATATAGAGAGAGAGAGAGAGAGAGAGACCAAATGACTGAAATTTCATTTGACTGACACTTTATTTGACTGATAAGTATTATTAGCAGTCTCCAGAGTACTGTAAGGCAAGTAAATGGACTATGCCCCCTTCCCCACTGTAGTGCAATCCTGGAGTTAGAATATATAGTTAGGGGTGTGTGGGGGGCACAACCCCCCACAATGGGGGGTGTGGGGGCCAAAGTCCCCCACTTACTTTTGTTTTACTAAGCAATATTAAAGCAAAACTAAACAATATAATATGAAATTAAGTGGGGTCTTTGCCTCCCACACCCCACTAACTATATATTCTAACTCCAGGGTCGCACTACACTGGGGAAGGGGACGTATTCCATTTACTTGCCTTACAGTGCTCTGGAGACTGCCAATAATACTTGTCAGTCAAATGAAATTTCAGAAAAATGGGGTCAGTCAAATGGGTGTCAGTCAATTGAAAGTTAGGGCAAATGAAGTAGACCCATATATATATATATATATATATATATATATATATATATATATATATGTATATATATATATATATATATATATATATATATATATGTGTGTGTATATATATATATATATATATATATATATATATGTGTGTGTGTGTGTGTGTATATATATATATATATATATATATATATATAGATATATATATATATATATATATATATATATATAGATATATATATATATATATATATATATATAGATATATATATATATATATATAGATATATATATATATATATATATATATACAAAATGTTATTAACAAGGATAAACAAATGGATAAATAATGAGTGGAGTTACATGCAAACAAGCTGGTAAATAGGAACCCTAGTCAGAAAGTGCATGTGGTATAATGTTAAAAAATATTTAGTGTAGTGTATCTGGAATGCTTTTAGCTGTCTAGTGACACTGAGCATACCAAATTTCACAGATATTCTTGTAGGACATGGCATTTATGTTGTTATCAGTACTAACCTGACTGAAACCCATAAAAAGAGCTAGGGAAAATAAGACCAGATAGCAACATATTTATTAACTCTTTTTGACAATTCATACTACACACTATGTTTTTAGAAAAAAACATGTGCTATACGTGGTTCTCTTTTTTTATTTTCAGATTTTCCTTTTGCTCTATTTACATGGATCAGCAGTATTCATTCTTTTTTTATATTAAACCTTCTGCCTGAGTCTAAATTTCATAGCTATTCTAAACGTATTCTGAGCTTTCACTTGGGTCATGGCTGAAAAGGGACCATAGACCAGACGTTTCACATTGTTATAAATTATAAATATGTTGAAAGGTGCCCACCAATCAGCATGTTTTCCATTGTATTAGTATTCAAGCATTTCTCACTTAGATGACTAATCTTAACTGTCATGTGAACATTACAGTGCTTGTTTGTGCAGTATCTCAGTCTAGCTCATAACAATAACTTTTTTGTGCCATGTATGCATTCAAAAAAAGTATTTTGATCTATTACATGCTGCCTAAAAGCTATACATTTTCATAGTTCTAAAGGTGGGGAGTAATTTTTTCCAGCATTTTATAATAGATTTCTCTGAGGTTGTTAACAACTTTGATAATTGTGGAACTTATGAAAGCAGAATTTTGCCAGGTATAGGGATCCCTAAAATTTGATTGAGGCCTGATGTCTTTTGACACATTTATTCTCAATTTTGCCCCTAGAGTTACAGGCTGAGGAAATTCAGATAATAGATGCCTCAGTTTCCCAGTTTCTTCAACTCAATGTCTACAAAAATAATTGGAGCACAATAGATGCATTCTTATCAATCTAGATAGGGTGTCATTTAAACTAGTGAGGAGAAGCCTGCCAGCTTTCAGTTTAGTGAACTGCCTTTGTACTTCTTGGAGGAATGTCATGTTTTCCATTTGCCATCAAAAGGAAGGGTTCTCTAGTTCCAAGGGTGCCCTGACATTCCTTACTTTGCCCGAGTTCCATTTCTTATATGTGGTATAATGGCTTAGCTTTATACACAGCTGATTTGGTGTAGTGGTACATTGCTGTGACTCTAGTGCACAGGGTCCTGGATTTGACACCTTGGAGGGCTGGTTATGGTGGGAGGTTGGCATAATGGTTAAGGTGTTCACCTTGCAGACACAAGGTGCTGGGTTTGATCCTCACATGGGGTAATTGGCTAGGCATAAAATGGCCCACAAGGGCAATTAGCCTAGTATTAATCTATGAGCCTATGAACCTATCCAGCTCACTGCCACCGGTTAATACATGACAGCCAAGGGTATGATGTCAAGTCTACACCACTGCCCAAACTTAAGAGCATATAGCAAATCTGCACTGCTGCCTTGGGTTATAGCCAGCACTTCCCACAAGCAAGTAAGCTTCATACTGAGCAGTTGCAGAGAAGTGTTATGACCACTGACATCTCAGGATTTCATCCGCCTTGGTCTCAGTCCAGTCTCTTCTAGCTTTTTCTTACCAACAGTAACTGCAGAAACCTGGCCAAGATAATTTTCATACAGATATACTCACACAGGCGTGCATGCATGCACACATAAACATACACAGACACGCACTCACAAACACGCAGACACACATTCACGCACAGACGCACACACACACACACACACACACACACACACACACACACACACACACACACATACTGTTCTCTGGATGGGCTAATGATACCTTTTTAGTGCCAGCACACCTTTGTGTCTTTAAAGTAACACACTGCCACTAGATTGACCAGTCTTACACACCAGTAACACAATTGCTGTTCACTCTTAAAATGGGCCTAATGGAATAGAAACTTTATTAAGCCCAAAATAGCCACTCTTCAAAAAGTGGATGCAGTTAATAATTCACCAGTTCTGTATACATACCGTATACTGATAGACCAAAAGACACAAGCTGATGAAGTAGAATAATGAGGTTCTCTACCTAAAATAGTTAAAATCAAGCCAGTGTGCTTTGAAAATTGTATATACATGCAGATAACACAGTTACACAGAAGATTATAAAATAGAAGCTGTACCGACATATAGCAGACAGGAAAACTCTAGCTACCACTAGCTGAAGACTTACTTAATCTGTCTTCCCCAGACTTGTAAAAGCATGAAATATTTGTAAGAGACTCACAGGCAATACATTCCATTAACAAAAGTAGTACTTTGAAATTAAAAGAGTTCCAGTACATGGAAAGTGTCGATAGTGCTGTTCTAGCATGAGATAGCATTTGAAAATATAGTTAATGTAGTATGTTAGGCAAGTCCTCCTTTCAGGCGGCCAAGGTCATTTATTTCCTTTTTTGGTTTAGATTTCAGATCTGTCTTCCTGTTTGCACATTCACTTAGCTCTAAAGAAAGTGTCTGTCCATTTATAGCAGTAGACTTTGAAAGTATATGGACGGCTTAGCAAAACAAAAGAAAGAATAAAAAGAGCTCTGCAATATGTGTCTGTTTGAAATAATTTCAAAACCTCTAACATGTTTTCCAGTAAAACTAAACAGCATGATTTTCATACAGCTTTACATATTTACATGTCGTATGATTTACTGGAAAAAAGAATAAAAGGTTTTGCTCATCGTTTGCATTTCCTTGTGAAGTTAGTTACATTTGCACCATCCTAATTCACTCTCCTACATGAGGTACCATTCTTCTCAGCTGATGTGATCTGAAACAATTGTGACATTTACTGCTGATTTTGGCTGTGCAGTTACATTTGACTGCAAGAGAGATGACGTGATTCAAACAGACCTGTTATTCACATGGAGTGTTTTTGCACAACAGCATTGTTTTCAAGAAATGGCACATGACAACTGATACTTTTTGCTATTTAATACCGTGTGTGTGTGTGTGTGTGTGTGTGTGTGTGTGTGTGTGTGTGTGTGTGTGTGTGTGTATATAGCATGAAATAGTGTTTCTTTAATTGCAATTTTCATTACTAAATACACCATATGAATCTTTTTTTGGTGTAGGGAGATGCATTTTTTTGTCTGACAATCAGTTAGGTTAATTGATCCAAAGATCCATTATTTATAGCCATGACTTAGGATAGATGTTAACACAGATATACACAGTATATACAAATAGTTTGTCAAAAGCAAATATACCTTTATACAAGATATACTACTGCTTCAACTTAGAAGTAAGGACTTCAAACAACATTGATTAATAAAAGAATGGTTTAAGTGGTCAAGTTGAAAAGTATCGATTTCCTAAAGAGAGATATGTAAAACTTCTGAAAAAGTTAAGCCTTTTACCATACAAAAATGTATTGATTCCTGCCATAGTATTTTTAATGAAGTAGGGTAAGAACCCAAAATGCCACCTGCTCCTAAGAAGCTATGAAGTTTGCTTTAAGAGCAGCTCTATTGATGTACAGTGAAACATTGCATCTTTCTTAGCTGAGATGCAAAACCTTGCCAGTATAACATCTAAACTTAACAAAAATGTATGTAAAACAATTTGCTCTGCAAAATAGTACAGAACAGTAAACGACAATTACATTTGCATGGTAACTGTGCCCCTCGTAGGTTCATAGGTAGGTACTAAGCTATCTGCCCGAGGGCATTTATAATCCTAGCCAGAGTATGTCGGCTTTCACCACCCCATTGATCAATTAACTCATCTTCTGTCAGGCAGAGCCAATGAAGTGATCCCAGGGGTGTATTTTCTGTTACCCATCCACTCGTCAAGGTTTCTCTTGAAGAGTGTTAGTGAGGGGCTCTGCCTGATGTAATTTGGAATTTTGTTCCAAAGCATGGGGAGTCTCTGTGACAGGAATCTATCCCTTCAGCATGTTCTATTTATTTTTGTGGTGAGGTTTAGCTCACTAGAGCGCGTGGCTCGCAGTTATTTGGATTTCTTTAGGTGGAGCATGTCCATCAATTTTGTACATGGCTTTGTAAGTCAGGCAGAGATCACCTCTGAGTAAGTGATATGCCACTGAGTACAGCCGGAGTTTATTCAGTTGGGCTGTATAGGACATATAAAAAACAAAGCAGGAGGTAGCAGCCATGGCTATGCTCTTGCCAGCACCGTTTGGTTTTTACTGTGTATAGGACATATGTTTGAGGCCAGTAATTCTCTTGGTGAGGTACTTTTGTGGTCTTTCCAGCTGTTGGAAGTGTTTTGTGAGGTACATCCCAAATGGGGCATTGTACTCTATGATGGGTCTAATGAGTGATGAGTAGAGGGGCACTATAACCTCTTTATTTCTAGATGCGAACCCTGTAGTAATTAGATGAGCCACATAGAAGGATTTCCTAACGGCTTTGGCAATATGATTGTCAAAGGAGAGATTACTATCTACCTGGGTCCCCAGATCTCTTATTACCTCTTCTGTATTAAGGGGGCTGCCACCTATGTGGTAATTTGTGGCTGTTTTGTTTTTCCCAAATGGGATGACTATGCATTTTTTGGCATTTAGCTTGAGGCCATGACTTTGACACCAGGTGTCCGTCTCAGTAAGGCCCTTTTGGAGGATGTCCGTGTCAGCCGGAGAGTCAATTATGGCTCCCAGTTTGCAGTCATCGGCGAACTTGGTTAGCCATAGTCCTCCTATGTTTGCCTGTACTTCTGAGAAGTATATGCCGAACAGTAGGGGTCTCAGGACCGAGCCTTGTGGGACACCACTTGTGACTGGTTTAGAGTCGGACCTGGAGCCTGCTATTCTTACCATGTGAGTTTTGTCTGTAAGCCAGTTGGCAACCCATCTCATGATGTAGGGGGTTATGTTTAGGCTGCTGAGTTTTTCTGTAACACCCGAGTGGGGAATGGTGTCAAAAGCCTTGGTGAAGTCAAGGTAGGCTGTGTGAACCACCTTTCCCTCGTCTGTGGCATTGGTGACTGTCTCGAAGAAGTCAACCAGGTTTAGTAGACATGATCTGCCCTTAACAAAGCCAAACTGGGTCAGGTCAAGTGTTTGGAGGTTCTCAATGTCTTTGTTAATGAGTTCCATGATGATGCACTCCATAGTCTTGCAGACCAGGCTAGTCAGGCTTATGGGGCGATAGTTACCAGGGTCAGTTGTGGCCCCTCCTTTGTGGAGAGGAATAACCGTTGCTGTGCGCCATTCTATGGACATGTAGCCTGTGGAGAGGCTGAGGTTGAACAGCGTGTTTAGGTGGGGGGTTAGTTCGTTCTGTAGTTCGTGCAAGATGCAGCCTGGGACACCATCTGGTCCCATTTGACGCTGTGTTTTTGGCTTTTGAAAGGGCTGTTTTCACCTGAGCATCTGTGATTTTTGGGACACTACACTTTTCCGGTATTGTTGTGGGCCCTTTTGGAGGTGAGAGGGAAGTGAAGTTTGCACTGAATCTATCTGCCAGGATGTTGGCAATATCAGTAGGTTCAGTATATTTTGTGCTATTTTGCACTAGTTCGGTGCATATCTGCGAGTTGCCACTTAGATTCTTCACATAGCTAAAGAAGGCTTTGTGGTTATCTTTTGAATCCTTGGCTATTTTTCTTTCGAAGTTAGCCTTGGATGATTTCATGAGGGACCTTAGTTTCTTACTGATATTGATCAGGGATGTCTTTCCTTCTTGGGATTTGCTTTTTTCTGAACTAGTTTCCTCCTTCTGTTGTATAGCCTGCTTATTGCAGGGGTCCACCAAACTGGTTTCCTTCTCTTAGAGGAGTCAATCTTGGTTTTGCTAGGGATGGCATGATCCATGCATCATTGTAGGTGCTCATAGAGTGCATTTGTAAAGATTTCTGCATCTTGGGCAGCGTTATCCTTTAGCGTGGGGGCTGTAAAACTTACCACCTCTGTCTTAAGTAAGGTGAAGTTTGTTTTAGAAAAGTTTTTTACTATGGTTTCCTTAGTTGGGGGTGGTGGTGGGGTGTGGATATCCAGAGTGATTAGTTTATGGTCTGATCTAACCAGTGACAGGTTGACCTCCGGTGTGGAACACCTGTCGCCCATGTTGGTGATGACCAGGTCCAATATGTTTTCACCTCTGGTAGGGGAGTTTACCAGCTGATCCAGGGCATTTGAGTTGATGAATTCCAGGAAGCGCTGGGCCTGGGAATTTGTACTCGAGTAGTTTTCCTAGTGAATGGTAGGGTAATTGAAATCGCCCAATATCAGGGTGTTCGGTAGGACCTTCATGTTTTCCAGTGTCTCCAGAAAGGTGGAGTGGTGGTCCTGGGTCATGGAGGGTGATCTGTAGCAGGCCACAATTTGCATTCCAGATTTGCCTGATGTTAGTTGCACATGGATGATCTCAGACGTATCATGCTGTGCCACTAACCTGGAGGTGTTGGTATCCTTGATGAATATGAATACACCCCTTCCTTTTGTGTTTCGGTCTGTGTTCTGTGGCCGAAACGTGTGGTATGAGTTGTAGCCCAGTAGTGCTGGCGTGCTGTCTGGAGCCTTGAACCAGGTTTCTTTTACTGCACAGATGTCGACGTTCTCCATACTGAGGAGTGCTTTGAGCATGTGCATTTTGAGATTTAAACTCCTAGCATTGAGTAGCATAACCCTCAGTTTTTTGTTAATTGTGCTCTTTACGGAGGTGGGTTTGACTTTTGAGCTTTGCCTAAAAAAGGCACTATGGGGGCAGGAAGAGCCGTGGCCAGTATTTGAAAGCCTAGAGGTGACAGGTGTAAGCCGTCTCTTGTGAAGCAACGCGGCTTGTCGAGCATGTCGTCCCAGGCTGACAGACACTGGATCCCTTTTGAATGACACCAGAAGCTTAGTCAGTTGTTGAAATTGATCATTTTTCTTTATACTGACGTATCATTCTTGGTGAGGGCAGGATGCTACTCATGGTCAGGGGCATACCAGCCTGGGCTGCATGATCAGAGAGCTCTTCCATGTCTCTTTTCATGTAGTCCAGGGAGGTATGTCTCAGGTCATTCACACCAATATGAACAGTGACAGAGTCATATTTGTACTTGTTCTGGAGTGACCTGAGTACTTGTGTTATGTGACGGATTCTGGCTCCCGACAGGCAGCTAACAGTAACCTTCTGCTTGTCCAGCCTAGTGAGTGGGACGTCAGTGTGCCTGACTATAGAGCCACCTATTACTAGTGTGTTAGGTATGTTATTTTGCCTTAAGGGCTGTGATTGTGTGGCACACTGATTTTGTGTTTTATGTGTTGTCTGGTTTGTGACGGGAAGTGCAGGTTGTTTGGGTGTCTGCTTTGGAGGTTTCTGATGCTTTTGCAGGTTTTTATTTAGAGCCTCCGAGTATGATTTTGTGTATTTATGTGTACTTTTTGCCAGTGCTGTTTTAGTAGGTCTGTGGGCAGCTGTAGGTGTGGTGCAAGTGTTAACCTTCTCCTCTTGACTGTCTGTTCCAGTCTTGGGTGGAGACAGCTTAGCTTCCAGTTTGGCTGTATAATTGCATCTCTCGCATATGTTAGTGTTTTGTGGTAGGAGGAGAGGGTTGTCTGTGTACATGAGGCAGTTGTAACATTGCCTCAGGATACCCAGATTCACCAGCTGGACTGGAGAGGGCACCTGAAGTTGCCCTTTAGTCATGCTTGAATAGTAGGGTGAGCTGCTTAGTCGCTTGGTTGGTGAGGGGTGAATAAAGAGCCTTGTCCTGATGGGCAGTCAGTGTCAGGGTATATTAGTGCTTGCTATTAGGTCTGAGCAAGTGCTGGGCTGTAAGATGCTTTTTGAGTGCTTAAGTTGAGAGTTAGACTAGTTTCAAGGGAAAAACTGAAGAGGAGACTTAGTGGAGCCAGGAATAATTTAACCGTAGCTAACCGGCACTGCCCGGTGCGCAAAACCGTGCAAAAGCGTTTTTTTATAGTAGGGAAATGAAAGAGACAGAAATTAGCCCAAAATGGCCAATAAACTACTAACTTCTGGGCTGGAACCACTCCTCCAGGGACAGATAGGTTGCTCAAAGCTCCTCTCTCTCATAGGTGAACATAGAAACTTCCTTCTATCCAAGTAAGGTATGGGCAACTCAGAAACTAGTATCACAGCCCTGAATTCAGCACTAGCCTGAAAACTGGACTATTCTAGCTTAGAAAGACGGGAAACAAGGAATTTTTTTTGTTTGTTTTTTTGAAAAGATAAGGCAAAAACAGTAAAAAATACACTTAAAACAGCTTTAAACAACTACAAACGATCAGGAAAGGCTATCGCACTTTAGTGTGTAGCCTACAACAGTTAACAAATTATTTAAACAAAAAACAACTTTTTAAAAGTGCAGGCAGTCAAATAAGTACAGTATGTGAAAAAAACAAGCTTTTAAATCACAATAAAAGCTGGAAAATCTGCGTTTAGGCGGAAAACAGTTAAGTACAGCAAGAAAGTACAGAAAACTGATACTTAATCACTCCAAAGTCTCTCTTCTAAGCTAGATGGCTTGTATCAGTTTAAGGCTTTCTAGTGCTACCCAGTAGGTTAGTTACAGGAAAGATGGGAAACAAGCGCAGATGTGGCCTTTTAAACCAGAAAGTTGAAAGAGATGGGCAGACTGTCCAAATGGTCAATAAACTACAATTTCTGGGCCAAGAACCTCTCCTCTCATGGTAGACAGGCTACCTAGTGCTTACCACTCCCACTGATAAGCTAGAAGGCTTTCTTCCAACACAGAAAGGCTTGCGGGGCTCAGAAACTTGCCAACAGTCCTGGACTAGGCTAGTTACAGGAAAGGTGGGAAACAAGTGCAAGTGCGGCTTTTAAACCAGAACGTTGAAAGAGATGGAAAAAAACTGCCCAAATGGCCAATAGCTACAATTTCTGGGCCAGGAACCACTCCTTTTGTGGTAGATAGGCTACCTAATTCTTACCATTCCCACTGATAAGCTAGAAGGCTCCCCTCCAACACAGAAAGGCTTGTGGGGCTCAGAAGCTTACAAAGAGTCCTGGATACAGCATATCTGTACCTGGACTAAACTAGTTACAGGAAAGGTGGGGAACAAGTACAAATGTAGGCTTTTAAGCCAGCAAGTTGAAAGAGTTGGAAAACTGCCCAAACGGTCAAATAAACTACAATTTCTAGGCCAAAACTCACTCATCCGGTGGGGGACAGGCTACCTAGTGCTTACCACTCCCACTGATAAGCTAGAAAGCTTCCCTCCAACACAGAAAGGCTTGGGGGGCTCAGAAGCTTACTCACAATCCTGGATACAGCAACTCTGTAACCGGACTAGGCTAGTTATAGGAAAGGCGGGAAACAGGCACAAGTGCGGCTTTCAGACCAGAAAGTTGAAAGAGATGGAAAAAAACGGCTCAAACAGCCAGTAGTTACAATTTCTGGGCCAGGGACCGCTCCTCTTGTGGTAGATAGGCTACCTGATGCTTACCGCTCCCACTGATAAGCTAGAAGGTTTCCCTCCAACAAGGAAAGGCTTGAGGGGCTCAGAAGCTTACAAAGAGACCTGGATACAGCAAATCTGTACCTGGACTAGACTAATAACAGGAAAGGCGGGAAACAAGCGCAAACACAGACTTTTAAATCAGAAGGTTGAAAGAGATGGAAAAGCTTCCCAAACGGCCAATAAACTATAATTTCTGGGCCAGAAACCACTCCTCCTGTGGTAGATAGGTTACCTAGTGCTTACCACTCACACTGATAAGCTAGAAGGCTTCTCTACAACACAGAAGGGCTTGGAGGGGGGCTCAGAAGCTTACCAGCAGTCATGGATACAGCAAATCTGTACCTGGACTACACTAGTTATAGGAAAGGCAGGGACCAAACGTAAAATGGGCTTTTAAACAGAAAGTAGAAAGAGATGAAAAAACTGCCCAAACTGCCAATGAACTACAATTTCAGGGCCAAAACCCACTCTTCCCATTGTAGATAGGCTACCTAGTGCTCACCACTCCCACTGATAAGCTAGAAGGCTTCCCTCCATCACAGAAAGGCTTTGGGGACTCAGAAGCTTACCAACAGTCCTGGATACAGCAAGTCTGTATCTGGACTTGAGTAGTTACAGGAAAGGCAGGAAACAAGCTTAGAATTTTTTTTTTGTTACAGAAAAGCAGCTAAAACAGCAGTAAATACAATTCAAATTGTAGTGCAGGCCAGCACACCCAAGTGTGTAGCAACACTACGGCAAATACAGTTCAAATAAATGCAATTAAATTAACAAATGACTAAAAAACAAGTGCAGAAGGCTACTAACAAGCAGTAATAAGTACAGAGTAAGAGCGACTGAACAGATAACAGCACTCAGAAGAGCAACTAAGTTACAGAAAGAGCAGCTGAATTTAAAAAAAAAAAAAAAATATAATATATATATATATATATATATATATATATATATATATATATATATATGGTTCCCATTCAGAAGCCTGAAACATCATAAGCCTGAAAATCAAAATCCTGAAACCAAAAGCCTGAAAATTCAGAATCCTGAAAACTCAAAATCCTGAAAGCCCAAAATCCTGAAACTCAAAATCCTGAAAACACAAAATAGACATACTGATGTCATTGTGGCTTTGCTATTGTTAGCCCTGTGGTGTTAGGTCATGCGTTGGGGTCAGGTAAGTGTGTGGTTGGTTTTATTTTAGGGTTAGAGGTGGTTTAAGTGAGTTAGGGTTAGGGCGCAGGTTAGGCATGTATGCAATAGTGACAAATATTGGGGTTAGGTTTAAGTGAGTTAGGGTTAGGGCAGGGGTCAGGTGAGTGTGCGATAGTGACGGACCTTAGGGTTAGGGTTAGGGTCAGGGTCAGTTGGTAGATATTAGTGTCTTTATAGTGACATATTAGCATTATTTGTGTTTTCAGGATTTTGAGTTTCAGGATTTTGGTCTTTCAGGATTTTGGGCTTTCAGGATTTTGAGTTTTCAGGATTCTGAATTTTCAGGCTTTTGGTTTCAGGATTTTGATTTTCAGGCTTATGATGTTTCAGGCTTCTGAATGGGAACCATATATATATATATATTTTTTTTTTTTTTTTTTTTTTTTTTTGAAGGGAGGGAATAGAGCAGAATTAAGATGCTACAGGGGTTGTCCTTCCCAAATGCTCTCTTTGTACACAGTAGGAGTGCCTGAAATCAAAATATGATCTCACTGCACTCAGTTGAGTGAGCAAATGAGATGGGCCCAGAAGGAGTATTGAAATACAAGTCTACAAGAGGGGCAGGCAATTTCAAAGCCACCAACATTCACACCAAAACAAGAACAGGGAGGGTAGGTGGGGAACTAACTGTAGAGAGACAGACACAACTTCACTTGAGTTAATATTCAGTGAAAAACACAAATAAATAAATTAAATACAGTACTGTATGCAAAACAGCAGATAAAAGTGTACTTAAATTCATTTATACGTCCTGTTGATTTCAGGTAGATGTTAGCCGGCCAAAGCTCTGATATTAAGCAGAGATAACTCAAAATGTACCACTTATATAAGGCAAGACAGAATGTCAGTGATGAAGTGAAACTACCCCCTGCTGCTATCTATGGCTACACAGAAATTCTAAAAAGTACTCTGTAGAGAGACAGCCACAACTTCACTTGAGTTAATATTCAGTGAAAAACACAAATAAATAAATTAAATACAGTACTGTATGCAAAACAGCAGATAAAAGTGTACTTAAATTCACTTATACATCAAGTTGATTTCAGGTAGATGTTAGCCAGCCAAAGCTCTGATATTAAGTAGAGATAACTCAAAATGTACCACTTATATAAGGCAAGACACAATGTCAGTGATTAGGTGAAACTACCCCCCACTGCTATCAAAGGCTACTCAGAAATTCTAACAAGTACTCTGTAGAGAGACATCCACAACTTTAGTTGAGTTAATATTCAGTGAAAAACACAAATAAATAAATTAAATACAGTACTGTATGCAAAAGAGCAGACAAAAGTGTACTTAAATTCAATTATACATCCAGTTGATTTCAGGTAGATGTTAGCAGGCCAAAGCTCTGATATTAAGCAGAGATAACTCAAAATGTACCACTTAAAGGCAACACAGAATGTCAGTGATGAGGTGAAACTACCCCCACTGCTATCAATGGCTACACAGAAATTCTAACAAGTACTCTGCAGAGAGACAGCTACAACTTCAGTTGAGTTAATATTCAGTGAAAAACACAAATAAATAAATTAAATACAGTACTGTATGAAAAAGGGCAGATAAAAGTGTACTTAAATTCACTTATATTTCCAGTTGATTTCAGGTAGATGTTATTCGGCCAAAGCTCTGATATTAGGCAGACATAACTCAAAATGTACCACTTATATAAGGCAAGACTGAATATCAGTGATGAGGTGAAACTACCCCCCACTGCTATCAATGGTTACACAGAAATTCTAACAAATACTGTGTAGGGAGACAGCCACAACTTCAGTTGAGTTAATATTCAGTGAAAAACACAAATAAATAAATTAAATACAGTGCTGTATGCAAAAGAGCAGATAACAGTGTACTTAAATTCACTTATGCATCCAGTTGATTTCAGGTAGATGTTAGCAAGCCAAAGATCTGATATTAAGCAGAGATAACTCAAAATGTACCACTTATATAAGGCAAGACAGAATGTCAGTGATGAGGTGAAACTATCCCCACTGCTATCAATGGCTACACAGAAATTCTAACAAGTACTCTGTAGAGAGACAGCCACAACTTCAGTTGAGTTAATATTCAGTGAAAAACACAAATAAATAAATTAAATACAGTACTATATGCAAAAGAGCACATAAAAGTGTACTTAAATTCACTTATACGTCCAGTTGGTTTCAGGTAGATGTTAGCCGGCCAAAGCTCTGATATTAAGCAGAGATAACTCAAAATGTACCACTTAT
The DNA here is from genome assembly GCF_019279795.1 of Protopterus annectens. Lineage (NCBI taxonomy): Eukaryota > Metazoa > Chordata > Ceratodontiformes > Protopteridae > Protopterus > Protopterus annectens. The sequence goes on from NC_056744.1 coordinate 401,070,075, forward strand.
ATAAGGCAAGACAGAATGTCAGTGATGAGGTGAAACTACCTCCCACTGCTATCAATGGCTACACAGAAACACTAACAAGTACTCTGTAGAGAGACAGCCACAACTTCAGTTGAGTTAATATTAAGTGAAAAACACAAGTAAATAAATTAAATACATTACTGTATGCAAAAGAGCAGATAAAAGTGTACTTAAATTCACTTATACGTCCAGTTGATTTCAGGTAGATGTTAGCCAGCCAAAGATCTGATATTAAGCAGAGATAACTCAAAATGTACCACTTATATAAGGCAAGACAGAATGTCAGTGATGAGGTGAAACTACCTCCCACTGCTATCAATGGCTACACAGAAACTCCAAGTACTCTGTAGAGAGACAGCCACAGCTTCAGTTGAGTTAATATTCAGTGAAAAACACAAATAAATAAATTAAATACATTACTGTATGCAAAAGTGCAGATAAAAGTGTACTTAAATTCACTTATACATCCAGTTGATTTTAGGTAGATGTTAGCCAGCCAAAGCTCTGAAATTAAGCAGAGATAACTCAAAATGTACCACTTATATAAGGCAAAATAGAATGTCAGTGATGAGGTGAAACTACCCCCACTGCTATGAATGGCTACACAGAAATTCTAACAAATACTCTGTAGAGAGGCAGCCACAACTTCAGTTGAGTTAATACTGAGTGAAAAACACAAATAAATAAATTAAATACAGTACTTATGCAAAAGAGCATATAAAAGTGTACTTAAATTCACTTATACGTCCAGTTGATTTCAGGTAGATGTTAGCCGGCTAAAGCTATAACTCAAAATGTACCACTTATATAAAGTAAGACAATGTCAGTAATGAGGTGAAACTACCCCCCACTGCTATCAATGGCTACACAGAAATTCTAACAAGTACTCTGTAGAGAGACAGCCACAACTTCAGTTGAGTTAATATTCAATGAAAAACACAAATAAATAAATTAAATACAGTACTATATGCAAAAGAGCACATAAAAGTGTACTTAAATTCACTTATACGTCCAGTTGGTTTCAGGTAGATGTTAGCCGGCCAAAGCTCTGATATTAAGCAGAGATAACTCAAAATGTACCACTTATATAAGGCAAGACAGAATGTCAGTGATGAGGTGAAACTACCCCCACTGCTATCAATGGCTACACAGAAACTCTAACAAGTACTCTGTAGAGAGACAGCCACAACTTCAGTTGAGTTAATATTCAGTGAAAAACACAAATAAATAAATGAAATACATTACTGTATGCAAAAGAGCAGATAAAAGTGTACTTAAATTCACTTATACGTCCAGTTGATTTTAGGTAGATGTTAGCCAGCCAAAGCTCTGATATTAAGCAGAGATAACTCAAAATGTACCACTTATATAAGGCAAGACAGAATGTCAGTGATGAGGTGAAACTACCCCCACTGCTATGAATGGCTACACAGAAATTCTAACAAGTACTCTGTAGAGAGACAGCCACAACTTCAGTTGAGTTAATATTGAGTGAAAAACACAAATAAATAAATTAAATACAGTACTTATGCAAAAAAGCAGATAAAAGTGTACTTAAGTTCACTTATACGTCCAGTTGATTTCAGGTAGATGTTAGCCGGCCAAAGCTATAACTCAAAATGTATCACCTATATAAGGCAAGACTGAATATCAGTGATGAGGTGAAACTACCCCCCACTGCTATGAATGGCTACACAGAAATTCTAACAAGTACTCTGTAGAGAGACAGCCACAACTTCAGTTGAGTTAATATTCAGTGAAAAACACAAATAAATAAATTAAATACAGTACTATATGCAAAAGAGCAGATAAAAGTGTACTTAAATTCACTTATACGTCCAGTTGATTTCAGGTAGATTTTAGCCTGCCAAAGCTCTGATATTAAGCAGAGATAACTCAAAATGTACCACTTATATAAGGCAAGAACGAATGTCAGTGATGAGGTGAAACTACGCCCACTGCTATCAATGGCTACACAGAAATTCTAACAAGTAATCTGTAGAGAGACAGCCACAACTTCAGTTGAGTTAATATTCAGTGAAAAACACAAATAAATAAATTAAATACAGTACTATATGCAAAAGAGCAGATAAAAGTATATTTAAATTTACTTATACATCCAGTTGATTTCAGGTAGATGTTAGCCAGCCAAAGCTCTGATATTAAGCAGAGATAACTCAAAATGTACCACTTATATAAGGCAAGACAGAATGTCAGTGATGAGGTGAAACTGCCCCCCACTGCTATCAATGGCTACACAGAAATTCTAACAAGTACTCTGTAGAGAGACAGCCATAACTTCAGTTGAGTGAATATTGAGTGAAAAACACAAATAAAATAATTAAATACAGTACTTATGCAAAATAGCAGGTAAAAGTGTACTTAAATTCACTTATACGTCCAGTTGATTTCAGGTAGATGTTAGTTGGCCAAAGCTATAACTCAAAATGTACCAGTTATATAAGGCAAGACTGAGTGTCAGTGATGAAGTGAAACTATCCCCCACTGCTATCAATGGCTACACAGAAATTCTATCAAGTACTCTGTAGAGAGACAGCCATACCTTCAGTTGAGTTAATATTCAGTGAAAAACACAAATAAATAAATTAAATACAGTACTATATGTAAAAGAGCACATAAAAGTGTACTTAAATTCACTTATACATCCAGTTGATTTCAGGTAGATGTTAGCCGGCTAAAGCTTTGATATTAAGCAGAGATAACTCAAAATGTACCACTTATATAAGACAAGACAAAATTTCAGTGATGAGGTGAAACTACCTCCCACTGCTATCAATGGCTACACAGAAATTCCAATAAGTACTCTGTAGAGAGACAGCCACAACTTCAGTTCAGTTAATATTCAGTGAAAATCAGAAATAAATAAATTAAATACAGTACTGTATGCAAAAGAGCAGATAAAAGTGTACTTAAATTCACTTATACGTCCAATTGATTTCAGGTAGATTTTAGCCAGCCAAAGCTCTGATATTAAGCAGAGATAACTCAAAATGTACCACTTGTATAAGGCAAGGCAGAATGTCAGTGATGAGGTTTAAGTACCTACCACTGCTATAAATGACTACACCGAAATTCTAACAAGTACACTGTAGAGAGACAGCCACAGCTTTAGTTGAGTTAATATTCAGTGAAAAAAACACAAATAAATTAAATACTGTACTATATGCAAAAGAGCACATAAAAATGTACTTAAATTCTCTTATACATCCAGTTGATTTCAGGTAGATGTTAGCCGGCCAAAGCTCTGATATTAAGCAGAGATAACTCAAAATGTATGACTTATATAAGGCAAGACAGAATGTCAGTGATGAGGTGAAACTACCCCCACTGCTATCAATGGCTACACAGAAATTCTAACAAGTACTCTGTAGAGAGACAGCCACAACTTCAGATGAGTTAATATTCAGTGAAAAACACAAATAAATAAATTAAATACAGTAGTATATGCAAAAGAGCACATAAAAGTGTACTTAAATTCACTTATACGTCCAGTTGATTTTAGGTAGATGTTAGCCGGCTAAAGCTTTGATATTAAGCAGAGATAACTCAAAATGTACCACTTATATAAAGCAAGACACAGTGTCAGTGATGAGGTGAAACTACCCTCCACTGTTATCAATGGCTACACAGAAATTCTAACAAGTACTCTGTAGAGAGACGGCCACAACTTCAGTTGAGTTAATATTGAGTGAAAAACACAAATAAATAAATTAAATACAGTACTTATGCAAAAGAGCAGGTAAAAGTGTACTTAAATTCACTTATATGTCCAGTTGATTTCAGGTAGGTGTTAGCCGGCCAAAGCTGTAACTCAAAATGTACCACTTATATAAGGCAAGACTGAATGTCAGTGATGAGGTGAAACTACCCCCCACTGCTATCAATGGCTACACAGAAATTCTAACAAGTACTCTGTAGAGAGACAGCCACAACTTCAGTTGAGTTAATATTCAGTGAAAAACACAAATAAATAAATTAAATACAGTACTATATGCAAAAGAGCACATAAAAGTGTACTTAAATTCACTTATACGTCCATTTGATTTCAGGTAGATGTTAGCCAGCCAAAGCTCTGATATTAAGCAGAGATAACTCAGAATGTACCACTTGTATAAGGCAAAACAGAATGTCAGTGATGAGGTGAAACTACCCCCCACTGCTATCGATGGCTACACAGAAATTCTAACAAGTGCACTGTAGAGAGACACCCACAACTTCAGTTGAGGTAATAATCAGTGAAAAACACAAATAAATAAATTAAATACAGTACTATATGCAAAACAGAACATAAAAGTGTACTTAAATTCACTTATACGTCCAGTTGATTTCAGGTAGATGTTAGCCGTCCAAAGCTCTGATATTAAACAGGGATAACTCAAAATGTACGCCTTATATAAGGCAAGACAGAATGTCAGTGATGAGGTGAAACTATCCCCCACTGCTATCATTGGCTACACAGAAATTCTAACAAGTACTCTGTAGAGAGACAGCCACAACTTCAGTTTAGTTAATATTCAGTGAAAAACACAAATAAATAAATTAAATACAGTACTATATGCAAAAGAGCACATAAAAGTGTACTTAAATTCACTTATACATCCAGCTGATTTCAGGTAGATTTTAGCCGGCTAAAGCTTTGATATTAAGCAGAGATAACTCAAAATGTACCACTTATATAAGGCAAGACAGAATGTCAGTGATGAGGTGAAACTACCCCCACTGCTATCAATGGCTACACAGAAATTCTAACAAGTACTCTGTAGAGAGACAGCCACAACTTCAGTTGAGTTAATATTCAGTGAAAAACACAAATAAATAAATTAAATACAGTACTATATGCAAAAGAGCAGATAAAAGTGTATTTAAATTCACTTATATGTCCATTTGTTTTCAGGTAGATGTTAGCTGGCCAAAGCTCTGATATTAAGCAGAGATAACTCAAAATGTACCTCTTATATAAGGCAAGAATGTCAGTGATGAGCTGAAACTACCCCCACTGCGTTCAATGGCTACACAGAAATTCTAGAAAGTACTCTGTAGAGAGACAGCCACATCCTTGATCTTCATATGTACTACTTCCAAGGTTGCACAGACTCATAAGAGGAAAGAGTGTTCAGAAACAAGAAACTCATCCTTTTCCTCTTCTTTAAATTGTACAACCTCATAACACAGCACAGTACAGCAAGCCGCATCATATAAAAGCATCACCATCATGCAAAAAGTAATTCAAGTAAGAAGCATGCAATAAACAGTAACACTCTTAACAACTACATATATAGAATGCTACTGCTTAGCCAACTAAAGTGCAAACTAAATCTTATAAAATATCAAGCATCACCCTGCGTTAAGTACATTAGCATCAGATAAGAAAATATTTTGGTAAATAGCCTTTGGCAACAGTGGGTGTTATGGTAATATATTTCCAAGGCTGTATGACATAGTGCTAGCCCGATGTCTTAAAAGAGACTGATATAAAGTTTGGATGTATATCTTACTCTCTTAATCTGTTATCTCGTATACTGTCTAACCATGCACAAACACCTTACAGAGTCTAATTACCTATGGTCAGATTGTTGTCTGCTGCTTCTGTAGCTATCATAAGGAGATAGGAAGGGCTAAAAAGCCAACTCTTTCTTCCTAAAAACATTAAAATCAGGCTGTTAAAGTTACCTGTAACAGTTCTTTCCTCTTGGAGTCCCCATCCGTAACAACTGGAAGAAAAAGGAAAAGTGTGCAGAACATCAAGAAAATGTAATTATCTCCTATTTAGAATTAAATTTAAGAAAAACTGGAATATTTTAACTGCATCTAAAGAAATATTAGAAAGCATAGGTGTAAACCCCATTTTGTTTCAAGAGTTGTGCAAATTGAAAGCAGCAATCATACATCAGTATATATTAAAATGTGCATGTAAGAATCAGATAAGGGACTTCCCCTTATTGTGAATATGTAAACTGCTAATATATTCGAAAGGAATCAGAATTTATGCATAGAGACACCAAAGCGATCTTTACTTTTTCTATCTCTGCAGTCTCGGATAACTACAATTTAATATATTTATCTACATGCACTGAACAAACAAAAAATAAACAAATGATAAAGTGATCTTGTGTCTGATGTTAGAAAAAAATGTTATAAATAATGTGTTAGCCAAATACATCTTTGATACGATGATCACAACTTTAAATTTAAGGATGTGTATCTTCTGCAGTGCAATAAATGAAGGAAAGATTACTACAAAAACAGTTTGAGGAATGTAACTAGATTACTTGATTAAGAGCAGGCAGACAACTTGGATTAAATGAGAGATATATCTAAAACCTGTTTTAAAATGGGGGCATATAAAGTGATGATTTTAATATAAGCACATATATTGAGATGTTGAATCTTACATTATCAGCAGATCAAAATGAATCCGGCAGAAAGGGTGTGGGCAAGACTACTTCTCCGAAAGTTGCTAAGAGGGATTATTCTCACATTAGACTTATTGATCTCTCTTAGGAAGTTTGGATTTTTTACAAATAGAGATTCTCATGCCACAATTTTTCTTTGAAGAGTTGGTTGCTTTTCCTTGGAGCAGAAGCTATTTATGTAACTCTATAGTCAGCCCTCCTTTGACATGTTAGTCAGATCATCTAGGTTAGTTTGTAACCCCTTTGTTTATACAGATTGGGTCTAGATGATGAGGGCCTTGTTCAACCCTAAATCGGACTCTGTGTCTCCTCTTCCCCTCCATTTCCAGGGCAGCTAGAGAAGGACTTGCTCCTTCCACCTCATATACACTTACCCAGGGCTTGTTTAAGCACTGGGTGTCTCAGAAGCTGATTGTGATTCTAGTGCCTTCCATATCAGCACCATTGTTTATTCTTCTATTTGCATCAGTGCCTTTTGTACTGATACCCCCAGAGCTGACTTCATCAGCATTGAATGTATCTATTCAGATGACCATCAACATTAATTGCTTCATCCCAAGATCAGCACCAATCCCTTTGGTGGTGTTTTTGGTGTCATTAACAGCAGCATTCAAGCCTTCAGTGCTAAACCTTCCTAAGCACTGAGACTGATGGCTTCAGTGCCAAGCTGTGCTAACTTTGTGGCCTTAGCATCGACCTCTGTGGGTTTGACAAAGGTTATGTTACTGAAGTTCTCAATGCCAGTGGCTGCAGTTACAGTGCCTGATTTAAAGAAAATAGTTCCAAGGCAACCTGTTAGGTTAACAGACCTCTCGGAAGCACCATGCACTTCCCCACTGTACACCTTTCTATTTGGGACCTCATTTGTGTCCTAACAAGGAAACAAGGACTGTCATTGACTCATCTTCATAGAGTCTGTCCGTCCAGGAAAGATTAGTACTCTGAACACTTGTATGAATCCACTGTGAGTGTGCTGAGAAGGAGGAGGCACCTCAGCACTCTACTTGAGTTCTCCATCCTAGACATGGATCTTGATAAAGGGGAGGGTTTGCCACAGTTCCTTCCAAAAGAAATCCCGGAATTGATGAGACAGAGGGGCATTTGGTCCATTGAACACTCCGCCCCAAGGAAGAGTACTATCAGGAGACTTTTCTGTCCAACCCACATAAATCTTGGGTGGTCCTTCCTGGATTGCAATATTGATGTAGTTGTGGAGTGGGCTTTGTAAGAACCCAGTGTGGCAGAGCCTTTTCCAAAGAAATAGGACAGGATCCTCTGACCTTCCAAGGACAGACCAGATCAGATTAAAACTTCTCTCTCTCTCAGACTCCATTGTGGCAGCTGCAACAAAAAGATAACCGTCTAAGGAGAGCCAACAGTCTGCCTTCCAGATAAGTATTTTCAGGCAGTGGGTCTCACGGATAAGCATGACTTCAACTTGGGTGATTTCACAATAAGGGTACTCAACTGCCTGTGCACATGACCCTCTTTCACCATGATCTGGTGGAGAAAACCATTGACATGTTAAAAAAATTGCCTCACAGTGATATGTGCTGCAGGATAAAATCGCAAGTGTCAATAATACAAAGCATTACTTCACTTTCCATGAGGCTATGTAATATGGCTGATGGGGTAGTGAGAATAGCTGGGACAGGCATTACCATGAGGTGGCAAGCCTGACTCAGACTATGAAGTTTTGCGGAAATCTTCATGGCATTCTTCACTAATGCTCCCACTGATGGGTCTTCATGCTTTGAACCAAATGTGAAAAAGTTACTCAAGAGTAAACAATGGAGGAAA